>NC_143057.1:21976250-22315000 GCF_052426305.1 Pelodiscus sinensis | reverse complement strand
ATACTTGTGCAATTTCCCCCAAATATGGGTTTAAGATATTACATTTTGCTAGTTCTACAATCATTTCATGGAGACGGGTTGAAACGATACCAAGAAAGTTCAGGGGGAAAAAAGCCCACCATATTACACACAAACATCTAGGAAACAGAAGTATCCACTTAATTAGAAATAATTGCACTTACAAAGTGCTTAATTACCAACAATTCACAGTGCTTGTTTGTTAAAGAATGAAAGCATGTTTCAAAACTAATCAACATTTTAATTAACTTGGAGGGGTGTCACATGGTAGACAGCACTACTCAAGATGGCTGACATTTTATGAACTTCAGAAAATCCTCTGTATGAATGCATCTTTTTGAGTGAGATACTCAACTACTTTGAAACAGAAAAATAGTTCTAGCTGATAATAAACAAAAGTCAGGGTGGATTAGAATTTATAAGCAGCAAATTGAATAAATCTTCAAATAACTGGTTCCTTCTCTTCATATTTAGACATGGTTGAGCAATATTACCCAGACAATCAGAGGCCACGGAGTTAATTATTTGAAGAGAGCTATATAGGAATAAGAGCAAGTTGTATCATAGCAGAAAATTATATGTGGGAACTTCAGCAATGGGCAAGAAACTGGACCTCATTGGCACAGGGTTGAAGCCAAAAATTAATTTGTCATAGAAAACTGTCTGCCAAAGTACAAAATGCAGACAGTGCCAGAACATTATTTTTTATAGCAGAAAATGGTGTTCCTTCTTGACAAACCAATCAATATAGAAGATCACTCAAAATATCCAATGTAAAGATGTATTAGTAACTCAGCGAGGCAAAATATCAGACTATTACAATAAATGTACATACTACATGTGGATTCTTTTTATATGCTTTAGAGAAGCTAAGGATTTTAATTCACAGTTGCTGCATCGAGCACCTCAAGAATGCATCCTGAATGTCTGTAACCTACAAAATAGGACTTTTTGTTTTACATGTAATTACAAAAACTTTACTTAATTTGATTGATTATAGAATGGATCAGTTTTCACAAACTCATTCTTTTGCCTTCCTAGGCCTCAACAATGAACTGCAAAAATATAATAAAAATATGTAGATCAACTGAAAGTCACTGCAACATGGAATGTTCTTTTATACTACCTCGTCTTTTTAGTGGATTTAAATATGCTATATGTCACATACAACTTTTTTTTGCTTTCGTAAGCAAAATAAGGGAGCATTTGCAGATCTTAAGATGTGTGCATGTTGAATCCTTTGTAAAACACATGTAAATTACCTTCATACCTTCACATTCTATTTGTTTAAGCTTACATTCACCTTTTCTTAATAATTCTTTGATGCATTTTGTATTAATTGCAAAACACTAACCCTATTCTTACTACTGAAAATACTACGTTAAGCAAAGCTATCAGGAAAAACATATTACTCTTGTTAGCATAGATCTTGGATCAAGGGACCTTTTCTTACATAAGCAGCAGCATGAAAAAATACATACAGATCCCTGATTCTGCAAAGACTTGCAAACAGGCTTAACTTTGCACATTGAACAATTCAATCAACTTTTGTGCTTAAGGATAAGCATATGTACGTACCAGTCTGGGTGGGATCAGGTCCCTAGTTCTTAGTCATTCCAAAGGCCAGACAGTCATTATCCAAAATAAGGGCTTAACCCTGAGAGTGACTGTAGTTGTCCATCACACAAGGCCAATGACAACCTATTGGTCCTTGGCTCACTATAGTTCTCTCTTTTCCACCATATGTATGACTTTTACTTCACTTTAGACCCAATTCAACACAACACTTACAACATGTTTAAATCTGCTACCCATTTCAATTGGATTTAAGCATAGACTTAAGTGTCGTGCCTCATGGATTAGGAAATTACTCACATACATGAAATTAGAAACACGTTTAGGTGTTTTGCTGAATCATGTCCTAAGGCAGGGGTGGGCAATAATTTTTGATGGTGGGGGGGGGTCACGCCCAGATTTTGGAAAGTGGTCAAGGGCGCACTTTTCTGTGGAGAAGGTGTGGGGTGTTTAGGATAGGTGCAGAAGAGTACACTGGGTAAAGGACTGGGGTGCAGAAGACTGTGAGATCTGAGAGGGAGTTTGGGTAAAGGAAGGGGTTGGGACCTGGGTCTGGGAATTGGGGTGTAGGGTCAGGAAGGAAGTAGGGGTGCAGGAGAGAATTCTGGACTGGGGGAAGGATATAGGAATGGGAGGAGAGTCTGGGAGGGAGTTGTGACCTAGAGCAGAGGAGGTGCAGAGGGTTTGGAAGGTGACTTGGGGGGAGAGAGTTAGGGTGCAGGAGAGGTAGGGGTGCCAGAAGCAGGCTTTGGCTGGAAGGGGCTTACCTAAGCATCTCCCAGCCAGCAGCCCTGCAGCACCCCGAAGGCCCTGCTGCAGCCCAAGAGCATTGAAAATGCAGGCTGTTCCCTCCATGTGGCTCAACTCCAGGAGGGGAGGAAAGGCTTGCACTGCCCCATCACCCAGGCCAATCTCTCAGATCCTACTGGCTGGTTGTTTCTGGTCAATAGGAGATGAGATATAGGAGCTGGAGTCAGTTCCTATTGCCCAATTGTTTCCAACCAAAAGGAGCTGAGGATTGGGCTGGGGTGGGGAGAGATCACTCAAAGCCTTCTCCTCCCTCCAGACCAGAGAATCACATGGAGCAGCCCTGCATTTAAAACAGCAGCTGCTACGTGCCGGAGGATCCCAGGAGGGGTGTCCACAGGCCAGATCTAGTGGCTTGGCAGGCCAAATCTGGCCCGCGAGAGGTATGTTGCCCACCTCTGTCCTAAGGGAATCTATCCAGTTTCTAAACAAATCTTTCATTTACCTTACAGACCACACACCAGCCACCAGCACATAAAACTCTAAAATATCAGAGAATGTGTCAAAGATAAATTAACAAACTTATATTTTTGATAAAAAACAAAATGAGATTAGAAGTATCAATCTCCCTGTAAATTGCACAGTTCCTTGTATTCTGATTGAATGTGGGTATCTAATTTACAAATTTACAGTATAATTATAAAGTGAATCAAGAGTACAAAAAAGAAACAAAAGAACAGGGCCACTGAACCAAAGTCTTTTCCCTAAAGGTTAGACATCATCATGAGAAAGTTAACAATCACAAAGCAACTTTAAAGTTTGAGGTTTAACCCAGTCCCATTAGCCCGAACTTACAAAAATCATCTTTAGGTGGCCTAAATAAATTCTGAGGCCAAAAGGAAGAACTCTTAGATTACACCATGAAATAAATAATATTTTGCACAAAAACTCCATCCAACAAACATTCATTCAACTTTGTAGCTTTTATCTAAGTTGCACTCTCCTGAATCTGATGTCCACACTGACCAGTATCAATGGCTTTGCGGTTAAACTCTGATCCTGGCCATGGAACCACACAGGAGAAAAGTTATGCATCTTCTTAATCATGTGCAGGGCTCAAGCACTACTCATTACGTGGAGTTTAACGTTATTGTCACTTCACTATGTTCAGGTACAACTCCGAAATCCAGTGAGCATTTGCATTTCCTTCTATACAGAAGAAATACCAATTACAGACGGACACGAATAACATTAGTGTCTTTGCTCAGCACTGACAAACAATTTAATTTCATCATTCTGATTCTGGCATGTAGACCTTTTACTTTAATTCAGCCATACAAATCAAAATATGTATTGGAAATGCCTACTGCTTAATGGTTGACATATTGCAGAGCGGCTAATTGAAATAAAAGACCAAGCTTCAACTGATGACCAAATTAACTATGTAATATAACTAATATAGTTAGAAAAAGCATTTAATTATGAAGAACTCAAGCGAGGAGATGTAGCTCACATACACATAACTAAAAACATTCCTAGTAAATAAAATACCTTTGTGCAGATACAAGTGGTCAGATCCTGAGCTAGGATAAGTCAGCATAGCTCCATTAAAAAGTCACAGAAGCTGAGGATCTGGACTAATGTTTTAATTTGTGTGCCAAAAGCAGACTTTTCCAAATGGTATAGATACAGGCAACATTTACCAATGTATTCTGAGACAAAAAAGTCAAAATGTCCAAATCAGAGTCATATTACCGACAGCGAGTGGAGAGTAGGTTGGGCAGACAGAGGCAGAAAGAAGTTAACACTGAGCCCTGGTCTACACTAGGGAGTTATTTCAAAATAACCCCCCTTATTTCGAAATAATAAGTGTAGCATCCAGACTACCAAGCCCATTATTTTGAAATAAGGGGCTCGTTATTTCAAAATAACTCCTGCTTTCCACGAGGAACAATGCTTATTTTGAAATAGTTATTTCAAAATGGTGGTTGTATGAATGTGCCACTGCTGCTATTTCGAAATAACTACTCCTTAGAGTCATTCAAAGTAATTCCTCCCCAGTGCTTCCTGGGGCTCTAAATTGAACCAAGATTAGTTGAAGTAGCATGTCCACATAAAGCTATGTCTAAACTACATCCCTCTTTCGAAAGAATGGTTTGGAGTGAATAGAGGGTGTGAGGGATGTAAATTAGACAAATCAAAATTGCAAATGAAGCTGGGATTTTAATTTCCCACACTTTCGAAAGGCTGCGCATTTTCGAAAGTGGGGATTTCAAAAGTAAAACTGCTGTCTAGATGCAGTTCTTTCGAAAAAAACATTTTTCGAAAGATCCTGTACTCCATGTTTAGACATGCCCTAAGAGAGCCTGCCTTGGATTAATGTCAAGGCTTCCCCGTAGTGTGGATACACTATTTCAAAACAGTTATTTCAGGAGTTATTATTTTGAAATAAGTTGAAATGATTTCCCAGTGTAGACGTGCCCTGAGGGACCACATTTAGGCCCTGCTCTAGAGAGCACATGCAAAACTTCAAGAAAATGAGTATCCCCATTAAAATCAATGAGGCTACTCATGTGCTTAAAACGATACACATGCTTACATGCCCTGCTGGATCAGTGCATTAGATGGGGACAGGGGAAAGTTAACTTTTTTAAAAATTATCTTTTTCTCTAGTTTCATTTGAGGAAAGGAAAGTTCTTTGTTGGGATTTTATTTTAAAATCAATCTGAATCAAATGCTCCCTTTCTTTGTAGAACAGTCTGAAGATGACTGACCACACTTAGGTTACATCTACACTGGAAAGATTTGGCACTGAGAATACTACTGACAGTCATAAGTCACCAAAAGGAAAGTCACATGTTTATATTGCAACCTTCTGTTGACATTTCATGGCCAAACATTGTTAACTCACCCATCGACAGAAAGAGCAAAGCAATGTGGGTATGCATCCCACAGTGCCTGGCGTCTCCTTCAGTCACCAGACACTGTGGAAACATGCAACGTAGCGTGATGCACACATCTTCAGGAACAGTGGACTATGCAGAAAGCTGCAGGCTGGGAACTTTCTTTCCAGATCAGAAAATTATAGTGAGGGATGTGGAAATGCCCGTAGTAATTCTAGGTGACCCAGCATAATCCCTTACAGCCCTGGCTCATGACGCCTTACACAGGGCACCAGGACAGAAGTAAGGGGCAGTTCAACAACAAGCTAAGCCTATGCCCCATGGTTGTTGAGTGTGCCTTTGGGAGGTGTATCTATGGCAGGCTGGACTTTTTGAAGGATCATATCCCCACAGTGGTGGCCCCATGCTTACATAATTTGTGTGAGAGTAAGAGTGAAGTGTTTGCCCTAAGGCACAGTGCTTGGGCACATAGTTTGAACAACTAGACACTTGTGCTGTCAGAGGAGCCCATAAGAGGTAGCCATCATTGTCAAAGTGATGAGCCTCAGAGCCTCCCAGATAGTGACGACCACCCTGTGAGCTCCTCTGACAGCACGAGCATCTGCCCTACGACTCCTCGTAATTCCTGGCTGCCTGCAGCACAGGTTGACCCTGCAGTGAGCCTCTCCTCCTCATTCACTTCACTAAGAACTTCCGCCTCCAAATTACATCCTCTTTCTGATTCTGTACAGTGAGAAACATTCATTGTCTCTCTGATTGTGGACATGAATTCCTCACTCAAGATCGAGTCCAGTTCTTTATTAAAAAAAAAAAAGAGGGGGGGAGGCATGTTTTGGGTGCAGCACCTGACTGTTTGCCTCCTTTGCCTTCTGGTACAACTGCTGGAGTTCCTTTATCTTGGCTCTGCATTGCAGGTTGATCATACACCTTTGCACAAAGTGATTGGGAAATGTCCCAGTACCTTTGGATCACTCACAGCTGCACTGATTCTTCACCCAATACACTGATAAAATCCAAATGTTCTACTGTGTTCCAAGCAGGAGAGCATCTTGAGCAACAGCCATGCCTGTTTCCCCCGAGAAAATGCCATGAGGACCACTATACAATGAGCCAGACACCAGGAAATGGATTTTAAAGTTCCCAGGGGGTTGAAGGTGGGAGGGGACCCATCTGTTTATGTGGCTGTAAAGCAGGACAGCTAAAAGTGCTGGCCAGAGCGGCTAATTGGGCATTGTGGGAAACATCATGGAATTCAAGAAACTCAAAAAAACCCTACTGTAATAGACACTACATCAGTGGTCCGCAACACGGTGCCCGCGGGCATGCCTGCCGAGTGACCAGGGCCGGCCCAAACGATTCTTGTGCCCCAGGCACATGGCGCATACGTGGTGCCATCCCTGGATGCGCAGCACGTGCGCAGCCCTACCCCCGGGCACCTGGGGTGTGCGTGGCCCCGCCCCAGGTGCCCGGCAGCCCCAAAAGGTTGGGGACCACTGCACTACATGACTGTCAACAGTAGAGGGAGGGAGGAGACAAAAGTCCCCCACAACGGTGGAAGTTTTTGTCACCATAACTGGGCATTTGTTGCATTGCAGTGTGAATGCTCTCTATGTTTTGTCAACAAAAAGGGGGGGGGGCTGTAAAAAATGTACTAGTGTAGACAAGCCCTAACAGATTCTTCCCTGGCCTTGCTCCCTACTGAATTATAACAGGTTTTACTTAATCTTTTGTGAATCAATTTACATTTAAAATAAACTCATTAAACTGAAGGCTTGCCTATGTGACCAGTTAAGTTTTTGTTCTTCTTGCCTCCATTTCCTGAAATTTGCCATCTCTCTCATAGTTCATTATTTAAAAGAAAGAAAGCAGCTGGGATTCAAGCCTTTCAAATGCTAAATATGAACAAGACATAATGTGGTCCTTTGCAGATCTGCAGAGCAAGTTTGATCACTCAAAGAACCAGATGTTTTGTTATCTCCAAATTAGGCACGCACTCTATTTCACACAGGGATAGGGATTCATCTTACTATCTATCATGCTCTGGAATCCTTCTTCCACCTCAGAGCAGGCAGCACCAACTGCACCAATCATATTTCCAAAAATCTATTTGTTCATAACAGAATTTTCATTAATTTGTGTCATAAATCTGACAGCCATTTGCGGGTATGGAAAATGGGAACCAGCATTAGTGGAGATGATGGACAATACATTCTACCCTTGACTAGAATAGCACTGATATACATGACATAACATGCCGTATATTTCTTTTACACCTGAACTCTGCTGGTGTATTATGACTCTGGATACCTTTAGTAATAACAATACTGAAACAGGAGAAATATGTAAATGTGACACTAGAAAGACACACTACAATCAGTAACTTTGTCCTACTTGCATACCTCTGATTCTGGAGAGGGATTCTTTCATCCCTTTCAAACATCCCTTTTCAAATCAAAACATGGTAAATCCAAGTCTTCATCTATATGAGATTGCTTCCTCTTAATACAATCAGAATAGATGAAAACCAGATGCTGGGATTTGGTTTGAAGCTTGGGTTTTTTGGTTTTTTGTGGGGGGGGGATGGTTTGGCAACAAAAATCACTAGACTTTAGAAGCTTAATGATGCTCCTCCCAAATGATATAACAACATAGTATTATTTGGTGGTAACCTGGACTATATTATCTTCTTTACATGGTGTCAGACTCTTGAATAAGCCATGAAGTTCTTTGTTATATTTATTCACAAGAATCTGTAGTAGGGATGTTAAATATAGTTTAATCAACTAATCGACGGAATTTCCATCGACTAGTCATTAGTTGATAAGTTGGGGAGCCGTAGCAGGGTTAGTTCCTGGCTCTGGAAGCTAACCCCACTGCGCTTCTGCTTTTTAAAATGTATTAAGAGTCTGCCAGATTTTAATACATTTAAAAAGCAGAAGTGCCGCTAGGGGGACCCAGCGCAAGCTGGGAATCAGCTGTCCCGAACAGGTGATTCCTGGCTCACGCCAGGTCCCCCCCGGTGCACACCAGACTTTCAAATATATTAAGAGCCTGCTGCTGGGGACTACTGGTACAGCATAACTGTGTGCCTCGACAGCTATGGCACCTGTAAGTCTTTGTCAGTGGGAACACTTTAGATTCCCTTCCTAAGCTCATGCAGCCAGAACTGAATCAAGGATCAGCATCATAGTTGCTCAGAGTCACTCAATTTCTCACATGGATCCATTTCTGGTTTTATTTAAGTTTGTTTATTTTTAAGTCCAGTTGTAGCCGTATCTGTTAAATTATACTGCCTTTTCTGCGAGTGCATCATCTCCGTCTCGTCTCCCCTTAAGCAGAGTGAAGGTCACACTTCAAACTAGGGTTGCCAACTTTCTAATGGCTTAAAACCAAATACCTTTGCTCCGCCCGCTGCTCCACTCCCTCTATGATGCCCCACCTCTTCTCAGTCCGTCCTCGCTGACTTTCACCAGTCAGGGGCTCAGGATTAGGGTGCGGAGTTTGGGGTGGAGCCAAGGAAGAAGCCCTCAGGGTTTAGACTGAGGGCTTCGGGCTGAGCACCCGGGATCAGTGGTTTTAGTGCAAGATGTGATCTCAGGGCTGGGACTGAATGGTTTGGAGTGAATGAGGGGGTGTGAAGGGTCTTGGAGGGAGTTTGGGAGCAGGAGAGGGCTCAAGGCAGGGATAGACGGTAGATGTAAGGGGGCATGTAAACTCTGGCTGGAACTGGATATGAGAAATTTGGGGTACAGGAGAGGTTCCAGGCTGGGGCCAAGGAGTTCACGAAGGGGATCCAGGCTGGGCCAAGGATGTTGGGGTGTGGGAGGCAGTGCATGATTGAGGCAGCATTTACCTAAGGGAGCTTGTGGGTAATGGCAGGTCCCTGTGGCTCCTAGGTGGGGGCAAAGAAGGCTCTATGCAATGCTTGTGCTGGAAGGCACCACCCACGCAACTCCCACTGGTTGCAATTCCTGATCAATGGGAGCTGCGGAACCAGCGCACAGGGTGGGGGTAGTGCATGGAGCCTCCATGACCCCAGTATGCCTAGGAGCTGTAGGAACCTGTGGGCTGCTTTCTAGGAGCTGCATGGAGTCATGGCTGGGAACACACACTGTCAGGACAAGACTTTTAACGGGCTGGTCAGCAGTGCTAACCCAAGCCACCACATGCCTTATCAAGCGAGTGTTTGTCAAAAAACAGACACCTGGCCACCCTACTCCATACCTCTAATGTTAACTGTTACCTTTTAATGACATTAAAATAATTTAGAATGCCTGGAACTTTACAGAGTGTATTTAGGTGTGAGAAAGAAAAACCAAAACCAGACTTTGCCTAGATTCCCAACATGCTAAGAAACCAGTTCTGAATATTAACTAATTGTTTAATACCTTAAATACAGAAATTTAACACCCAATCATCTTTCTATCAACTTTAGTTAGATCCCCTTCACTGTCTTAATATCTATTATATCTGGATCTGGAAATGGGACATTTTTAATATACATATACTTATGAATGCCATATGCTGTGTTCATTTCCAAACATCATTATTATCTGAAAGATATTGATAGCTTAGAGAAGTATTTCTCAAAGTGCGCCTCGAAATCACTTTGAGACACCTAACTGACCGCACCGGTTTGTTTATTTACCAGCACCGCGGCCATGGAGCCTCGCGACTCCTATTGGCTCCGTTTTGCCATTTGCAGCCAAGGGAAGCCATGGGAAGTGGCAGCACAGCCCACACTGCTTTCCGTGGCTCTCCTTAGCTGCAAATGGCAAAACGGAGCCAATAGAAGCCACAAGGCTCCATGGCAGCGGTGCCGGTAACTAAACAAACCAGTTTCTCAAAGTGTTTTTGCGGACCACTTGGAGAATCACTGGCTTAGAGGCAATGCAGAAAAGAGGAACGACCACAAGGAGTTGGAGTCCCTTTATGAAGAACAATTGCTAAATGTGGGATGTGAAGTTTGGCTATGCAACAGTTAAGATGGTAAGGAGAGACATGTCTGCAGTGTACAGGCATCTGGCAGTGTACAATCACTAAGCATCTATTATGGTTTAGCCTGTAGAGCACAAATCTACTGGAAACCCTGCACATGTTACTGCAGCAACACTACTATTTATACTGGTGCCACCTATAATTCAGCTACCAGTACACAAACTGGGTAATCACACACCTAAATTGTAGTATAGGTAGAGCGTTAGGGACATAGGTATATAAGTAAGAGCAAAAAGATGAAGTGAAGAGTATGAAAATGTAAATGGTATCAGGAGAGTAATTTTTTCAGCGATATGGGCTCATAGGGAGGCAGCATGAGGCGGGGGGGTAGGTGGCTCCACAGAGCTGGCATTCACAGAAAGCTGGCTTATTGGCTCCAATTGTCCCCTCTCCACCTCTTTTAAGCCAGCTCACCACTCACACTGGCTTCACAGAGTCTCACACACATACCCCCACTGCCTCCCACAGAGCCAGCTCAGAGGAAGCAGCGCAGAAGTTGAGGGACCAAGCGGCTCCGCAAGTTCTGGTGCTCATAGAGAGATAGCTTAAAAGCTCGCTCCCCACGGGCACCGGCTTCCGCCTCCCCCCCACCCTGCTGCCTCTGATTCAGCAAAGAAGGGTGCATGTAGTCAACACAGGAAACTACAGACCGGTCAGTTTAACGTCTGTCCCACGGAAGATAATGGAGCAGGTAATTAAGGAAATCATATGCAAACACTTGGAAGGTAATAAAGTGATAGGGAATAGCCAGCATGGGTTTGTGAAGAACAAGTCATGCCAAACTAATTGATAGCTTTCTTTGATAGGATAACGAGCCTTGTGGATAAGGGAGAAGCGGTGGATGTCATATACCTAGACTTTAGTAAGGCATTTGATACGGTCTCTCATGATATTCTTATTGATAAACTAGGCAAATATAACTTAGATAGGGCCACAAGGTGGGTGCATAATTGGCTGGATAACCGTAGTCAGAGAGTTGTTGTTAATGGTGCTAAATCCTGCTGGAAAGGGATAACAAGTGGAGTTCCGCAAGGGTCTGTTTTGGGACCCGTACTGTTCAATAGCTTCATCAATGATGTAGATATTGGGATAGAGAGTATGCTTATTAAGTTTGCAGATGATACCTAACTGGGTGGGGTTGCAACTTCTTTGGAGGATAGGGACATAATTCAAAATGACCTTAGCAAGTTAGAGAAATGGTCAGAGGTAAACAGGATGAGGTTTAATAAAGAGAAATGCAAAGTGCTCCACTTAGGAAGGAACAATCAGTTCCATACATACAAGATGGGAAGCGACTGTCTAGGAAGGAGCATGGCGGAAATGGATCTAGGGGTCATAGTGGACTACGAGTTGAATATGAGTCAACAGTGTGATGCTGTTGCAAAAAAAGCAAATATGATTCTAGGTTGTATCAACAGGTGTGTTGTAAGCAAAACTCGTGAAGTCATTCCGCCGCTCTACTCTGCACTAGTTAGGCCTCAGCTAGTGTCCAGTTCTGGGCGCCACATTTCAAGAAAGATGTGGTGAAATTGGAAAGGGTACAGAGAAGAGCGACAAGAATGATTAAAGGTCTAGAGAACATGACCTATGAAGCCAGGCTTCATGAACTGGGCTTGTTTAGTTTGGAAAAAAGAAGATTAAGGGGGGACATGATAGCGGTTTTCAAATATCTAAAAGGGTGTCACAAGGAGGAAGGAGAAAAGTTGTTCCTTTTGGTTTCTGAGGACAGGACAAGGAGTAATGGGCTTAAAGTGCAGCAAGGGAGGTTTAGATTGGACATTAGGAAAAAATTCCCAACTGTCAGGGTGGTCAAATATTGGAATAAATTGCCAAGGGAGGTGGTGGAATCTCCCTCTCTGGAGATATTTAAGAACAGGTTAGATAGACATCTGTCAGGGATGGTGTAGACGGAGCTTGGTCCTGCCTTGAGGGCGGGGGGCTGGACTCGATGACCTCTCGAGGTCCCTTCCAGTCCTATGATTCTATGGTTTGGATTAAACCTTGGTTTATTGGTTAATCACTTAAGTGACGATATGCTAACATCCCTAAATTGCATCCACATAATCCAATGCAAGATTTGGTAACATGTTACTGAGAAAATTCTCAAGCCACATTTTCTTCTACTTCCATACACAGAAATATTTTGCAAATTAAAAATATAAAATCTTTCCCGCAAGCAATATTTTGCTATTTATTTTAGAGATCTTAATGCATTTCCTTACTATCATCTAACAATTAGTAAACTGACACTACTGTGAACTCTCCCATGCTTTCTTATTGGGTATTTTATGTTAAATTCTAAGCACCTTATATACAGACTGTGATCCACACAATCATTGCTAGGACTTGAAAAGCCTACTACTCCACACACCTGCAGCAAGTATGTATCTTTCCCAGGTATGTGTCATTGACATCTACAGAATTTGTTTTTTCATTTAAATAAACTGGGCAGTGTCGTTAAGCAAGAAGAATCATGTCAATTTCCCTCTGCTGCCACTTGGGGAAACCAATGAGCACATGAGATGGTAAGCACTAGAGAGGAAGGCTTAAAATGGATGCTGAGGGAGAGGAAGAACAACAGAGATATGTGTGTCTTCTTATTAAGTTGGAAAGGGGATAAAGTAGCAGATACCTCAAATCTATATTTGATCAACCAGGACATTAAGAGAAGAATATTAGAGATCTACCAGCACACACACTTGCAGCAGCCAAAAGGACAGAGAGGAAGGGGCAAAATTCTCCTTTCTTAAAGTAAGCACTTTGAGAGACGGGCATGATCAAACTTATCAGAATTCTATCAGCTGATGACAGATCTAGAAAATGGACACTTCTAATCCAACTTTATTTCACTTAAAAAGTAAGTCCCTGTACCTGTTGCTGAGGTAGGGGTGTTTACTTTTCACTAAGGTGCCACCCCTATCTTGCACATCAGATACTTTATGCAAAACAAGTCATCTAACATATCAATTTTATATTGATCTGCTGGATGTGTAGATCCTATTTCTGTGCATGTATCATTCTTGTATGTGAAATTAGAAATAGGAAGTGTTTACAATTTTAAATGTGCTAATGGGGGCCATCACTGACAGAAACCTAATGGCTCGTTGATCAACTCAGCAATCTGTAATTAGGCTTGTTTGTCCTGTAAGTCCAAAGGGTTGGTCCTAGACAAACACTTTGACTAGGGATGTAAGTGACTAGTCGACTACCTGATGAGCAAATGCTTATTGAGTTGTCGAATAGTAGCTTGACTAGTTGCTTCCTCCCCACCCCCTTGCTCCCTCTATCAGGGTGTGTATAGACTACTGAGTTTTGTCGACAAAAGTGGACTTTTGTCAACAAAACTATACCAGCATCTAAACTACCGCTGAGTTCTGTCGACATAACGTCGACAGAACTCAGCAGTTTTGTCGACGCTGGTATACCTCATTTTACGAGGCATAACACCTTCTGTCGACAGAACTCTGTCGACAGAAGGTGTTATTGCCTGTAGGGTTGCGTCTAGACTACAGGGTTCTGTCGACAAAGCAGCTTGCTTTGTCGACAGAACTCAATGTGTCTGGACGCTCTTTGTCAACAGAAGTTTTGTCGACAGATACTGTCGACAAAACTTCTGTCGACAAAACCCGGTAGTCTAGACTTACCCTCAGAAAGAGGCAACAAGTGGGGAGGAGCAGGAGCTGGTGCTGGGGGGAGCCGGCTTAAAAGCTGATTCCCCCTGCACCGTCTCTGCAGGTGGGCAAGGGAGGCAGAGTAAGTGGGGAAACAGTGCAAGCAGGGGCTGAAACAGTCCCACTAGTGAGATCCCAACTGCTGCTCCTCTCCCTTTGAAATATACAAGAGCGGGAGGCGGCTCTTGCACATTTCAAAGAAAGAGGCACAGAGGAGGCTTAAGCCCCCACTGGGGCGGGTTCCTGCTGTCTCTCCCTTTGAAATGTATAGGAACCGCGGGCAGCTCCTGTACATTTCAATGGCAGAGGGGCAGCAGGATGGCGAGTGCCCCGCCTTATCAAGTATTTGATGGAAATTCCATTGACAACTCAATTAGCTGATTAATCAAAATTTAACATCACTAACTTTGACCATAAATCTGATACTGGAATCCATTTTGAACCTGGTATTTTTCCATGGGAAGGAGAGATGCAAAGCCAAGGATTTCTGCCCCAAGGGAAAGTCAATTTAAGCAATGCGAAGGAATTAGCTTGTCTTCATCTGCTTGGTGCACCCTGAGAAGAAACAGAACTTTGAAGAAGCTGTACGCCTAAGTCCAAAGTAAAAGATCAGCTCTGATTTGAAAATGTTACCTGAAATAAGAACAGCAGTTTAGGGTAAGAATTTGCATGCAACAAGTTTCTTAGTGGATTAGAACTAGCTAATCATTTCATTTTAATACAATAACATACTTTGATCTGACTATTTTCACTTGAGTTATCATCAATTATTTGAGTAAAGCCTATGCATTGAGTAAAGATTAGCTGCTTGGGTAGGTTGGGTTATTTGGTAAGATTAATGGGGTAGAGTAACAAAATGCTACTGAGTCTTTAACACGATAAAAAGTTATACACAAAAATTTATAATGAAAATAAACCTATATTCACCAAAACATTTTTGCAATTAAAATGTATACAACTACAGAAAAGGTTTTTAAAGATTTTAATTAATTTGCCAGTATGAAATAATAATAAATTTATGGTTTTTCTTAGTAGCTTTTCTTTTTTCCCAATAACAGTTACAAGAGGCCTAAGTCAGAAAGCTCTAGTGTAGCTCCCCTTATATTGCAGAGTTCAATATCATTTTTTCTTACAAGATAAAATATAAAAATGGTAAAATACTGTCTAGACATAAAGAGCTGTTCCTTAAGAAAAACAAAAATAGTAAATTGTATGTTCCCTAGGCAATTAGGTACTTTTTTAAAAGAAAAACTTTGTTAAAAGCAATTCAGCAGTTTACAAATTATGTAAGTAGCTACCATTCAATACACCCATATGAAAGTGGATTTTAGATTTGAAATTGTGTCAGAATTGGAATGTGGGAGAGGACTATGCTTTCCCTGGTCAGACTGACCCAGTCTTTCCCTCCACTGAACTTTCTACAAAAATACCTATTGTTGGGAAGAAAGTGGAAGATAAAAAAAAAAGCCTGACAAGACATTGGAACTACTTAGAAATGCATTATATTGTCA
Source organism: Pelodiscus sinensis (assembly GCF_052426305.1). Taxonomy (NCBI): domain Eukaryota; kingdom Metazoa; phylum Chordata; order Testudines; family Trionychidae; genus Pelodiscus; species Pelodiscus sinensis. Next base: position 22,299,577 of record NC_143057.1, on the reverse strand, counting down.
AAAACTTCAAAGTAAATGATTTAAGCCACATTAATTTTGAAGATGCCATATGTAGTAATGCACTAGTTTGACAAAACCATGCTGTGCTCAGAACATAGTACAAATAAGTTACCTAAGAAATCAAATTATTTTGGAAAAGAAAAAAGTCTGGAAAGTGATTTACAAACATGAGACATTTATTTCCTTATCAAACTAACATAATAACTGAGTATTTTCATAATGTTTCACTTTAAAACTACTATCAGTATCACAGAGATGCACTGAACTCATTAGTTTACCATTTCATCTAGCAAAATCAAACTTATCCTTAAATAGGCCATTTATTACATGCTACAGTTTTAGGAGAACTGCAATTGACACAAATTCTATGCAAGCAGCAGTTCTTAGCATACAGCTAGAGCATATGTATGAGACTCCAGTAAAAACATGGTGTCTGTAATTCTACAAAGACCAAAATCAGAATGCAGTCTAACAATGCTATCATCTATCACTAGCATTAAATGCTCAATCATAAGACTTTAATTACGACAAAACTTGGAGATCTGAAACTAAAGGCTGGCAAAGTCTTCTTTCAGCAGGCATGAACAAGGATCACAAATTTTCGTACATGCTGGTGCATATAAATCATTGATTGCTAACCATGAGCACACCAAGCAGAGCATTACACCCACAACCATATTATACTCATCCTCTCTTTCCGCATTTTGCTGGCAAAAATAGAGAAAAAAAACAAAACAAAAACTACATTCCCATAAAGAACTTCAGAAAACAGACAAAAATAAGTTATTCTTTTAAAAAAGATTAATTGCAAAGTTTCCTTCTTTTCCTCTCGCCCAGCTTCCCAGTCACCTTTTCTTTTTTAAGTGGTTGTCCCTGAAAGCAAAGAACGGATATCGCCAATTATAGTTGAGCACAGCATAGCCAGGCATTGTGTAAGCCAGAAGTTCTCAACCATTCCAGACTACTATACCCGTTTCAGGAGTCTGAAAGCCGAGCCCTGTCACCTAAGGCTGTAGCATGTACATTTGGTTTGCACGGCCTCCTGTCATGTGGGGTCCAAGGTAACTGCCCTGCTTGCCAGCCCCTAACACTGGCCCCTCACTTGCAATTCCCCTAAACCCATCCTGTCACCACCCCCCCAGGTGAGAAACAACTAATCTAGATGACTTTATTACCCCTGGAGGACCTCTACATGCCCCTGGTTGGGAACCACGAGGGTAAGCCACATTTATTAGTTGACAGTTTTTGAAAGGTAGGACAAAATTTGGAAAAAGATGATATAGCAACAACACCCATTTAAAACCAACAGTCCACACACCTTAGGATACCATCTACACTACAGAGAAAGATCGAAGCTGCCGCTGTTGATCTTCCAGGGTTCAAATTAGCAGGTTAATTAAATCAAATTAGTTAATACGGTTAATTCAAACGGAGAAGGGCACTCCGGTCAATGCCGGTAATCCTGCTTTCATGAAGAGCAAGGGAAGTTGAACTGAGAGTGTTCTCACTTTAATTTCCTGCAATGTGGACAGCGCCAAAAGTCAAGTTAAGGTACTTCAACTTCTTCAAACTTCAGCTATGCAATTAATGTAACTGAAGTTGTGTTTTTTTAATTTGACCTTGTCCCATAGTGTAGACATACCCTAAGATTGCAGTTGAAAAAGAGTGGGATACATTTGTAATTACAAATAAAAGCAGAGGCACACTTCTAAAAGCCTCCAAATTTAACAGACACATACACAGTTGTTAACTCAGTGTTTGAAGAACGTCATTTTCTAATATCTGTTTACAATTTCAAGTTACTGCATGGTGGAAAGCTAGATTTCTGTAACATGTCCCCAAGATATAATCTAATGCTAAAACATATCCTGCGGTAGGTCTACTTTTCAATTACTAGAAGCAAGCATACAAGAGATATATAATTAGTTATGACACTGGGACAAGCATACATGTTTCAACACACACAAAGCTCTTAGAGTTTTTGGCAGTATATGACAGAGATCTAAACTGAAGGCTCAAAGACAAGGTATATGGTTTTGTAAAAAATGCTAACAAAGTTATCACACAAAATGATTTTTAAAAAGGTATGAACTTATTTTGTTTAAACATCTTTTTAAAGATTGGAAAAAAGCAAAAATGGCCCTGCAGCATTAAAACAGTCTATGTTACAAGTTACAAGGAGGAAAGGAGTTGAATGATTTTAAGTGAAAGGCTATCATTCTCCCTACAGAATACATTAAGACACAAATGAATCAAGGGAGATTTTCTGTTTTATGAATCTGGGCATAAGATCTTAAAATCAGAGATGAAACACCAAATTCCATACATTTTAAAAATAACTATTCAAGTATTATACAAGAACTAGCTATCTTGGCATTGAAACTACACAAACTTTAGTATCAAAGGCATATCATCAACAAACCCATAACCCAAAGAGGCCCTTTACAACTAAATTCACACCAACAAACTCCTTGCAGTTAAATTACATATCTAATTTCTAAATGTTTTCAGTTAGCAGAAAAAACAACTGGACAGCAAAAAAAAAGAGCCATAATGGAAACATTCGAAATGACTAAACATGTTCTGTTTTGTTCTATAAAAGGAGCAATCATTTCAATTAATCCAATTAGTTTGAACTCATTCAAACATCTAAGGCTATGTCTACACTGGGAAGGTTTGGTGATGAAAGTGCTGTCGACGTGCAAAAGTCACGAAAATGAAAACCGGTCAAACCGTTTTTTCTTCCTCCCATTGCCAACAGTTCATGGCCCCATTATCATAGAATCATAGAATCATAGAGCTAGAAAAGACCTCAGAAGGTCATCAAGTCCAGCCCCCCGCCCAAGGCAGGACCAATTCCAACTAAATCAACCCAGACAGGGCTTTGTCAAGTCGAGACTTAAACACCGCTAGGGATGGAGACTCCACTACTTCCCTAGGTAACCCATTCCAGTGCTTCACTACCCTCCTAGTGCAATAGTTTTTCCTAATATCCAACCTGGATCTCTCCCACCACAACTTGAGACCATTGCTCCTTCTTCTGCCATCTGTCACTACTGAGAACAGCCTCTCTCCATCCTCTTTGGAACCTCCCTTCAGGAAGTAGAAGGCTGCTATCAAATCCCCGCTCACTATTCGCTTCTAAACAGACCCAACTCCCTCAGCCTCTCCTCATAGGTCATATGCTCCAGCCCCCTAATCATTTTGGTTGCCCTCCGCTGGACCCTCTCCAATGCGTCCACATCCTTTTTGTAGTGGGGAGCCCAGAACTGGACACAATACTCCAGATGTGGCCTCACCAGAGCCGAATAAAGGGGAATAATGACATCTCTGGATCTGCTGGCAATGCTCTTCTTAATGCAACCTAATATGCCATTAGCCTTCTTAGCTACAAGGGCACACTGTTGACCCATATCCAGCTTCTCATCCACTGTAACCCCCAGGTCCTTTTCTGCAGAACTACTACTTAGCTGGTTGGTCCCCAGCCTGTAACAATGCTTGGGATTCTTCTGTCCCAAGTGCAGGACTCTACACTTGTCCTTGTTGAACCTCATCAGATTTCTTGTGGCCCAATCCTCCAATTTGTCTAAGTCATTCTGTACCCTATCTCTGCCCTTAAGCGTATCTACCTCTCCTCCTAGCTTAGGTGTCATCTGCAAACTTGCTGAGGGTGCAATCCATCCCCTCATCCAGGTCATTAATAAAGATATTGAACAAAACCAGTCCTAGAACCGAACCTTAGGCCACTCTGCTAGAAACTCACCGCCATCCTAACATTGATCACTATCCGCTGGGCCCAGCCTTCTAGCCAGCTTTCTATCCATCTTACCATCCATTTATCCAATCCAAATTCCCTTAACTTGCTGGCAAGAATATTGTGGGAGACCGTATCAAAAGCCTTGCTAAGGTCAAGGTATATCGCATCCACTGACTTTCCCATGTCCACAGAGCCAGTTACCTCATCACAGCAGATTGGTCAGGCACGACTTGCCCTTTGTGAATCCATGCTGACTATTCCTAATCACTTCCCTCTCATCCAAGTGCCTCAAAATGGATTCCTTAAGGATCCCTTCCATGATTTTTTTTTCCCTTTTTTGAAGATGGGCATTACATTTGCCTTTTTCCAATCATTCGAGATCTCTCCCGATCTCCACAACATTTCAAAGATAATGGCCAAAGGCTCCTCAATGACATTTGCCAACTCTCTCAGTACCCTCGGACACATTAAGTCTGGACCCATGGATTTGTGTACGTTTAGCTTTTCTAAATGATTCCTAACCTGTTCTTTACCCACCAAGGGCTGTCCATCTTCATCCGATCTTGCATCACTTAGCGCATTAGTCCGGGAGCCAACCTTGTCCGTGAATACAGAGGCAAAGAAAGCATTGCTAGCCCCATGTTGCTTTGCTGTGTCGACAGGGGTGAGCATCCCACAGTGCAGAGTTGTGGGAAAACAGAGGAGATCCTTCCCCTTCTTGGGATTCCTTAATTGCTCTGTGAATTCTCAGTGCTAAGGAATGTCAAAGCAGCATAACAGTCTCTCCAGCCCTCCCCCTGCAGCAGCAGTCTGCCTGCTGCTGTGTTCTTAGCAGGGCAGAACAGGAGCATTCCAATGATTTATTCTTTGTTCACCAAACGGAGACGCTAACTCAGCTGTTAAATACTTCCTTAAACTTTGAAAGGAGTGGGGTGTGTAACTGCAGAGCATCTGAGATCAAATCACTGAGCACAGCCATGAGAGCAAGCATTGTGGGATACTAGTGGAATACAGTTCTCTCAACAAAACAAACAACAAAGTCGAAACTGGCCTTTGTTGACAATAAAGGAAGAGGAAAAAGACAAAATTCTCTCATGGGGTGTAAGATTTTTATAACCAAAACTGGGTGTTTTTCCCAACAAAAGTCGCATTGCAGTGTAAACGCTCGCACTGGTTTGTCACCAAAAGGCAGGTTTTGGAGACAAAATGTGCCAGTGCAGACAAGGCCTAAGAGAGCCTTCTTCACTTGCCATCTTTTCAATACAAAAGCAGTATCATAGAATCATAGAATCATAGAATAATAGGACTGGAAGGGACCTCGAGAGGCCATCGAGTCCAGCCCCCCGCCCTCAAGGCAGGACCAAGCTCAGTCTACACCATCCCTGACAGATGTCTATCTAACCTGTTCTTAAATATCTCCAGAGAGGGAGATTCCACCACCTCCCTTGGCAATTTATTCCAATATTTGACCACCCTGACAGTTAGGAATTTTTTCCTAATGTCCAATCTAAACCTCCCCTGCTGCACTTTAAGCCCATTACTCCTTGTCCTGTCCTCAGAAACCAAGAGGAACAAATTTTCTCCTTCCTCCTTGTGACACCCTTTTAGATATTTGAAAACCGCTATCATGTCCCCCCTTAATCTTCTTTTTTCCAAACTAAACAAGCCCAGTTCATGAAGCCTGGCTTCATAGGTCATGTTCTCTAGACCTTTAATCATTCTTGTCGCTCTTCTCTGTACCCTTTCCAATTTCTCCACATCTTTCTTGAAATGTGGCGCCCAGAACTGGACACAGTACTCCAGCTGAGGCCTAACTAGTGCAGAGTAGAGCGGCAGAATGACTTCACGAGTTTTGCTTACAACACACCTGTTGATACAACCTAGAATCATATTTGCTTTTTTTGCAACAGCATCACACTGTTGACTCATATTCAACTTGTGGTCCACTATGACCCCTAGATCCCTTTCCGCCATGCTCCTTCCTAGACAGTCGCTTCCCATCTTGTATGTATGGAACTGATTGTTCCTTCCTAAGTGGAGCACTTTGCATTTCTCTTTATTAAACCTCATCCTGTTTACCTCTGACCATTTCTCTAACTTGCTAAGGTCATTTTGAATTATGTCCCTATCCTCCAAAGAAGTCGCAACCCCACCCAGTTTGGTATCATCTGCAAACTTAATAAGCGTACTCTCTATCCCAATATCTACATCATTGATGAAGATATTAAACAGTACGGGTCCCAAAACAGACCCTTGAGGAACTCCACTTGTTATCCCTTTCCAGCAGGATTTAGAACCGTTAACAACTACTCTCTGACTACGGTTATCCAGCCAATTATGCACCCACCTTATCGTGGCCCTTTCTAAGTTATATTTGCCTAGTTTATCAATAAGAATATCATGCGAGACCGTATCAAATGCCTTATTAAAGTCCAGGTATATGACATCCACCGCTTCTCCCTTATCCACAAGGCTCGTTATCTTATCAAAGAAAGCTATCAGATTAGTTTGGCATGACTTGTTCTTCACAAACCCATGCTGGCTATTCCCTATCACTTTATTACCTTCCAAGTGTTTGCATAGGATTTCCTTAATTACCTGCTCCATTATCTTCCCTGGGACAGACGTTAAACTGACCGGTCTATAGTTTCCTGGGTTGTTCTTATTCCCCTTTTTATAGATGGGCACAATATTTGCCCTTTTCCAGTCTTCTGGAATCTCCCCTGTCTGCCATGATTTTTCAAAGATCATAGCTAAAGGCTCAGATACCTCCTCTATCAGCTCCTTGAGTATCCTGGGATGCATTTCATCAGGACCTGGTGACTTGCTGACATCTAACTTTCCTAAGTGACTTTTAACTTGTTCTTTGTGTATCCTATCTTCTAAACTTACCCTCTCTCTGCTTGTATTCACTACGTTAGGCACACCTCCAGACTTCTCGGTGAAGACCGAAACAAAGAAGTCATTGAGCATCTCCGCCATTTCCAAGTTTCCTGTTACTGCTTCTCCCTCCTCACTAAGCAGTGGGCCTACCCTGTCCTTGGTCTTCCTCTTGCTTTTAATGTATTTATAAAAAGTCTTCTTGTTTCCCTTTATGCCTGTAGCTAGTTTGATCTCATTTTGTGCCTTTGCCTTTCTAATCTTGCCCCTGCATTCCCGTGTTGCTTGCCTATATTCATCCTTTGTTAGTTGTCCTAGTTTCCATTTTTTATATGACTCCTTTTTTATTTTGAGATCGTGCAAGATCTCCTTGTTAAGCCAAGCTGGTCTTTTGCCATATTTTCTATCTTTCCTACACAGCGGAATTGTTTGCTTTTGGGCCCTTAACAACGTCCCTTTGAAATACTTCCAACTCTCCTCAGTTGTTTTTCCCTTCAGTCTTACTTCCCATGGGACCTTACCTACAAGTTCTCTGAGCTTATCAAAATCTGCCTTCCTGAAATCCATTACCTCAATTGTGCTGGTCTCCCTTCTACCTTTCCTTAAGATCATGAATTCTATTATTTCGTGATCACTGTCCCCTATACTGTCTTCCACTTTCAAGTTCTCAACTAGTTCCTCCCTATTTGTTAAAACCAAATCCAGAACAGCTTCTCCTCTGGTAGCTTTTTCAACCTTCTGAAACAGAAAGTTGTCTCCAATGCAGTCCAGAAACTTATTGGATAGCCTGTGCCTCGCTGTGTTAGTGTCCCAACATATGTCTGGATAGTTGAAGTCCCCCATCACCACCAAATCTTGGGCTTTGGATAGTTTTGTTAATTGTTTAAAAAAGGCCTCATCCACCTCTTCCACCTGGCTAGGTGGCCTGTAGTAGACTCCTAGCATGATATCACCCTCGTTTTTTATCCCTTTTAGTTTAACCCAGAGACACTCTATACAGCTATCTCCTACATTCATCTCCACTTCAGTCCAAGTGTGTACATTTTTAATATACAAGGCAACCCCTCCTCCCTTTTTTCCCTGTCTGTCCTTCCTGAGCAAGCCGTACCCTTCCATACCAACATTCCAATCATGCGTCCCATCCCACCAGGTTTCTGTAATACCAATGATATCATAGTTGTATTTATTGGTTAGCAATTCCAGTTCTTCCTGCTTATTACCCATACTTCTCGCATTTGTATATAGGCATCTAAGATACTGATTTGATCTTGCCTCCCTGTTGTGCCCTGACCCTCCTTTCTCCTTGCCATTATAGGCTGTAGTCCCCCCCATTTCCAGCCCCTCTCCCACTCCCGCACATGCAGCACTTACCTGTGGGCTTTGCTCACCTGCCCCCAACAAACCTAGTTTAAAGCCCTCCTCACAAGGTTATTTACAATAGTTTCTCTCAAGGCCTCAATTCTTTACAATAGCAGAGAAGTGTGACATGTCTTTATGAAAGAATATTTCTGACTCCATAGAGATTAGTAAAGATAGCCACCCTTGAAAAGCCAAGCAGAAAATAGTAACCAATGGTCTTTTTGGGTGTTCTAGGAAGAACTCTAGAGGGAGAGGGGAGGCACACATGGGGGTACAAACACTGGCTAAGATAACAGCAAACCACTTCTCATGCTACCAAGCACCTAAGAAAAAAATATGGGTTTTGTAACATACCTCAAAGGTTAGTAAACCCTCAGATTTCACTATGTGTGAGGAGGGGGAGGAAGGGAGGGATCCAATTTCCAAAAAGTTAAGGCTTCTCATAAGCAGCACATGCCAGCTGCTCCATAGACTTGCTATCCTCCCTTTTTAAACAAAGGGAGTTTGAACACCTCCACAAATCATAAGCACAGAAATAATAGGAGACAGAAGAAATGATTTTGAGGTAGCCAAGATCCAAACAATTTAAAGCTTTATATTTTAAAATTAGTGTTTTTAAACTCCCCCTGGAAACTCATTGGCAGGCAGTGCAAATTTAGAGAGCACTGTATTATGCATGACTCCATTTACTGAGTGGGTTGACCACATTCCATGCTAGTTAGAGTTTATGAATAGTCTCTACAGTTTATCAATGGTTTCAACTTGTAGCTCCATGTACGAGAAGTTACAGTAACTTAATCTTAGGCTGACAGACATGGGTAACAGTAGCTGGATCCACATCCAAAGATTGTAAATTTCTAGCTAAACACACATTGGGCAAGGGAAAAGGAAGGAGGTTCTCAACCACAAACTTGTGCAGCAAATTGGGCACAAACTCCTGAAACCAGGGATGACAAGTGAATTTCTGCCAACTTTGGTGATTATCTCCTCAGAAAACCAATTTGCCATGGCATTGTCCAGTTTGCACCTCCATCAGCTAGTCCCTACCTAGATCACTCTCAGAGATACACTGATAAAACCGTTGGAAAAATCAATCCAGAGCTTTTTACATTTTTTTTTTTAAAAGAAGAGCTTTATCTTCCAATGCCATTCACTACTGGCATACAGCCCTTGACTGTGTATCCAACTTGTACTGATGTATTTCAGATGTTCTAAATAAATCAGTGTAACACAAGAGTAAATATAATAGGATACACTACAGAAAATGTGTAATTAAATGAATTCAAAGATAATAATTTACCAGGGAACAAGACCAAACATATAGGGCCATATATTACCAATAAATAAGAGCATGTGAATCCAGGGTACTATATTACTCTATGGTTTCACCTTGTTTCTCAGTGGATAGTTATACCTCAGAAAGCTTTTAATTATTTAATTACTGACATCCATCCTCCTGGCTTATTTTGTATAAAATTAACCTTTACAGTCTCACTAGTTTTTTCACAGTGCTCATACGTGCACACTCTATAGATACAAAATAGCTGAAACAGATCCTACTTTTACTAACATGCTCATTTTAAATTCCAGATCCTATCACTCATCAATGAAAAGGTCCCTTCCTTAAGGCCACTATAATTCATGACCTTGAGAGAACTATTGGATGTCCTTTCCAGATCTTTTACTCATTTTCAGTAGTACTGTGTCTTGAGTAGCTAACGTAACTTTTATATTGGCCTTAGTAGTGTTGTATTTGCATGAAGACTTTGGTTTTACATTTCAACATTAATGCTTTTCCTCAAGAGTAAGAGGTTAGTCTCTGTATCCTGGTTATCTTCCAACTTGGGCAATTAGGGCTTGATCTGGCAAAACTCCCACTGACTTTTATGACACAAGATCAAGGCCTTATATACAACCTATTCTACTCCCTCTGAAGTCAGTGTGAGTTTTGCCATTAATTGAATTGTTGGGAGCAAGAGCAAGTCCATTCTGCTAATTTACTTCCAATAAACTACAAATGAATCAGACAGTTTTCACTTCCTATCCTAAAACTGTTGCCTGGGATTTTTTGAGGCTTGCACATAGGTGCAGAATGTGGCCCATACTTTGCAATGTTAATCAGATTTGTGCACTCTTTGGGGGATCCACTAGAATGAAAGGCTCTGGTTAAAAAACAAAACAAAAAAACACACCCTTGAGTACTCTGGGAATTGCAAGTCCTTTGGGACTGGAACTGCTCTTTTTGTCCTATACCCAGCAACTGAGGATGTTACCACGATCTCCAAGATGCTAAAGCCAAACAAAAAATAAAAAAAATAAATGTTATTTAAGATGCTGCTGCACTCAGCATTGCAGCACCTAACTGATTTAATAGCATAAATCTCATTCATTTTCAAGGGATTCAAGTATTTAGAAACGAAAATCTAATGGCAGTTGATGGGATTTAGGCTCTTCCATGTCAAAATCCCTTTTCAAGATGAGATTTAAGCTCCTAAATCTATTAGTTTTTCTAATGCTGAAGTGCAGCAGCGCCTAAATTCCATTAAACACCTAGGACTATAGTAGTACAAATATAAAAATAACACAATCCTGCATCCATTGCTCAAAAATGACAGGGAAGTGACTATTCGATTACTACATTTAACTTTAGAAATAAATTAGAAAAATGTTCAATAAATTATGTAGATAAACTAAAATGTATGTGTGGATTTATGAGATAAATATTTCTTGAAGCATTTATTTCTAATAACTTGATTTCACCTCTGAGTTTAAGTCACTTCTCATTATATTCAAGCACTTTTCTCATCCTGACATTATATTCTTTTCATATTATTTTATAATATTTCTTGTATATTTCTTGTTATGGGCTCTTAAAAATAACTATTTTTGCTCCAGGCAGGTCGCTTGGTAGGAACACAAATTACCTTAAATCTACATAGTTCTGGGGCTTTTTTCCAACTGCAAGTACAGAAATATTTACTCATCCTTCACTAACCTAAGAATAATTAATGAAATCTATACATTGCACAATGTTGCCATGACAAGATAATCTCAGTATAACTCAATTTACATTATAACTGTGACAGAACTCACTTTATACAGACCAAAAATAAAGGCAATTCATTCTGCTTTCAGGATGCAAACATGACAGAAGATTTTCATGTCTGCCATCTCCTTATTTCACACAAAGCAACCCCCATTAGCTGAAATTAATATATATTTTTACAAGGAGACTGGATCCCTACATCAGCAACAAAATGTAGAGTAAGTCATGAAGAGCCTGAGATCTGTTGAAGTGCTGTACAAGACGCAACTACTGATATTTTCTCTTGAAGCACAGCCTTATAGTCATTTGCAAGGAGGCAGCATACCATGCAAGTATTTTTCCCAAGCAAGGATCACAAGACTAGAACCAATGTGTGAAAAAGAGGGGAAGCCAATAGTCAGCTTCAGTTCCCAGAGTTACAAAGATGACCCATTAGCAGCGCTCACTGCCATTATGCTGATATTTTTACAATACTACAGGTTCACAATAATAGTCTTGATTTCCAATATGTCTACTGAGAGTTACTAATTCCACAAGACAAGGCAGCATATTAAATATTAACCAATGTCAAAACACAGTGTGCAATATCAGAATGGTGAGAGATGAGCTATTCAATGTGGTTAAGTGTAAGCATATACGAAAGTAGAAATACCATCATAATCAAACCAAAAGGCCAACACTCTTGACCCCTTTGCTCACTGGCTGACCTACACACTTATTTTAGGACTGATTTTTTTCCCTCATATTCAGAGGGAAACTTGACCAACACAATTCTTGTGTAAATATATCCACATTTCTATTCTACATGTTATAAGCAGGTCACAGCAGAATTGGTGGGACAATTTTGAAGAGGTTCTCTCTTCTAATATCTTTGTGGTTAGATATTCCCAGAGACTTTTAATAAAAAGTTCTTTGTGGTATACATACCATCAAAGAACATTTTAAATTACAGTAACTCTTTTGTACAGGACAAAGCAGAAGGCGGACATAAATACCCAGTTGAGGACAATCAAGTCTACTTTGTTTTATGGCAATATAGTGTTTCCCTGAAGAGGTTGATGATTAAATAATAGGCTGTGTTGCAAGGGTTAGTTGCAAGCTAACTCTTCAGCATGGACACATGCCTAACGTCTCATCTGCTAGCCATATGAGGGACCCTATAGCTCTTCTTGTATGGGACAGACTGAAGTAGCTTAACAGTCTCTTGGCCGAACCACTTATTTCCATCAGTTCAACACAACTCTTGCACTGAGACCTTGGATTTTCCCTGTGTCCTTATCTCCAGAAGGTCCTAAGTGACAAGTTGCATGAGAGAAGCAACTTCTGAGGCTATGTCTACACTGCCAAGAAAAGTCGGAAAAAGATACACAAATTGCTAACCGCAATTTGCGCATCTTTTTCCGCTTTTTTTCCGAAAGAGGCTTTTCTGAAATTTGGCCCATCTACACGGGGCCAAATTTTGGAAAAAACTCCTCTTTAGGAACATCGTTTATTCCTTTCACCGAGAGGAATACAGGGATGTTGAAAGAACACATCCTATTTTTCAGAAACTGTTCCAAAAAAGCGGATGCGTTCTTTGGACTCTAGTCATACCCTGAGTCTTAAGTGCATGACAGTTGAGAGTTTGGAACTACCACTCTCCTGTAGTCTGTATTTTCTACTTATGGAGATTCCACATTCCTGCCCTACTCCAGTGGTAACCACTGGGAAGACCAGCACTGTGGTGACCATAGCTAAGGAGATGGGATGTTGCAATGCCAGTAATAGTTAGCCTTTTTCTCACTTGCTCCCCCTACTCCTCTAGGAGATATTTTTTCCAGTGCAAAAAAAGTTAGCATTTGGAACTTCACAACAGTGATCAATTAGGAGCAGATGGAAATGATTATGATTTTGTTTGTTTCACCCTTATCCACAACCCACTGGGCTAAGCTGAATTAAGAAAAAACCTCTCTTCACCCTTCTTCCTCCTGTCAAACTTACCCTGGCTATTTTGGTATATGCCATAATAATCTGTCTTTTCCACTGAAGTCAACATGTGAGGAACTTGTTTCCTTCAACACAAATACAAATGCAACAGCTTACGAAAACTCATACCAACTAAATTCAGAGATAATATGGAAGGTGATACAAGTTGCTAGTTGATTAATGGCTGTGCGGTAATGTGACTTAGTTTAAGCTGGTGTAACTTTGAAGCAGAAAATGAGAAGGAAGGAACAAAGTGTGGGTTACTTTAACTCAAACCCCTTACACACTCCTGGTCCACTGCTGCAACCTTCTCAATCACAATAGCCTCAGATTCCACTAATTATAATCAATATGCCAACTTAAGCTCCCCTACATAGTACAGTAAACTTCCGATAATCCGGCACCTTTAGGACCCAGGGGGTGCCGGATTATCAGATATGCCGGACTATCAGAAGGGGGGGCTATGAAGGGTCTGGGGTGGGGTGGGGGGAAGCTACCCCAGACCCCCTCATAGCCCTCCCTTCTGATAGTACGGCTCTGCCCCAGGAGTCCCCGATTCAGCCGCTGCTGGTCAGTTTCAGCAGCGGCTGAACCGGGGACGCCTGCAGCAGAGCAGCTGGGGTGCTGCTGGGTTGGTCCGGTAGAGCCAACCCTTGGCGCCGCGAGACCAACCTGTCAGCACCCCAGCTGCTCTTGGGGACGCCTGGGGCAGAGCAGCTGTGGTGCTGACGGGTTGGTCCCGTAGTGCCGCTCCTCGGCGCTACGGGACCAACCCAGCAGCACCCCAGCTGCTCTGCCCCAGGTGTCCCCAAGTCAGCCGCTGCTGAAACTTATCAGCGGCTGACTCCAGAAAGCCAGAGGCAGAGCTGCTCTGCCCCGGGCTTTCTGCAGTCAGCCCTGGTCAGTTTCAGCAGCGGCTGAATCAGGACGCGTGGGGCAGAGCAGCTGGAAGGCTGCTGGGTTGGTCCCACAGCACCGAGGAGCGGCGCTACTGGACCAACCCAGCAGCACCCCAGCTGCTCTGCCCCAGGTGTCCCCAAGTCAGCTACTGCTGAAACTTATCAGCGGCTGACTCCAGAAAGCCAGAAGCAGAGCTGCTCTGCCCCGGGTTTCCTGGAGTCAGCCCTGGTCAGTTTCAGCAGCGGCTGAATCGGGAGGCCTGGGGGAGAGCAGCTGGGGCACTGCTGGGTTGGTCTGGTAGCGCCAAACCTCGGCGCTGCGGGGACCAACCCAACAGCACCCCAGCTGCTCTGTCCCAGGTGTACCCAAGTCAGCTGCTGCTGAAACTGACCAGCGGCTGATTCCAGGAAGCTGGGGCAGAGCAACTCTGTCTCGGGCTTCCTGGAGTCAGCCGCTGGTCAATTTCAGCAGCGGCTGAATCCGGGACAGCTGGGGTGCTGCTGGGTTGGTCCCGCAGCCCCGAGGGGCAGCGCTACTGGACCTACCCAGCAGCACTCCAGCTGTTCTGCCCCCAGCTTCCCGGATTCAGCGCTGGTCAGTTTTAGCAGTGGCTGAATCGGGGAAGCCGGGGGCAGAGCAGCTCCAATGGTCCGGCTGCCCGGAGCACTTCCGGGTTCCTGATGGTGCCAGACCATCAGGAGTACCGGACCGTCAGATGCCGGACCATCGGAGTTTTACTGTATCTTCAAATTTAGCCCAAAAGCAGTGCACATATTAGAATAAATGGGTTTTAGTAAAAAGCAATTGCAGCATATTTAATTTCTTGTATCATTACTCTCTGAGCTTCCTTCTGCTCTCACTGATTTTAGTAGCATCCAGCCCACTAGTGTCCTCTAGATCCACAACATCTGGAAAATGGTGGTCATGCCCTGTTGTGACAGCTAAGGCTAATCAATGAAGACATGCAATTATCACTAGTACCATGATTATTTTTAGCAAAGGAGGTCCAAGTGAAAAATATAACATTCTTGCAGAGCTTTCTCTTAGGTATCACTCTGAAAAGCTTTTCAATGGACATCTAGAAATGCATAATTGACATGAGCCAGTGTAAATGCACAACACAACTGTATTTGTAAATCATCAATATACCAATATTTGGAAAAATGACAAAATTTTAAAAACATATGCATATAACAAAACCCTTCTGATAAGTATTAACAACCTTCTGGTAGCTTTCATACCAAGATGAATAATAAAACTTTGTCTAGCAAAACTGGCGAAGTGCCACACAAAGTCAATGTACTTAAGGCAATAACAGTCTATCAAAGAGCTACAAAAGTCATTATTTAGAAAGCAATAAATATAGACATGTATTAACATGAATACACAGAACATGAGAGCTTCCAAGAAAACAAATATTTCCTTTAGTTCACCAATGACATTAACAGGACCTCCAAATTAGTTTACCTTTCATTTGTTCCTCAATTCCTGTAACACAATTTCAAGGTACTTTTATTACAAAAATTATCAGGATAAGATGGAGTAAGGAAAAAGTGGTTCATCATGCTAAACCCATTCTTCCAAAATATCAAATGCAACATTTCAATATGAAAAGGTATTAGATACTTAACTTATCCTTTCATCTTCAATTTGGAAATCATGTAGTAACTTTTAGCCTCAAACAAGCTAATATGAGTCTCGTAATGACAGGATGCTTAAAACTAAGTAGCCCCTGCTAAACTTGTTCCAATTCACTTATGTGGTTTTAGTTCCATTTAAATGTTTGTCCATTTCTGAATGCAAATTATATCTGCCTAATAGAATATAAGGGAGTTTGGTATTGAATATCAGTGGCAGACCTGCCATCTGCTTTTGTGTACCAAAACCAAAAACATTTCTTTGCATTGCTTGCTGAATTTCATATTTCTAAAGCAATTATTCCTATAGCTCACTGCCAGATTTTAGGTTGCCTGTCTCTTTATCTTCCATATTCTGAACTGTAACCAAATGGTATAGCCATGCTTCACTTCTTTCACATGAGGATTAGGGTTGAGGAAGGAAAAAAACAGCAATTATTGGCACTGTTAATAAAACAATGGCCACTTACATAAGTTACATTTATAATTGCTATTTACATTACTTGAAGAACTCAATACAAACAGCTTCAGAAAAGATGCAAGTTGTACAAACTTTTGATTCCCATTCATTTTTGTTCTGTTACAAATCTCAATAGCGTGCAACATTTAAAGCACTGATGGCCTGATGAGAGCTCTTCTTCTGCAGCTTTACAGAGCTGCAGATGCACGGATTTCATTAGTTACTATGATTTGCTCTGATGTAAAAGTGATCTGGATTAGGCCTTTACAATGTTTCAAACTTAATGGTCTCTATTAAAATATAATTTAACCTTAAATCTATGGTCTTAGGAAAGTTATATTTCGGAAGAGCTGAGTATCAAACTATTTTGACTGGTAAAACTGTTACTAGACTCTGATGTAGGAGAGCTGCTAAAGGGAAAACAGGAATAAATCCATCTATTTTTTCATGGTGTAAATTACAAACTTGTGAGCAAAGATCGTAATTCCCCACTTCATCACATTCTACTGGCCTTCAGTGGAGTTACAAGAGTGGAGAGTCAACTGACTCTCAGACTGAAATCTGTCCCTTGATACTACTCTTTGAGTCAGGAGTAGTGGCTGAAGTTATTCAGATACATCTTCAGATTTCTGGTCAAATTCATCCCTAGGACAAGTCCAATTAAGTCAACAGTGTTACAACCAGGGAGTTAGGATGAGCCTTTAAGAATATCAATATTTTCCTGTAATCCTCCTGCCTATGTATTTTCCTGTTTCTTATCTATAGTTTTGAAAATTCTGGTTGACAATTTTTGATCTGTGCCAAAAAAAGATTATAAGAAGTGCCGTATGTTTAGGAAAGCTATTTCAAACATATTCCATGGCTGCCAGGTTTAAAAAGTCGACAAATTTCCTGGTTTCAGAAAACATTTAATTTTTTCCCCCTTGAAAATAAAACTAACATGATTGACAAGTACCTCACAGGCAAATCTTGGCAACACTTAATGCAAGTCCATCTCTTTGCCTCTTAAGCAAAATTCCCGCACAAACTGTTTGTCTTTGCAATAACTCCTACAAAGCTCATTACTTCCAGCCTTGGTCTATCCCCCATGTTGTGCATTTATTCCTGGGATGCAGTATCAACATGTGGCACATGTCCTTGACATGCATAGAAGAGTTGCACCCCAGGATAGCAGCATGCATGACAATAGTATTGACTCTTACTCCTTTATGGTTGCTGGGATGTAACCGAGAAATCTAATAACTGTGACAGTAGGCCTTTAGGTTTTTCCTTGCCTTTCCAGACAGTGAAGCTGCACAGACACTAATGAAAGGTTAAATGAATAGGAATAGCTGACAAGAGGTACAATAAAGAAGGGACTTGGTAATCCACAGACACTGAGCAGAGATCCTTGGCTCAAGCAGAGAAAGGACAGCACATCGTCGAGTCACAATATTTAAAACAGCTTGCTATACACAGAGGCTTTTGTGTCTGGGTACATGTCTGGCTTTGGAACAAAAAAAGACACTGAAAAGGAATTTCAGCATGGGGCACTTTGGCAAATGTAAGGTCACAATAAGGGGGAAATGTTTTGTACATGTTGTTACATCTTTGTACTGAACACTAAAAAGCAGAGACTAAAGACACACAAATCTCAAGTTTCAAAACACCACCATATTTGACGAATATGACATAGTTGCTACACTGGTTCAATATGATTTCAATTGACAACATGATGGGTGTTGCGCACGTGCGCGCACACACACACACACAGCATCACTAAAGGCTTGTATCATTTCATAATCTGTACTACACATTATCAGCAAGCTTCTGAACTACTTTCTGTAGTTTGATAGTATAGTACAATTGTTGACCTGAGAAACTGTAGCATAGTGCAAAAACAAAGCTAGACTCCCAAACAGTACATCGCATAATGGGAATTTCAGAACTTTTCAGAAGATAGCATTTCAATTTCTTGAGCTTGTGATTAATCAGTTTTAAATATATTTTCTTTTTCATAATTACAAAAAAATGATCACATTGCACCTACCTACTTTTAGAACTCTCGTGGGTTTCAGAATTTTCTTTCAAAAGAGGTTTAAGTAAATGGTAAACCATTTTTATGAAAAGTTACTGAAAAGAGCAAAGAGAGAAACCAAAAGAGCAGTCTAAGGTAACAAGTGAGAAACAAATCTGAAGTTATCTGCATTCATGTTTCATTACTTAGTTTAAGTTATTCTAGAAGCAAAAAGTCCAGAAAAGATATTCAACCATGAAAAATGAAAAAAGCCTTTATTTACCTGCATCCTATCTTGCCTATGCATTATAATATAACAAACATATTTATAATGTGTGGTAAAATATACCATGAAAACATTCTAACACAAGATAGCCTCTTTGAACAATGAAATTAAAATTACAGCTTAACTTTTGAGTGTACTAAGTGTTCTAATAAGCAACAAATAAAAGCTTTTACTAGCTAACAACAGAATGAAAGCTACTACGTTGTGCAAGAGATAGAGACAAACCTAAAAGTTTATCTCACTGGATTATATCATTTACTTAAATGGTAAAGAAGTTTGTTCAAAGTAATGCACATAAAAGCTAGTGTTGAACTATAACACAGCAATTATGATCAATAGTATGTTAAGTGCAAACAGTCACAAATCAGGTGGAAAGAGACACATACAAAATATGAGATTAAACAAATATTGTATTAAATTGCTAAGTACCATTTATTTAAATGAGGTAGTAACTGTTAATTATAATATTTCAAAGCCTATCCATTTTCTAAAGAGAAACCTCTGTCCTAACTGTGCTCTCTAAATTACATAGAATCTTTACATATCACACTTGTCTTTTCTGTAATTTATTTTAGTTGTTTTATAGTCAAACAGAATCATATATATGTGTATAGCAGAAAATAATTCATTCTTTAACAAAAGCAATTTAACTTTTGAAGATTGGTGTCCAATGTGTGAAAAACTCCTTCAAAGATTCCTCATTTTTAAAAAAGGAAAAAAAAAAAATATGTAGATTTATTTTTTAAATTCCATGTCTCAAATGCATTTTAGTTGGACTTCCTCATTTTAATCTTCTGAAAATTAAAACCAATTGTTTAGTTATATGAATCAATTGCAAATCCTGATACACACATAAATCACACTCAAAATGCAAGAGTCACCCCCAAAACCTAAAACACTACATCTGTGACAGTTACTAACTTATTTTCAGAGCCATTCTATTTTTCTGAGTCATTTTTCATTTTTTTTAACCTTAGGCATATCTAATAAAATCAAGAGGCACCCTGTAGCTCTGCAGAGAGGAGTTTAACTAACCAATGATCCTTTCCATTTCCTTTCCATTTTAAAAAGCAATGCAGAAAGAGAGAGCAAGTGCGCATGCGCAGCATTTTCCTTACATAATAAGAGGTTTTTCTTTTTATTCAGCAATGTTTTCAGTACTGCATCTTGCAAAGTTGTGGATAATAAATGAGAACATCTGCTATGAAACCCAAAAAGTTAAATATTACTTATTACGCAGCAAACTAAAGAATCTCTTAATCGCTTCCAACTTGCACTTGGTTTACAAAATTGTAGCCTAAATTTGTACACTGCATGATAAGTTAGCCATCTATGTATTAAAATATATAGTCTATTTTTGAATGATTAAATGCAATGAAAATATAAAATGAAAATACTTAGACAAACAATAGTATGTCCTCTAGTTTAGAGCCCAGTTTTTAAACATTGTGTACCTTAATTCAATAGCTATGCTATTTGAGGTTGTATTCCAGAAAACTATTAATGTTGGTGCTAATTTGCAAATTATATTTTCACATACCATAATACTCATATAGCATTTGCAATGACTTTTATTGTTTAATCACTTCCGCATTTCAGTATTGGATACTTTGGAATTATACTTATTTAGCAAGCTATAAATAATGTAGTTGGCAAGTGTAATTGATAATTTAGCATCTTACTGTAACTGTAAAAGCCTCATTATAGACTAGCAAATCATTTCTAACAAGTTCAACTGACAAACACTAAAGCAAACCTGTACTAAATACTGCTAAGTTGTTTGTTTTTTTTCTAAGCATACATATTTGAGACAATGTGCAAAAGGCCATCCAGAAAGATTAAAAAGAAAACCAAACTGAACTTCCAAGTTACTGATTTTTTTTTATTTTATTTTCAAGGACTTCAAAATAGTAACAACGAAAAGAATAGCTTTCTTCCCCTTCCCCCCTTCCGAGCTAGTGTCCAATTTCTTCTTTTCTGAACAGCTGTATTATCCAACTTAAGTTGCTCTGCTAATTTCAGTCCCATAAGGACTAACTTGGAAGGCAGGAAAATACAAGAAAAGATCAATTTGCTGGGAAAGATCAAATGAGAAAACTGTGGGGACAGCACGAGGTCAGAGTGTGGAGAACTAAGCAGACCTGTTCTTCATTAACTTAAGCTCTCCTGGGATGTCACACACTACCTGTCCATGGGCTTATTGAACCGCCTAACCCTCATCTCTGTACCATTCTTCTGGGCCCAAGCGAATCACATCGTGCTGCTGACAAGTTAGCAGGGGAGTGCGGCTGCAACATGAAAGCACTTTTCTTTCTTGTCTAAATCAAGCAGATTTTTGAAAAGACGACACAGCATTGACTCATGACATGGCAAGATGAAATGAGAGGTCTGGGCCAGTCTTGAAGCTGTGCAGATAAAAGTAATCAAATGACACTCCTGGAATGCAAATTGGCATTCTTGACTGCAGCAATTGCACAACCATGAAACATCCCTGACAGCAAGCAAGATTAGGACAAAATGTTATGTAAAGCACTGAACGCAAAAACTCACTTGAAAAGTCAAACTGTAGCACTTACATTTTAATACAAAAATAGTCAGCTTTGCTTTTGTCTGCTCCTTTACTGCTTTGTTTTATGTAATCACATATTCCCATCTGTCATATAACGCTTCAAATACAAAAACCTCAGGGTGAACAGGTATGTCTCCAAGATTTGTCCACCTATATTTTAACATAACTTTTAAAAAATTAACATACTAAAAGAGAGAGCCTCCATTATGTGTTTAAAGCATTGTGCATATAGAACAGTTCATACTTTGGGGTCTTAAAAGCAGTTTCTCCCTTCTCCCATAACAAAGAAGTACCAAGTTAGCATTCATATTCTCTTGCATCTTAATCACATGAAATTACTAAAATAACTTGCAAAATATTTAGTGATCTGATTGTTCAATCTCCTGCTCTTTAGGAATTTACAGCAGAAGGTTCATACAGCTACAAGGTTCATTAAGGATGAAAAACTTAAAGTGAAACTAGTGTAACACAGAGCACTTTTGCCCCCAATAA
This sequence comes from Pelodiscus sinensis, assembly GCF_052426305.1. Classification (NCBI taxonomy): domain Eukaryota; kingdom Metazoa; phylum Chordata; order Testudines; family Trionychidae; genus Pelodiscus; species Pelodiscus sinensis. The sequence continues at coordinate 22,278,230 of NC_143057.1, read as the reverse complement.
ATGTAAGAGTCCTGAAATTATTAAGGGATAGGAAAGTTCCACACACTTTTTCAGGGACTTGGTATTCTTAAGCAGAACTGCTGATCAGGTTTAAATAATATTGTCTTAAATGAACTATATGGCAAAAAAGGTTTACTCTGTTTTAAAAGTAATTCCTGACTATGGGAAGGAGTGATGATACATATGATAAATGGAAGATGCTATTATGAAAAATAAAGCCCTTTCCTGTCTCTGAACATCTAATTAGCTGACATGTCTGAAAGGCATACAAGTTTAAAAATATGTAATATTTAGTTTTGACTGCTTACTTAAAAAATAGATCCAAGACATTTTAACTGTTGGTTGAAGAGAAAAAAAATAGACTTTGCCACTTTAATCCTGGGTATACCAGATTATTACCTGTCTTTTATTCATCAATTTTACAACAGTTTGACTCTAGAATACACAGGAATCATCATAAATCACAAGCTGCTTTCAAAAGCACTGATTTCTGTCAGCCTTGCTGTAACCACAGTCCTGGACACATGCTGCTTTTTTCCCCTCCCCACCCTGGGGTTTTGTTGCGGATCCCTGCATTTGACAGTGGCATATCGCACATTCCAAAAACTGTGGCTTCCATCACTGAAATAAGACATGTCACATTAAAGACATGAATGGAAAAATATTAACACTGTCTCATTCTTCTCTTCCCCATCTCCCTTTTAATGTATCCAATCCCCAAGTGGGGTAACAATAGCAATTTACGATGGAAGCGGACTAAAAAGCATGAGAGTGGTCAAGCAACACGCACTTTATTGAATAGGAGCTGATCCCTGCTCCTAAGTGACCTAATATACTTTTTAACCTCAGAAATATCACTTCATAATCACTTGTGCAGTCCTGTTCCTTTCAGCTTCAAAAGTATCTTCACATCACATCCTAGGCGAAAGAAGTTAAGCGAGATCCTGATTTTTATTTTTAATGTACATGTTTTTAATTAAAACAAAAAGCCTGCTCTTGTAAAATCCTATTTTAAAAGAACTGGCCCCGTTTCATTTGCTCACGGGAGATCCGGCAAACATGATGTGAAAGCTGTTTTCCCTCTTCCAGTGAGCACATCAATAGTCCCCTACAAGCTCTGTGAACAACTGCTGATTGGGAAGGTGTAAACTGCAAGCACATGCCCAAGCAAAAAGAGAAGAAAGAGCTACTGATGGAAGGTGGATTTACACTTCTGCCTCCCTGCCTCAGGCGTTGTTTCTCTCCCCACCCCACCCCAGAAACACACACACACACACACACCACACACACCTTCTCCCACTTTCAAAGGTTTCCTTTACTTTGTGCGCAGTTACTCATTTCCAACCAGAGGGTGGTTTCCAAAAGAGGCTTACACCACAATACGTCTACATTCAAGCTCTTCCCCCACTTTAAAAAAAAAAAAAAAAACCAAAACATTGTCCCCTCACCTTCCGTGGAAGGAAAAGGGCAACAAAACCCTGTGGCCATTCCACCCCAAGCGCCTGAATGTTTGGGAGAGCTGAAATTATTATTTCAGTGTAGCATATCCCCCCGCCCCCAAGCTGTTTGTTTAAAGGCTGAGGAGCACGCCTGGTTTTGATACTGCCCAATGTATTAAACAACAAAATCAAGGCTACAATGAAAACGAAAGGCTGTTGGAAACTTCTTACCATCTCTGCATGCTGGTTGGCAAGTGCACCCCCTGTCTCTTGATCTCCTCTCAGCAGCAGTGCATGCACCAGCCCCTTCCTTCTGCCTCTGGGCTCTCTGCTCGTCTCTGTTTTCCTCTTTCGCCCCCCCCCCCCCCACCCCTGCTTCTCTCTCTCAAGCCTTCAGGTGATTTGAACTACAGACAAAAAAAAAAAAAAAAAAAAAAAGAGAGAGAGCGCGCGCGTCTCTGCAGCTCTTCAAAACTTCAGCCCCCAAACTTCAGCCGCAGCCGCGGGAAAGACCTTTCAACACGGAGCTGCTGGGGGGGAGGGACCCAGGTTTGGAGCTGAAGCCTCCACAGGTTGGTCTGTTGTTGTTGGGTTGTTTGGCTGGACGACGAGGGAGGGGGGAGACTTGCATGTGGAGCTCAGAGGACAGCGGCGCTTCCTTGCTCCCCTTTCACCCTCGGCCGCTGGGCAGTGCTCGTGGGGCAAGGAGACAGGGAGGGAAGGGGCGGGGGAAGCTTGTGCGAGCCCGCGGAGGCCGCTGGAGCCCAGCTGTCAAAAACGCCGAGCGGCCCCGGCGAACTTTATTCTGAGCCAAGCGCGCCGCTCTCGCCGTGTGGGGGTCCGGCTCAGGCTCGTTCTCGCTCTTCCCCCTCCGGCCGCATCCCCCTCGCAGCGGCGGCGAGCTCTCCTGCTGCTTCTCCTCTTCCTTATCAGCTCACGGCGGCCAGGCGCCGCTGGAGAGCGAGCGAGCGAGCGAGCCGGGGAAGGGAGAGGGGTGGAGGGAGGGCAGAGGGAAAAGAACACGCAGCCCGAAGGAAAATGGGAGCAAGTCCCGAGAAGCGCGTTACAGAGGAAGAGCGAGAAGTTAGGCAGCTCTGAAGTTTCTTGCTTGTGGTCCCGATTTCCTGCTCCCCACCCCCTGCTCCATCCACTCCCGGGGCGCTGCTGCCGCCGCTGGGTGTGGGAGCTGAAGAATGTTTTAAGGCCTTTTTTGGGAAGGGGGGGAGCCGTCACGGTTGTACGTTTGCAGGGTGAAGACAAGAGTCACATCTGTGTGTGACACGGAGCCAACCGAGCTCAACTCTGCCCTGGAGACACAGGAAAACACAAGCTCCAGGCTTCACGCACAACTGCAGCTCAGAGCACACATTTTTGAGGCACATGCAACAAAACCCACACCCTTTCCAAGCCACACACACTCATCATCGCCATCAGCCAGGACATAATTTAACATGTGGGAACAACACAGCCAGTTGCACTGATTTATCATAGTTTAGCAAACTTTCAGCTCCTCCAACCCAGGAGACGAAATGGCACAGATTTTATGCCTGTTCCTATATGCTGAATGTCCCCTATTGACACTTTTCTTCCAAAGTCTTCTCATAGCTCAACATACATCAAAGGATTTTAAACCCCCCCCCCCCCTCGTTATTTATGGCTCTGAAATGTTGGCAGATACATGAAAATCCATATGAGTAATTTGAAAAGGGAGACTATGACTAAAGTCTATAAAGTTCATTTGTCTATCCATGGGCAGTAATAACCACATCTGTTATCTGCTTCAATATCTACTCTTCCCCCCTTTTGCAGATAAAGCAAAGACTCCTTACTTGCCTTTTAAAAAAAAATCAACATTGTTTCTTTTAAGATATGCAGTAAAAGTAGCAGGGTTCTTTCCACTGGGATGGTTAAAGTTGCATGTTTATGTAAAGAAAAAAAAAAGGCTGCCACGGTGAAGGGCGTCTCCACATTTTCAAACCGCTATATGAAATAAAGGAGACAGGCTGGCCATGTAGCAAGATTGAAAGACAACAGATGGACAGCACATATACTCCACTGGTACCCATGAGACGTGAAAAGATCAAGAGGAAGGCCTTGAGCATGTTGGGTGGATCCTTTATGGAGGATTCATAGAAGGACATGGACAAGAACTGCACAGAACAGGACAGTGTGGAAAAGTTGCCATCTGCTTCAGTGGCAAGACTATCCATGTCAATGAAAACATGGATCTTTCAAGTATTCCACATAAGTATATTAAATAAAAATTTAAAAAGCTGCTAGCTAGCGTTAAATTAAATTTTCCATCTTCCTCTACTTTTGATATTTGGACATGTTTATGTCGAGTGGGTATGTGAAAAGGTTTGAATGTGGTGAGGTAACGGGTCAGGGTCAAGCATGTGAGACAGGTAATGAGCTGCCTTTCATTTTGGCCAGGGGTGAGCAAGAGAGCCTCCAAGGGCCGGATCTGGCCCACCAAGTGCATTGATCCAGCCTGTAGATGCTCTGCTGCTTCCCTGCCCCCGGGGCCAATTGAGACTTGGGGACCGAGGACTGCACAAAGTCTCCTTCCCCCACAAGGGGTGCATGGTGACTAAAGTGAACCGCCAGCTGTTTTGAACAGCCTGTGGTTAACTTTAGGCCCTGCATGCCCCTTGCATCTCTGATTGATCTGAGGGGGGAGGGGGAACACACAAAGTCTCTTCCTGCTCTGCAAGGAGCACCTAGTGCTTAGAGGGAACCGCCAGCTGTTCAAAACAGCTGTTAGTTCTCTCTAGGCGAAGGTGGGGAGCTGGGGCAAAGACTTCACAGGCTATCCCTGCTCCCAAGCTAATCAGGGTCGGTGGGCGGGGGAACGCGAAAGTGTCCTGTCCCCACCTCTTCCGGGACAGCCCTGGGCAACTTCAAAAATTTGTGAAGTGGCCCCCCTTCTAAAATTATTTCCCACCCTTGATTTTGACTGAGGAATCTATTTTCTTTTGGAGGACCCACACCAAAGTCAGTTCCAATAGCATATCCTTGTGCATTATCAAAGCAGCAGAATTTCTACCAGATTTTAGTTCCCATCTCCTATCTCCTGTGTGGGAAGAGTAATCAGACCTGTGCTTCAGTTACCACACAGCTATTCATTGCAGACATGGGCCTATACATGCCTCAGTTACTCTCTCCTCCATAAAACTGTTCATTTGGTGGAGAATACAGAATCCGTTCACTGGGCACAATGGAGAAGGATGTGAACTGAGATTTACATTAGCATCACTTCATCCAGATTAGTTTGGATCCTCATTATTTAGGGAGTAGACTAGGGCTTTGAATACAGGCAGTCCCCAGGTTACATGGATCCGACTTACATCGGATCCCTACTTACAAACGGGGTGAGGCAACCCCACACTAGCTGCTTCCCCCCAGCAGACCAGGGAGACGAGAAGCTAGCGCCCCTCCCCCAGCAGACCAGGGAGACGCGGAGCGGCTTTTCTCAGCAGACACCTCAGCTTGAGAATAAAGGACTGAGGGAAGTGAGGTGTGGGAGAATAAAACTGAGCTCTGGAGAAATGTTTGGCTATGGTTTCCCCTACAATATGTACCAGTTCCGACTTACATACAAATTCAACTTAAGAACAAACCTACAGTCCCTATCTTGTACGTAACCCGGGGACTGCCTGTAATTTAAGAAACAGAGGTAAGTCAACATCTGATGTGTTTTCTAGCAATACACCAGAGAGATAAGAGAAGCTGGTTACTCATCTGAGCCTCGAGTCTCATTACTTACACACACACACTCATTCACTCATGTGCCCCTGTGAACCAAGAAAGGGCCAAGAACCTTCCAAAAAAAATTGTGGCTACACAGCCCTCTGGTGGCTAAATCCCTTCACAAGCCCACATGCATGTCTCTCCACACAGGTTGCTTCAGATTGGCCTGAGTCAGATTCAGTAATAACATTTGGGACCTTTACCATGTTAGAGGTACAATCCCCTAGGTCAGGGGACTTCTGAGTACAGTCTGAGTACTTCCACAATCTGACTTGTGAAATATTTTGAAAAAAGTTATTTAATCAGGCCTGCATAGCTATAGGCCTGGGAGTGGGGGGCATGCAGGGACTTACCCTTGCATACAACTCCCAGCAGCACCCAGCCACCTGCTTTTGTAGGTACCTGGTCTCTGTCTTGGCTCTTGGACAAATGGGACGCTATCAACTTGCATGTACTTGCAAACTCATGAATCAGCCCTTCCACCCCACAAAAAAGAGAATGGCTTCTTGAAAGCACAGATAAAAATACATTTAGGGATCTTTTTATTTGGCATCTGGTGTTCAAGGTTTTTGGTTGAACTTGGGCATGTTTTCTAGCTTTTCACAAACCATGAGACCTACAGTCTCCCTTTAAAAAAAAGGGGGGGGGGGAAGGCAGCTAGATTTCTCTTCTAATACCATGCACCAACAGACAAGTATAATCTTCTCAGTCACAGCAACTAAAGTTGATAGGGGCGCAAGAGATATCAGGTAGCAACGTTCCAGATCTGGCCAGTGAAGCCAACAGCCACCAGGGTCCTCGGGGCAAGGTGTGTGTGGTGGGCAGAGGGGGCAGAGCTGAGGGCAGTCAGCCCTTAGCAATGCCCAGACCACAGCACGCCCCTGTAGCCCTCAGAATGGGGAGTGCCCAGTGTGGCTCTCCAGCAGCAATTCAAAGTGGCCTGAGGCTTCCATGAGGCTTCCAGCTGCCACAGTAATAATGGTGGCAGCCAGGAGCTTTGGGCCCCTTTGAATTGCTGGGTCCTGGGGCATTTGTCCCATTCCCCCTCCCACCCGCACACCCCACCCCCACCCCGAATCAGCAGTCCTGGATCTGGCTTAATTCTAATAATGTGGCTGGGCCAGGAAAAAATAAGATCGAATTATCAGGAGGCTTGTGATCAAATCGGGAAAGATGGCATCACTGATACTGCATCAGTGTCACAAAAGGAGTTCATATTTTCACAGCTTACACCCAAGGATCTGCAAACACCTCCACCAGACCACAGGCACATGGAGCTAGCAGCAGGAACTCACTCTAGCCCCACTGATCTGCCGGTGGTAGGATGAGAGCCAGGGGCAGCAGGCAGGGCCAGGGAATGTGGGGAGAGGGACTAGAGTGCAAGCCAACTAGCTGGGCTGGGGGATACATGGGGAGGAATGTGTGAAGACACCCGCCTCCTCTGGAGCCCTGCTAGAATTTGAAGATTGACACTAGGCCTAAGAGAAATCGGGTTTGAGCCCTCTGCTCTAAGTGATAAGGGGATGCCACATAAGAAATCTGGTAAGAGATTAATCTTACTTTCTTGGTCTCAGTCACATAACATGGATTAAGATGCACCAACTGCAGTGCACCACAAGCATGCACCAACTGCAGTGATACGATTACCGCTGGAGCCCAACCTAGCTCCTTTAACAGCAAGTAAAAAAAGCAGGGTGTTATCCTCATTGGGACCAGCCCTTTGAGTGAGAAACACTCACATACACAAATCAAGTAGATAGCATCTTGGGGCCTGGGGCACTCAGTCGGATACTACTTAAATTTTGGGGGATGGCACCAGGATTCTGCAGCTCTTCTACTGATACTGGGAAATTCTGTAGCAATTTCCATAGTTTTTTTAAATGAGGTTTAAGAAATTCAATAAGAAAATGTATAATATATTCACTGGGCTATTTTGTCAGATATTAAATTCAATTTTATGCTATCCGTACATTTTTTCACTTTTTAGTACATCACTGATTTTTGTATTGACAATGAATAACTGCCTCATAAACGTGTTTGAATGGGAGAGGTAGGAATATCTAAAGGCTTTTTGATGTCTGGCTTGGTAGTTTGGGATTATTGGATAAGTACATTAGTTAGGATGTTTCTGCTAAAATGATCAGTAATGAAATATTAACAGTGTTGATATTTTGCATGTTATCTTTATGTTTCAAAGTCAACAAGCACTGAGTTGAATGAGGCACCTTATACTTTTCAGAACCTGGTTTCAGACTGCTAGCAATCTTAGGTAGACTATATTACTTTGATTTATGTCCAGAATTTCAAAATGATGTACAAAAAAGAGCTAAAAACAGAATTTTAAACATGAAACTGTAGATTCAGGATCATAATTCTGTAGAAAGACATTTTCTGAGGTAGATTCTGCAGCCACAGAATCATGGAGCTGATTCTTGTCTAAAGTTGCATCCAACTTATATGTTTGTTTCTGTGACTGTGTGCGCCTGTGTATAATGCTATACAGGCTGTCAATGCTTAACAAGTAACAAACAATGAAATAAATGGCAAAATATCCCTGCTGGTCTATAGCCTCAAGTCTGGCGGACCTAAGGATCTGGTGATACTCACTCTACTGGAGGATGGTCAATCAACAGTTATTCCTAAAGACTGCTGACAATTCTCAAAGTACATTAACTATTCTAAGTTCTGGAGATAACCTGAGAGGATCAGAGAGCAAAATGAAGCCCTAAGGAAGACACTATTTCTCAAAAAGCTGTTATCCCAAGGATGACCAAACCAATCTCTTCTTTTCAACTATCCAGCACTCTATACAGTAGCTAAGGGAAAGAGTAATTAAAAAAATTCACTTTCACAAATGGAAAAAAAAAATCTAAACACCACAAGGTGGAACTCAACATGGTTCTACTGATGGAATTTCTGGGGGTGGAAGATGAAGAGTAATTTTTAAGTAATTTTTAATTGTTTAACATTAAGAAATGTCAATATAACTCTTACCAACATAAGCTTAATTTAACCCCCTTATTTTATGATCACCTTTAGTTTCATGGTCATATCCTATTTTTCCATAGGACCTGGGTCTTATTCAATGGGTTATGTATTTATTTTTTTCTATGTGTAGCCTCAGGCCTTATTTAAATACATACCAGTCACACCCTGACCTAAATACAAAATTAGTAATTTTCTCCTAGGCATTTCTGTGGTGCAACATAGCATTGAGGTTTTCACAAACAGTAATGAATTTATAATATTCCAGTGAAAATAGGTGGGATTATTCCTTTTTTTTTTTTTTTTTTTACAAATGGAGAACTGAGACATAGAGAAATTAAGACCAAAGATCACTCATTTCAGGTGCGAAATTTAAAGCCAACTTAAATCCTGATTTTTCAGAGAACTACGTGTTTTTGTAGAGCTTTCATATGTTTGAAATAGGACTCTAATCAACTTCGCTTACTTATGATTTTGCAGTCTGGCCCCAGACTTCTCTAGTTGGGCAGCCAAAACACATAACCAGTGACTATGAATATTTAGTTTAAGTGATTTGCCCAGAGTCACATAAAACTCTGTGGCAGAGGCAAGGACAGAATCCAGTTCCCAGGATAGTATCCACCTGCCTTAGCCATGAGTCAATCCTTTCTCTTCCTGCAGTGCTCTGACGTGTTCACTGCACACATTCCAACTTCTGCCACGATGCAGGAGCCTTGTAGAGAGAAGTCTCGTTCTCTACACCAGTGTTTCTCAACCAGTGATGTGAGTATCTTATGGGGTACTCGAGAGAAGTCTTAGGGGTATGTCAACATAACTGAAATTTGGAGAAAACTGAATTTTTGTTTTAACTTTTACAGAACTTTATTATTCTTGTACTTTTTACACCCAAAAATTTCATTGCCCACCTGGCTACGATTAAGTTGTTTAAACAAATGTGTTGCAATGGTAGAAAAAAAATTGTGTGTTTGAAAACTGTAGGTACTGGGGGTACTCATAATTATTTTTAAAGGGATATTTTAGAAAAAAAAAGTTTGAGAAACACTGCCCTACATAATAACCTTGTTTCATTCCCAGAGCACTGTCCATGCAGCCTGCACACCCACTGAGACGGGGAAAATTATATGGAAAAGAATAGTATGTTATTGTGTAGTTAAAGACTGCATATGCTTGTTGATGATAGGGGACCAACCAAATTCTGGCATTTACTAACATCTGCATGTCCAACTTTGTCACCACATTGTTCTTTTGAGATTTTTGGGTGCGATTATTTATACATTATGCAATATTTCAGCATACTTTTCAAATATTAGTTAACTCATGAACCAGGTCAAGGTAGCAACAATTAGATCTGTGTTTGTACCTTGCATTCTCAAAGTTATTCTAAAAGGAGATATTAAATAATTATTTCCTTTCTTGTCCGAGACAGCAGTACCCAGGGCAGTTGACAGGCTTCCCTGGGCCCTTGGCAAAGTGGGAAGGAGGGGGTGACCAGCTCCATACCCTTAGACGGGGCATGGCCTCAGGCGGAAGGAACAGGGTGGGGGCTAGCCTCCCCATTAGCCAGCCCTTCAGTGCCTTCTGGGGCTCTGGCAGCGATTTAAAGGGCCCGAGGCTCGGGCCATTGCCATTGCCGCTGTAGCAGCAGCCGCCAGAAACCCCAGGCCTTATATATCCCAGGGGCCTGTGGCAGTAGCCCCTTGCCCACTCCCCATTGGCAGGCCTGGCAGTACTTCCTTTTACTCTGTACCAAGTCATCTTTTTCCTATCCGGTTTGGGACACTGGAAAAAAGTGAAACATTTCATTTTTAATATCAGTGACTTGGATTTCAGGGCATATATTGGTGCACAGCATTTTAAAAAACAAACAAATCAATTAAATTCCAGTTTAAGAAATTATGCAGACGAATTCTAGCAATGGATTTTACATGTATAGTATAGAGATGCCGGTATTTATTCTAATTAATACAGACCAAGTTGTGTTCACTGCATAATGTGACTTGCATGATATCCTATATCACCAGCAGGGATAATTCAAAACTTAAGGGTTTTCTTGTTGTCAGGCTCCTTGTTTGGATCGTTTCCACTCATACAGTTGCTTTAAACTGGAAGGTGAAACAGACATGGTTCTGTGAGCTACAGTAATGATTAAATGTTTGCCTAATGTCAGCCCTGATCATTCAGCATGATGTGTACCAATAATGGGGACTACATAATGGAAGAAAATGTTTTATATGCAAGCGCAATATCATGTTTTGTGTACAGCAGCAAGATACAAAACAGGATTCAGATATGTATAGTATTCTTGAAATTGTCATTCTTTGGAATTAGGAAAACTTATTATATCAGACACATTGCTTGGGACCACAGACTCACAAATCTTACTGTAAAAAGGTCATGTCAGACATTGCAGCATATATTCGTGCATGCAGTCTTAGTAAAAAGTAATTTCATAATTTAGGAAACTCGTGTAAAGATTTTTGCCTTTTCCATCAAAATACTTGCACAGAAAGTGATCCCAAATCTCAAATCCATTTAAATGCTGCCTGTTTAACGCCCACTCTTGTTTCCATTGTGCTCTTGTTGGGGTCCAGAAGAACAGTTAGGAGGAATTCAATTCCCTTGTGTGACATCTGTCCAGCCTTCTCATCTCCTTAAACTCTTTCTGAGGAATCATCATAATCATGTAGTTTGATTTACACCAATCTTCCCCAGCTGCTTTGGGAGATTTTTTTTCAAAGACAAGTATGCTTTCCAGTCCTCTTATTAACTCAATCATAGCAGCATATGCTATAATATAACTTTAGACAGTATTCTGTAGTTCGAACCGCTTCTGTCAAAGTATCTCAAACCAGCTTTCAAAGATTTAAAATGTATGAAACTTCACAACTACTCCTCCCCCACTGCCAAAGAGACAAGATGGGGAAAATGAGATACAAAATGTTTAAGTTACTAAGCCAAGATCAGAACACCTATCCCAGACTAACTTCCCTGGAAGTTGCACTATTGCACAGCCCTTTAATTGGTCCCGCACAGAGGCTGACCAGCGGGGGGTGGGCATCTTGCTAAGCAGCAGCTTCAAATAGAGATGCTGCGTACTTGAAATGGAGGAGCTCCCAGAGCAGGTAAGGAGGGGAGATAAGGAGGGAGTAATTGGCTGTGAGGAGTCAGAAGGGATGGAAGGGGAGTTAGGAAAGAGACAGAGGGAGGGGCAGAGGCAGAAACCCAGCACTCTCTTCAAGCCTCCTGGGCTGGGAAAGGGAGGTAAGGGGCTGACTGCATGGGGTAGGAGGGAAAAGGGGGGTGCTAGCATTGTGGTGAGGTGGAGTTTGTGCTGTGTTCCTGGGGTGAGGTGGGGGAGAGGTGGAGAATTTGTGATATGTGTCCTGTCCTAACTCCCAGCTAGACTGCTTATGCCTGCAAGTTTGAGAAGCAATATTTTATCCCAGCCCCCAGCTGGGCTGGGGGGGAGCAGACTGCACAGAGGTAGGTGGGATAAGAAGGGGTGCTGTCATCTGTGCAGTCAAGTGGAGGCAGGGGGCAGTTTGGGGTGTCCTGACTCACTTGCTGCAGTCATCTCTGGCTGGCTGAGTTGGAGGTATGTGGAGGGAGTAGGCTACATGGGGTGTGCATGTGTATGTGCCAGAACATTTGCATGATCACATTTCAAACAAAGTCTACATAGGTGTTCATGGCTTAAGGTAAGGAAGAAAAAAGATTCTTTTAACAGAATTTTTTGGAGTGTTGCAGATATTTAAAACTCTGGTCTTAATGATATTTTTAAAACCTTGTGTTACTAATTAATACACACTATATTGTATTGCATAAAGGCCAGATCTTTGCTTACGTGGCAGAGTTCTGGCTTTTATTAATCAGAAGTAGCAAGTGCTAGGTGTGATGCTAGTTGTTTTGTAAGCTGAAACCTTATTTGCAAATTCTTTGAAACATGCATCTGTCTACAAACCCTGAAGCCACGTGTTAATTTGTTCTGGGGCTTTTACTCTTTGAGTTGGTGACACGCAGAAGGTGAAAGTTTCAAACCAAGTTTCATCTGTTTTTGGAGGTCTCTGTTTCACTTGTTCTTGTATAGCATGGATCCTAAACAGCCCCCAGAAAAATTGTAGAAGCCTGAGTGAATGCCTTTTACTCTCCTTTGCAGTGTCAGTAAATATTTTATTTGTATTTCCAAGGAGAACATAACTATTTCTAGTTGACTCAGATTTGTTTAGCATCTTAAATTTGAGCTATGTGTGGACAGTATGCATTTTGGTGCGTTTACTAGCTTTAGTTGTTAGAAAGGATGATGATACATGTACTCCAAGATGGTGTTAATTTTCTTTTTTATTAGATTTCACATTAAATATTATAAGCATAGTGCCTTGTTAACTATCCTTTGTTTTAATATATATTCTTCCTCACATATGGAAATTTCAACCTGCCCAAGGATAGAAAACAGTTCGAGGGAACACTGATCCCAGATCTAATTTTCAGTTCCATGGTCATCCTTCTTTTAATAAGATAATTATATTTTTAGAATCATGGAACTTCCTTGTGGACAGAGACTGAAAGTAGCATAAGGAGGAATGCATTTTGTATTGCTTTCTAATCAGTACTTTCAGACAACCTTAATATTCTAGGTACATTCTGGAACATAACTTAAATTATCCCATATAACTCCTCACATTATTCTTCCCCAGTGATTCTTGATGTTTTTCATTTCTCTTCACACTTTGCCATTCATTTTTTTGATAGCACTATGCTCAGGAGTGTGTGCCTTGGTGAGATATTTGTAAGCATGATTGAAAAGTCTTTTTTTTAATCCAACTTAACTGCGCTAGTCCTGAACATTAACTGTTGATGGGATCTTACTTCTCTCATCATAGTACCTTACATAAACATTTTTGCACTGAGCTTGCTTTTATAAATAAGCTTTAAAGAAAATACTCTTTTAGTCTCATTCAATTCCTATCCTAAGAGCAACAAAGCTTCTTGAACGGAGCAATGTGCGTCACCAAAATCTGCCAGATTTCCAGTTATTAATAGTTACTACTACAAGTTCCATAGTCTTACTAGGACAGGTCTTGTAACATTATCTGCCCTGAGCAAAGGGAAATCTGAAATGGTTGTAGCAAGGCAAGATAAATTTGCTACTATACATTCAAAGTGTGTTTAAAAAAACAACAACTTTGCAACATTAGCCATTTAAATATTACTTTTGGTAATTCAGTCTCCTAACAATTTACCACTAGATCAAAATGCTGCAGGTAGAAAAAGTGACTGAATATCCCTAAATGGTATTGGAAAATATCCTTATTTCCCTGATTTTGTTTGAATTACTATGAAAACAAATGCAGTGTTTCATAAAAGCGAAGAGTACGCTTCTCCTTATCCAGGTCCATTTCTCCCTTGATATTGCTACCAGCTTTCAAAGTGTTCTTACAATTTTCTATTATCATCTTGTTTCAGGGTCATCTAATGATAGTCCTCTTACATATACGCTTGGCAGATGAGTTTTGGTTAATTTGTTCGATGGGCTCATTGCTTACTCCAGATCTCTCTGGTCAATTACAGAATGGCCCTGATGCAATGTAATGTGCCCAATCTAATCCACAGCTGGAAAGATGGTGATTGTACCATAAATCCTGGAGAATGATAGGGTTACATTGGGAGAAATAAACTTCAGGGGATAGCCGAATTAGTCTGTCCAGGATAAAAATTAAAAAAACAACGAAGTCCGGTAGCACTTTAAAAACTAACAAAACATGTACATGGTATCATGAGCTTTCGTGGGTACAGCCCACTTCTTCAGATGAGAGATGTCCATTGGCTGGAGCTGGCCCCATGCTTAATTTAATCTGGCCTGCTGCAAGACTGCATGCAGTAGGCCAAAAGCCCCGTGCCTCAGTTTCCTTCTCATTCCCCACTCGGCTGGAGTTGCGAGCATGGGAACTGTGACCAAAGGGAACTGTAGGGGTGGTACCTGAAAGGAAGGGCAGTGCATGGAGCCACTCCTCTCAGAGGGGCCAGAGGGATGTGCCCTCTGTGGCTGCAACGTGTATCCAGAGCAGGGAGGAGCCTGTTTTAGTCCCTCTGCACTACTGAACAGAAGCATCCTGAGGTAAGCACCCTACACTCCCTTTTGTACCCCAAGCCTCTGTCCTAGCCCTGAGCCCCCTCTCATGCCCACATCACTACCCAGAACCTCCAGACCCTGGTCAGAAACCCCTTCACCTTAACTCCCTCCAAGATCTCACACCCAACCCTCTGCCCTGGCCCTGAGCCCCCTCCCTCACCCAAACTGTCTCCCAGAGCTTGTACCCCCACCCCCAGCACCCTAAATCACACCTAGGCCCCACCACTTGCCTATAGCCCCCTTTTACACCCCAAACACCTCATCCCCAGCTTCACCCCAGAGCCTGCACCCTCAAAGCCCTCATCCCAATCTTGTGTCCCAGCCTGGAAACTCCTGTACCCTGAACCCTTCAGTTTTGGCCCACAGGCGATTTTTTTCCCCCTTGTGTCAGCGGCCCCTGTGAAGAACAAATTTTCCCACCCCTGCACTAGACTACCAGTAAGGTAAACATCTAAGTCACATTAGAGGCTTGTAAAGGGAGGAGCAACAGATAACATGGAGGGAAGTGGCAGCTTTGTCTAACCCTTAAATTACTATGAAAAGCCTCCTCAATCCTCCTCAGGCTGTCCTATTAGCAAGGCTCAGCTACTTCAACCACCAGTTCCTAGCACAATCACAAACCTCCTGTGAGCTTCAGGCCCAAAGGAAGCCTAACCTGCTCAATTGCTGGACTTCTCACGGGCTTTTCCTTGCATTCAGTGCAGCTACTCTCAGAGGAGTATCCTTCAATACTTTCTTCTCCGAGGGCCATAGAATCCATTCTGAGGCATTTGAAGTGTCCTGCATGAAGAGCAGTGCAAATACCAAGCTCTGAGAAGGAGGGGGGGAGAAGGGAAGTAGATGCAGTTACTGAATTGCGAGTGTTGTATATAAGGTATTTTTTGTATTGATATCATTTTCATTAATAATGTCATTACTGTTCCATAAGTGAAAGTTAGGGTTAGATACACAGCATTTGAGCAGTCTAAAGTAAGGATTCAGACTCCCTTCTCTTCTTGCTTTCACAACTTTGAAGAAATTTCAGTCCAGATCTAAACTCCCTGGCTTGGGCCAGTCTCTCAGGTTTAGATTTTTTTAACATTAAAAAAAAAAAAAATCCATATTGACTCATCCCATGATGAAAAGGAGAAACACGTCGTTGGCAAGAGGATTTATTTTAAAAACTCTTTAAAATACAGGAAAAAAAGAGAGTAGTAGAAATTCAAAAGCGAGGATCTCTCAGCATTTTAAAACTAGTTTGGTTGCATCCATTATCATCATTATTTGAAGTCAAGGCTAGGAAATGTGATATTCTGCTAGAAAAGCTCTTTTACAAATATGGGTTAACTAGAGTTCCATACCCCACATTACCAGGCTATCTGTTCTTATTGTTTGTTTATACAGTGAATGTTAAACAAATACCTGGATGCGATGTTCAGTATTAGCCAAGTTTCATGTCTACTGAAACCTTCAGAGATAAATGTTACCCTAGAATTACAAAAGCGTAACTGACAGTAACAACATTGGAGTGACTCTGGAATTATACCACTAAAACTGAAGCAGGGATATAGCTCAGAGTGACTGAAATGGATGCCCAGAAGCACAGTGACCTCTAAGTCATTTTTTTAACTTTATATTTCTTTCCCTTGGCAAACAAGTTGTCCAAACACAGCCCGCAAAGATTACTAAAAATATATAGGGAAACACACAAGAATTGGTCATTTATAAAAAAGAGTCTATGCTATCAAATACCTTTTAAGTAACTGATGTTAAAACTAGAGATAGGATTGTTTAGTAGCACCAGGTCATTCTCAGCACTGCTGATTAGGACATTATAAATTTAATGGTCTGAATTGCGAATGAAGCTCTTTTTATGAAGTTACATGAGTAACATTTTCAAAAGACCCTCAACCTGCTCTCCATTTCTATGCACGCATCTTTGTTCACACAAACCACTTGAGTATGCACATGGAACAGGCCATCTTCCTCCTCTCTACTTAAGTGACCACTGAGACTTTTCAGTTTCTAATTCTCCTGGTTTTTCAACCTATTCTGGTTCCCCCTTAACCCTCTGTTGTAACCTCAGGGTCTGATAATACAAGGGCCTTAAGTTCTGTCTGTCTGTCTTCCCCCGCCCCCCTTTGTGGAGTGAAGGGAAAGCAAGCTGCTTAGCTATTCCAGCTGTCTGACCCACTACCTGGGGTTGCTGGATCTTTGCCTTAGGCAGCTTCTTGCCAGCTGTGGCTGAATTGATTCCTGCAGGGTGATCCCCAGCTTCTCTGACCAAGCTCCAGCCTTTTATCCAGCTGTAGCTAGTCAGATCAGATAGCCGCAGATGGAGAGGAAGTTATCCTGTCCATTAATGTCTTCCTAGCCATTTCCACCCTCATCACTCCATGATTTGTGTGACTTTTACATTCAGAGAGTCGATGTACAAGCAAAATCCATTTGTGTCTCAAAAAAAAAAAAAAAAAAAAAAACCACACCCACACCAGCAACGATGAGAGTTAACTGAAAAAATTGCCCTTCCGGGTCTTAACACTACAGTTTACAGAGCTCTAGAAATTCAGAGACATTATGTGACATGCTATTGAAACGTAACAGACAGACAATCCCTGCTCTAAAGAAGCAGTTTCTTTTAAGCCTGGTCTGCCCCACAAATTGGAGGAATTGGCTATTGGAGGAATCTTACCATGAAGCACTGATAAAATAGCAGGTCTCTTTAGCCTACATTATTATTGCTAACCAAATGGGATTCCACCAGTAGCAGAAGCAAAGGACTACAACTAAAGACTGAGGTCAGCCCAAAGAAATAAGGAGTAGTCCTGTGGCACCTTAGAGTACGTCTACATGGCGGCATTATTTCGGAATAACTGATGTTATTTCAAAATAACAAAATGCACAGCTACACAGCAAGCAGCTTTTTTTGAAAAAACGTCGAGCTGCAGGACTTCTTATTCCGACTCCTGTAACCCTCGTTTTACGAGGAGTCAGGTGAAGGAAAAATGCTCTTCCTTTGACTTCCTGCTGTGTAGACAGTGCCAAAAGCCAAATTAAGCTATTTCAACTCTTCAACTTGATGTTGAAGTGGCGTATCTTAATTCAACTTTTACCCCTCAATGTAGACGTGCCCTTAGAGCAGGGGTGGGCAAAAGCCTCTCAGTGGGCCAGATCTGGCCTGCCTTGGGCTTTGATGCGGCCCGTGAGACAATTACAGGCCCTACCCCAATAGGCATGCGCAGGGTGGGGGAAAGGAGCTCAGCCCTGCTCCTTCATCTCTCGCGCAACCACTGCAGAGGAGATAGCGCTGGGGCTGAGGCTCCTCACCAGAGCTGGTCCTGCAGGCACCACTTCCACGGCCATGCGGTCTGGGGCCGGCCCCAGAGGCGCCACTGTCATGGTACCCGCCAGGCCAGCCCCGGGCCATCTGGCAGCAGTGCCTTCGGGTTGCTGCTGGCCCATGACAGAGGCGCCTTCTGGGACCGGTCTCCTGGTCCGCGGTACTTCCGGGGCAGCCAGCGGCTCAGGCTGGCTCCAGACCACATGGCCACGGCAGCAGTGTCTATGACCTCTGGGACCATGTGGCCATGGCAGCAGGGCCTCCTTCCGGGGTGGCCAGGACAGCATGGCTACAGCTGTTGCTGCAAGGGAGCACCAGGTAACGTTCCCCCTCATGCCCAGACACCCCCACCCCAATCCCATCAGTTCCCTCCCCTTGCCCACGACCCAGCACCCCCAGCTTGCTCCCACACCCACCCTCATTCTTGCACCCTCTCTCCTGGCCACATGCTGCACCCTCCCTTGTTTCTGCTCCCTCCACTTGGCTAGCCTGCTTCTGCACCCCAGCTCCCTCCCAGATCCTGAATCCCATCCCTATCCTACTTGCTACCAGCACTGTACCCCTCATTTTTGTCCCTACCCCAGAGCTTAAGGAGGTCCATAAAATCCACTAACTTCAGATCCCCAGAAAAGTAAATCTGGTCTATGGGAAGCCCTGAACCTCAGTTTCCCCCTTCCCTTCCCCTCACCCTGCGGGGCTGGGGCACCAGAGGAGTGAGGTGTCTCAGTTGGGGACACATCAGTGAGTGTTGGGGGATTTTGGAGGAGATTTTGCTTCTTACTTGTGTGGTCCCCAACTGATATTTTTGTGAGTCAGTGACCACCCCAGACCCAAAAACGGTTCCCTGCTCCTCCCATAAATAACAACAACATTGAAACCTTTTGTGTTGGACATAATATTTTACTTTATTTAAAATGAAGTTTGATAAACTAACATGACAAAGTTAAAATGCTTAATCTGTTTCATAATTTAAATTAAACTGTTCTTACTAGCTGCAGCTGGTTCAGAAAATAAGGTCACCGTACCCAGCAGGGTAGTTCTCAACCCCACCCCTTCCACCTGAGGTCCTGCCCTTCTGGATCGGCCCGCGGTTGCTTCAGAATTTTGTGAAGTGGCCCCCCTCCTTCCAAAATGATTGCCCAGCCCTACTTAGAGACTCCCAAATACAGTAAACTTCCGATAATCCGGCACCTTTAGGACCATGGGGGTGCCGGATTATCAGATATGCCGGACTATCAGAAGGGGGGGCTATGAGGGGTCTGGAGTGGGGTGGGAGGAGATGCCACCCCAGATCCCTCATAGCCCCCCCTTACGATAGTCCGGCTCTGCCCCAGGCGTCCCTGATTCAGCCGTTGCTGGTCAGTTTCAGCAGCAGCTGAATCGGGAATGCCTGCAATAGAGCAGCTGGGGTGCTGCCGGGTTGGTCCCGCAGCGCCGAGGGGTGGCGCTACGGCACCAACCCAGCAGCAATCCAGCTGCTCTTGGGGACGCCTGGGGCAGAGCAGCTGGAGTGCTGCCAGGTTGGTCCCGCAGCGCCAAAGGTTGGCGCTGCGGGACCAACCCGGCAGGATCCCAGCTGCTCTGCCCCAGGGGTCCCCAAGTCAGCCGCTGCTGAAACAGATCAGCGGCTGATTCCAGGAAGCCCGGGGCAGAGTAGCTCTGCCCCGGGCTTCCTGGAATCAGCCGCTGATCTGTTTCAGCAGCGGCTGAATCGGGGACCCCTGGGGCAGAGAAGCTGGGGTCCTGCCGGGTTGGTCCCGCAGCCCCGAGGGGCAGCGCTACGAGACCAACCTGGCAGCACCCCAGCTGCTCTGCTCCCGGCTTCCCTGATTCAGCTGCTGGTCAGTTTCAGCAGCAGTTGAATGGGGGAAGCCTGTCCAGCTGCCCCAGCACTTCCCGGTTCCTGATGGTGCTGGATCATCAGGAGTCCCGGAGCATTGGATGCCGGATTAATGGAGTTGTACTGTATATATACCACCATGGGTAAAACCTCATGATTTTCTCTCTCTCTCTCTCTCTCTCTCTCTTTATATAGACAGACAGTTATAGTCTGTGGCTACATCTACACTATGACTTTTGCCAGTAGAGCCTATGGAAATGAAGTGTGGATTAGCATTTTCTCATGCTTCATTTGCATACTCATTCGTTCTGTTTTTGCGCTAGGGGTTTTTGCGCAAAAACAGGCAGTGTGGATGTTTCCTTTTTGTGTAGAAACCCCTTTTTGCACAAGACCCTTATGCCTCAAAAAGGGAGGTGGGTTTTAGTTTAGTTTCGTTTGGTTTTAGCCCTTTTTGGGGGCTTTGGGGAGAGCACTATTTCAGGCTTTGTCATCGGTATCTCAAATATTATTCTTGATATTTCCTAATTAATTATTTCATAATAAAGATTAGGTTGGGGTTATTTGTGATTGGGAGAGGGGGTTGTGATGGTCCCCCCATGTTTTAATAAAAGTGGCTTTTGAATATACATATGTGTAACTCGGAGATGCTTTGGCAAAATACCTCATATGAGCTATGAATTTTGATGATACAGATCCAACAAATTGTAGATCCTATTTTGGTGCATGTATCATTCTTATATGTGAAGTTAGAAATATGAAGTATGAAACTACTTATATAGTTTTAAATATGCTAATGAGCCTTAAATTGGTGATCTACTTAACAACTTGTAATCATCCTTGTTTGTCCTGTAAGTCTAAGCAGTGGTTGGTCTTAGGAATACAAGAATACCCAGCATCTGGTACTGGGATTCCATTTTGACCCGAGTAGTGTTCCATGGAAGGGGGGATATAGAACAAAAGGTTCCTGCCCTGGAGGAAAGACTATTTAAGAAATGGATGCTTATCAACCCTTTGTCTTCAGCTGGTCTTGAAAACTTTGAAAGGATACAAAGTGCTGGGACCCAGGTCAGGGTAAAAAGAATCTCTGACCTGAAGATTGTGCTTAGAACAAGAACAGCTCATTAGGGAAGGAATCTGCTGGCACTGAGGTTTTTTTTTTTTTTTAAGAGAATTAGCACTAGCTATGGATTTTCTTTCCATTTTAAGTCGGTAAATTACTTTGATTTGTTTTCACTTGCAACCACTGAAATTCTACTGTTTATACTTAATAAAAAAACACTTTTGTTTATTATCCAAAAAGTGTAAGGTCCAGTGTATGTAATTGTTTCTGGGGAGGGGAGGAGGAGATCCATATGCATCTCTCTCTTTCACTGATAAAGAGAGCAAACTTCCTGATGAACTTTCCTTGTGTAAATCTTTTACACAAAGAACAAGGATTTATTTGACGTTTTCATCCTTTTGATCACTTTTGGGGGGTTGGTTACGTGTGTACTTATGCCCTAGAGCTGCATCCTCCCAGAGCTGAAGAGGTTCAGAGTCTGCATCACTCTTCATGGGGGCCATAACCCCAACTCTGTGCCTTGACTGGGAGAGACCAGAGATCTGGCAGAGCAGAACAGGGGAGTGGGGAGTCCTAGAGGGCAAACAGGAGGGTGTCAGTGGCACGATCAGCACCCCAAAGAACAATCCCAAGGAGTCTTCGGGGACCACACCCCATCACGGGTTATTTTGCTGTTTTTTAAATGGCTGAATTGTCCAAATCACATTTTTGCGAGGAACTAGGATAGTTATTACCTTGATTATTCAGCCACTTATTTAATACATTTCTCTTTAAGACAAAAAGTTTAATGACTGTACTTTTCCATATCATATTCCCTATATTCAACTTTATTCTTATTTACAAAGGAAAACACTCACAGTCTCAATGTCCCATAAGAGAAGCTATCAAGTTTAATTCTAATAATCAATGAAAAACCTGCAGCTCAAATTAATTCCATGTATAAAGGAAAAATTATCTTCAATTAGAGTACTACATTTATGTGGAGGAAGCTCAGACATCTGGTCCTACATGTATAGTTTCATGAGGTATTTATTTAGGAAACCTGTAATAAAAGGATACCAATCAATGCAATTTTCCAGAATTCAAATGAAATGCTATTCATCTGGAAAAAAAAACCCTGGCTAAACATACTTCACTACTATTGTGACATAGGGTTATCCGACCATGTACTACAGACCTGAACTAGCTCTCAAAATACTTCACGCTGGGTGAGACATCCAGAGAAGTTTAAATCATATTCATCCTCAGCAGCATTACACAGTCTTGCTCTTAATGCAGAGCTGGCTGTCTAGCTGCCACACTTAATCAGTGGTACCAGAAGAAGCTTCTCCGTTGTCAGTATAAAGCAGAAATGAGTCAGAAGAACTGTTGTGCTGCTTACTTGAAAACCAGATTATTGTAAGAAGAAAGCAGCAGAATCACCACTGCTTGGGGTGATTAGAGTTAGCCAGCTACCTCAAATAAAATCAACTATTTACTACACCTAGATCATACAGTGATTGGTGATCAAGACATATGGTATCATGGTCTAACATGTCCAATTACACACCATTTTCTCCCTGCCCATTCTTGAGGCTTCCCTGAAGATGTATATTCTGGGATCCTTTCCAGTTGTGTGTAAGTTGTTGGTTTTTTTTATGTGGGATGGTAAGGGACACATTTTACACTGTTTTCAGTTTCTTTATATGCAATACTACTAGTAAACTCTCTCATAAAACAAAAGGTCCATCTGTCTAGAAAAGCAAAGATGAATCTCTTTTGTTCGCAAGTGCAGTGACAGGTGGAGCCAAATGGACGTTTCTTTCGTGGGGGGAAAAAGGTGGGACATATGCACATCTTTGTAGGATTATTTCAATTTTCAGGGATTCTCCTCTCAATCTGAAGATGTGGCAAGTAGGAGACGATTCTCTATCTTTGTAGAGTCACTTTGAGGGCCTGTTACTTCTCCCAAACCTGGAGCCATAGCTCTTCCCACAGGTTGGAAGTTTCCCCTTACTGCAAGTAGGGACAATTTAATAGTGTCCCATTCTCCCACTTAAGGGCAGTACAGATGTCAACAAAAGGAGTCCTCAGTATCTGCACTATGAATGCTGGGGATGTGACGAAGGACTGAGCCTCTTGCATTCTCCTTCCATCATACACAGAGTCATTAAAGGTGCAATGCTGTTGGTGGGGGTTCCCCAAAGCAGCAGGACTTGGAATTAACAACACCTCCAAGAGTTCCTTTCAGCCTCTTGGCGCCAGTGACATTCGTACAATTCACGGAGCTAGGTGGGAAGGGACCAGCAGGCCATGGATCGACAACGTTTTGGCTAAGTCCAAACCTGAGTAATGCTGCAGTCCTGCAATGCCACTCACTCCGATTTGGAGGGCTCTTGGGCCCAAGGAATGATGCTGCTGGAGCAGTGCTTGCGAGGAGTGGAAGAGGAGGAAGGGGGTGGGACTTGAAATGGTGCTCTACAGCCCGAACTTTCCACCGCCAAGGTTTCCTCTGAGCTGTGCGGTAGCATGGCCCTGCAACTGCTTAACGAGCCTTGTCCTTCCAGGGGCTCAGGAGCTACCTGGCTGGGGGAGGGGCACTTCTCCCTCAGCCACAGCAGCAGTTCTCTGCTGAGGACAGAACAGAGTCTCTCCCATTCAGTTGCCCAGAAGGGGAACCTTGCCCACCGCCACATTTTCAGCTCCCAAAAGTCACTCAGGAAGCACAGTCCCCAGGCACGGATAGGGTTTGTATGCTTTAATTTGGCCCTGTGTTATGCTAGTGGTACAGCTTCTAAAAGCAGGTCTTCAATTATACACAATTTTAGCTAGAAATGCTAAAAGAACCCTCTTTCTCTCTGCAGGGAGGCTTCCACTGAAGCCCTGAGCATATACCTGTATTGATTTTAATGTACATTTTGCCATACCTCCCAAAAGGCTCCACATTATAGCTTTCAAGTTTATCTTACTTATGGCCAAGGCTGCTCCGAAACCAGCCTACAGATGGCATGTAGTAGAGTGGTCAGAACAAGAGACAGTCAAGACTCTCGTGTTTTGTTCTGAACTTTTCCCCATGCTGTGACACCTAGACAAAAATCAATCTCATCAGTAGCTGATTTTCAGAAGGTGAACCCCTGCAACTCAAGTCAGCTGTACCAGGAGCGGTAAATGCTCAACACTCCTGAAAAAAGTTAGATGACTGATCTAGGCACGCAAAATGGAACTCCAAAATTTGAAAAAAATTGGGCTAATTTTAGACATTATCCCATTCTGTGAAAATGCGATAACATTTTGATGTTTCGGTATTGTCTGTCCTCTTTGAGATCCTCAGATGAAATGTACAACATATATTTCCACCTAATAAGCCAAAGCTAGCACTCAAACCAGAGTCTCTTGCACAGTGTTACAGAGCACTAAACCACAATAAGGCTATTCAGGTGACCCAGAACTAACTTGCTATACTTAAATCACTTCCAGCCTGGGGATTTCTTGAGTCATTGTATTTTCAGAAAGCAATAACATTTGGATTGGGGGCAGAATGGTTGTTTTGTCTTTTTGTAAATCTTTTCAGATGCTGGTTGTGATTAGTGTGAAGTAATAGCTCTCCCTAGTGAAATAGCCACTAAATTCCTAATCAGCTCACATCCAAACTTTGGTGCTCAGTACAACTGCTTCCAAGACTGCCTATTGCAATGGGTGTTTACAAAGCACGTGTTTACATAAACAGGAAGAACAAAGAGGGGTTCTCATCAAAGTCAAATGGAAGAAGTGTATCCCTTTCATCTACCCGTAAGTCAATGTATAAGGATCAAGCCAAGATATTTAACATTTGTAGCAATGACTAATGCTGCATCCTGCTTGAAGGCAAATACTATGTGTGCCATATAAAATGTCTCTTCCTTTTGAAAAAAAGGACTGTAAAAATACGATCAATTCTGAACCGTAAACATAACACTTTCATGCTGTGTAGACCCATGAAAATATCCCCTCAAAATAGGAAAGTTTGGATTTGTAAATTAAACTCAACAGCTCCTCAATAGGTAGTAAGAAAGCATTATTCTATCCCAGAAATGCTTTCATACCCATTTCTGAAGGCACTCTGTATTTTGATACTTTCCCCCTCAGTAATTTGTGTTGATGTTCGTGCACTTTGTGAACTTCCCCAAATCATTTGTCATTACAATCAGCTCCACTGGCAGAAAGGTTTCCAAGCTGAGAAGCAGGAAGGAAAATAGTTTATGATTAAAGAGACATACAACTGCTATTATTGATGCTAAATGGTTTATTTTGGACACCCTGTATTAGAACTTTTATGGGAGAGAGCGGAGGGTAAGAAGTTTGGGAGTGTGCTTGAAAAAACAGCTCCAAGGAGAGCTAAGAATGTTATTTGTTGGCTGATTCAATCTGCTGTTTAAGCAAAGTATCTTAGAGATATACACAATGAACGTTCAAAACTTAATTGTTGTACTTAACCCTGCATTGATTTGGGAAAATACATGGTATGTTTGCTTGGATTTTTCATTTATTTGTTGGGAATTTCAAATCTGTCCCTTTTAGCATAAAGGGACACAAATTGAAATAGCCAATTTTAAAAATAGTTTAGAAGAAGTTACAGGGCCTACACCTTGTTCTTAGTCCACTGCATACTCTTGCAGTTTAAAAAAACCTCTTTCCCGTCTTCCCTCTTGTAGAGGCAAACAGGAGAAACAGACTACACAGAAACAACTGCTAAATGCACAAAATGAACAAAATTACAGTTGAAAGAGATGAAACAGCAAATACTTAGACTGTGTTACTTAGCGTATGTCTACATTGTATTTCTTTTCCGAGAAAGTAATGCAAATGCAGACAAGCAAAATTGCAAATGAAGCGCCAATTTGAATGTCCCACGCTTCATTTGCATAATTGCGGACTGCCGCTTTTCCGAAATAGCATCTTTCGAGAAAACAAATGCTGTCCCTGCGGGGTTATTTCAAGAAAAAACCTTCTTCGAAATAACCTTTACTCCTCAAAAAATGGAGTAGGAATGGTTATTTTGAAGGAAGGGTTTTTTCTCAAAGTCTCTCTGCAGGGACTGTGTTTGTTTTCTTGGAAGATGGTATTTTGGAAAAGCGGCGATCCGCAATTATGCAAATGAAGCGTGGGACATTCAAACTGGCGCTTCATTTGCAATTTCGCTTGTCTGCATTTGCATTCCTCTCTCTGATGAGGAATGCAATGTAGACATACCCTTACAGAGTAAAATATTTCAGTCCATGGTGCCTTTTAATAGAATAACATTTAGAGCATATAACAACATCCAAGTACTCTACAATGCCGGTTAATCGCCAGTTACCTATTTGTCTGTCATAGATATTTCACTTCCCTCTCTTCTTTTGACTCAGTTCACTGATTACCTCCACTTGCCATTCTCTGTGACCTTCACCCTGCTATTCTATAGCAAGTT
The DNA here is from genome assembly GCF_052426305.1 of Pelodiscus sinensis. NCBI lineage: Eukaryota > Metazoa > Chordata > Testudines > Trionychidae > Pelodiscus > Pelodiscus sinensis. The sequence continues at coordinate 22,252,282 of NC_143057.1, read as the reverse complement.
TATCCCACCAGTAGTATCCCTCACTTCTACTATCCTTTTCCTCCACTCCAGCGTAGCTTGGTTCCTCTGGACAGAATTCCTTTGACTATACAAGCTTTCTCCACTGCAAATATATTTTGTCCTCTTCCAATTCTATTTATTTCACAGTGACTTCCACCTCACCACTAACTGCAGCTCTTTCCTCCATCTCCATACAGAATTTGGCCCTTGTCTTCAAATATATCCTCCCCTTTGTTTCGTACCACCACCACATACACACTTACAGTCCCTCTGTTGTCACTGATAGAGGGTCCTCACCTACCCTCTTTCTGTTACTCTTCTACTATAAAGGAGGGTATGCATTCCCATCACAGGTGTGAGTATATTTCCGAGTGCAGATGCCACCTACTCCGCTGTGAGATAACTGGCTGTCTTGACAGTCTATGGATCTTCCCTTGTTTCAGAGTAATCCAGAGTCCACAAGCAGCCCTGCTCACAGGGAAGTATAGCCCTCTTATCAAAAGTCAAGAAATAGCCCCTATCTTGGGGTAACATGGAGTCCGTTAATGACCCCTAGCAGAGGGCAGTATATCCTACTGACCAGAGACTCTAGGTGGCACAGGTCTCGGCGCAGTGTGACCTAAGGGCCAGAGTCAGTAGAGTTGGGACAAGCGCCCTGGGAGGGGGACCAGAGCCCACCCTACTCCACCAGGTCCCAATCAAGGTCCCTGTGAATGGCAGCTCTGTCTATCGCTCTCTCAGCAGGGAATCCGGCTGAAACACACTGACAGTACCACGGGGGAAGAGGCTGCTCCTGCATCTTCCCTGGGTCGCTTCCTACTGCTTCTCTCAGCTCAACATCCCACATAGTAGCTGGGTCTTCCAATTCCCTGGCCGCAGCTTCTCCCGGGAACTCCACAGGGGTTGTGTCACAGCTGTCCGCTGAGGCTCTGGTTCCCACTGTCTGAGTCACTGGCGGCAGCAGCTCCAGTTGTGGGTCTCTCTCCTTTGCTGGCCAGCCCAGACTGAGCTGCTTTGCTGCCTTTTATACTGCCCCAGCATTTGGAGCATACCCAGTCTAGGTGAAGGTGCAGGACTTCCTCCGCCCACAGGGTTTTAACCCCACCTACTTCAGTGAAGGGTATGGACACCCCATCACAGGAGGGAAAATTATATTTAGGAAAAGCCAGATCAATAGAGGAAAATAATTTCTGAAATTATTTTCCCTCATTCTTAAAAAAAACAAAACAATAGATTGTTGTATAGTTTATGATTAGTAAATACGTTATTTTGCATCTAATGCAAATTCAGTGGCACTCTTGCTGTCTTGACTGAAGAATATTATACACACTGTATTCCTTATAGAATTTGATGTTAGCAAAACTATTAATTTCTTAAAGATTGTATTTTAATTTTGTAAAGCTGTTTTTCTTTATGAATTAGTGACTAGAACCATATGGCAAATCTGGAGCGGCAACATGTGCTAGACAGGAAGGGTGGTCTAACACTTAAGGCACGAGCTAAGAGCTTAGAAGACCTACGCTCAATTCCCTGTTCCATCACAAACTTCTTGTGTGGGCTTGAGCAAATTGGTCTCTGTCTGTTCTTCATAATCACCCATTTTACAGATGAGGAACTAATGCTTTCCTATATTATGTAAATGGTTTATGTAAGGATATGACAATTAAAGCCGTGGGATAAAGATTGTGATGAACAGCTTCTCTTCACTGGCATAATGACACTTTCTACAATCCAAAGTAAAAGTGGAGCTTTCCCAAGACCCACTCAGAGTATGGAATTAACTCCCACAGAAACTGAGGACCACCTTCTACCCTACTACAAGGTGCATCTCTTTGACCTTGCCTTTTTTAACCAGTGTAGAGCAAGAGGTGTATAGTTACAAAAATATCCACAACAAAAATGCTAAATTGCATATATCCTCTCCCCATGTGAGAGCACAAGCCTGTGACACTCGTCAGTCATTTTGTTTAAAGCCCTGCTGAAAGGTACTCAGGTGCTACAGTGAGCAACCTGCGATAAGTCACTTACATATTCAACTCTACATAGGTACAAGTGACAAAGAAAAAAAAAAGAGGCAGGAACAGAGAAAAATACAGCTTAGAGCATTGCAGCTTGAGAAACCACCTTTCGGAAAAAGAAAAAAAAAGTTTAAATAGAAAAAATACCTAAGAATGTGTAAAAGAGATTAATGTGAATGGAAAACAGACTCTCATCCTAACTTGAATTTTTCTTGTCTTGCTTCTCACAGCCATACCATAATGTGATGCTCATTTTCTCTCATTCCTACATGTTTTATTACCCCCATTTCAGAGAACAGCTTACCCATTCACAGGTTTTGTTTCCATATTTGGAGAGCATTTTCAGTAGCATAGTCCTGTATGGTTCTCTCAAATAATCTTTCCATTCCCTATACATTATTCTTCCTTTCTAACTATCGTCTCCTTCTTGTCCCACCCCCAGCAAAAACTTCATTCCACTCATTATAGCTATTAAATATCTTTTTTGGGTAGTTCTCCTTGTAAAAGTTATATTTCCCATATAATTCTAACACTATCAGATGGAGGAGTACAGAAAGATACTAAAATTTTCACCTTGGGCAAGTAGCACTTACACCATTATCAGCCACACAGTGTGTTAGAAATTATGCTAATAAAATTGTATTATATTATAAACATGTTTGCTAATAACGGTTTCAATTTTCTGAGTGGTGCTCTTCTTCCTTCTCTACAAGAATAAGTTGGTTTGAAGACAAATGAGCAATTGCAGGACTGATATTTGCAAACAAAAAATAAAGGAAAGGCTACTACTCAATTGCTAGATCAGCTACTATTTGGTTTTTAGTCTACTTTAGATCACTTCAAAACGTGATGCACTGTCTATGAAAAAAAATCTATGCTTTACAGTGGTGGTGGTGGGCTGGGGAGGGGAAGATAACAATTTTGTAATGGAAGTGATTGGGCTCTATATCATCTTGTGATGGCAGCATCTAGGTAATAGAGGGCACCATTGGACCAAGATGAAGAAAGTTACCTTCTTGGGCTGAGAGAGAGAAGTGGATTCTGTGTGTGGTCTATACATGTGAGTGGGTAGCAGCTGACAGCAGAAGGAAGGCAAAGTAGGAAGACTTGCAGGACAATGACAGAGACCAGCTGAGTTGGAAGTAGGAGAAACAGTTCATATAGGGCTGGGGGGATGAGGGAGGAGAATGGACTTTGTGGCACTAGACCATCAGCAGATACAAAGAACTATACACAAAGAAAACGTGGGAGTTTTACTCTATAATGCACAGAAATAATATTCTAGCAGAAGATGTGAATCAATAACAAAAGACAACAGCATGGAAGCAGCAAGGAAGCAACTCCAACACAACTACCAAACAATGTCTGGAAAATCAGCAATAGAACAAAACCAGGCCTGTGAGACCAAGGACCTATAGCTGAAAGAATCATACATATGTTAGACTGGATTACCTAGGAACCCAAAGAATCCTGTGGGACTAGACTTACACGCTTTTGAACTGACCCATACGGGTTTAATTTGGAAAATCTCAATGTTCAAATAGCAAGTATTAGGATTTTTTCATCATCTCTCTCCTGTTAGTACTGATAAAGAATCTTCTTTCACTTAACAGATATGAACGTGTTTATTGGAAGCCTTCCATAAGCACAGGTGTAGAGAACAAAGGTGCAAAGAGAGATGGAGGATCAGGCCTTCGAACCAAGATTCTTCTAAATCCACTCATCTTTGAGAAGGAGGTATCTCTTAAACGCTTAGTCTCACAGGTTGAATCTTCTGGCTATTACCAGATGGCAATGTTGCGGCCATCTCCATCATTAATCATTAATCCTTGGCTTAACAAGGAGATCTTGCATCATCTCAAAATAAAAAAGGAGTCATATAAAAAATGGAAACTAGGACAACTAACAAAGGATGAATATAGGCAAGCAACACGGGAATGCAGGGGCAAGATTAGAAAGGCAAAGGCACAAAATGAGATCAAACTAGCTACAGGCATAAAAGGAAACAAGACGACCTTTTATAAATACATTAAAAGCAAGAGGAAGACCAAGGACAGGGTAGGCCCACTGCTTAGTGAGGAGGGAGAAGCAGTAACAGGAAACTTGGAAATGGCGGAGATGCTCAATGACTTCTTTGTTTCGGTCTTCACCGAGAAGTCTGGAGGTGTGCCTAACGTAGTGAATACAAGCAGAGAGAGGGTAAGTTTAGAAGATAGGATACACAAAGAACAAGTTAAAAATCACGTAGGAAAGTTAGATGTCAGCAAGTCACCAGGTCCTGATGAAATGCATCCCAGGATACTCAAGGAGCTGATAGAGGAGGTATCTGAGCCTTTAGCTATGATCTTTGAAAAATCATGGCAGACAGGGGAGATTCCAGAAGACTGGAAAAGGGCAAATATTGTGCCCATCTATAAAAAGGGGAATAAGAACAACCCAGGAAACTACAGACCGGTCAGTTTAACGTCTGTCCCAGGGAAGATAATGGAGCAGGTAATTAAGGAAATCATATGCAAACACTTGGAAGGTAATAAAGTGATAGGGAATAGCCAGCATGGGTTTGTGAAGAACAAGTCATGCCAAACTAATCTGATAGCTTTCTTTGATAAGATAACGAGCCTTGTGGATAAGGGAGAAGCGGTGGATGTCATATACCTAGACTTTAGTAAGGCATTTGATACGGTCTCGCATGATATTCTTATTGATAAACTAGGCAAATATAACTTAGATAGGGCCACGATAAGGTGGGTGCATAATTGGCTGGATAACCGTAGTCAGAGAGTTGTTGTTAATGGTTCTAAATCCTGCTGGAAAGGGATAACAAGTGGAGTTCCTCAAGGATCTGTTTTGGGACCCGTACTGTTCAATATCTTCATCAATGATGTAGATATTGGGATAGAGAGTACGCTTATTAAGTTTGCAGATGATACCAAACTGGGTGGGGTTGCAACTTCTTTGGAGGATAGGGACATAATTCAAAATGACCTTAGCAAGTTAGAGAAATGGTCAGAGGTAAACAGGATGAGGTTTAATAAAGAGAAATGCAAAGTGCTCCACTTAGGAAGGAACAATCAGTTCCATACATACAAGATGGGAAGCGACTGTCTAGGAAGGAGCATGGCGGAAAGGGATCTAGGGCTCATAGTGGACCACAAGTTGAATATGAGCCAACAGTGTGATGCTGTTGCAAAAAAAGCAAATATGATTCTAGGTGGTATCAACAGGTGTGTTGTAAGCAAAACTCGTGCAGTCATTCTGCCGCTCTACTCTGCACTAGTTAGGCCTCCGCTGGAGTACTGTGTCCAGTTCTGGGTGCCACATTTCAAGAAAGATGTGGAGAAATTGGAAAGGGTACAGAGAAGAGCGACAAGAATGATTAAAGGTTTAGAGAACATGACCTATGAAGCCAGGCTTCATGAACTGGGCTTGTTTAGTTTGGAAAAAAGAAGATTAAGGGGGGACATGATAGCGGTTTTCAAATATCTAAAAGGGTGTCACAAGGAGGAAGGCGAAAATTTGTTCCTCTTGGTTTCTGAGGACAGGACAAGGAGTAATGGGCTTAAAGTACAGCAGGGGAGGTTTAGATTGGACATTAGGAAAAAATTCCTAACTGTCAGGGTGGTCAAATATTGGAATAAATTGCCAAGGGAGGTGGTGGAATCTCCCTCTCTGGAGATATTTAAGAACAGGTTAGCTAGACATCTGTCAGGGATGGTGTAGAGGAGCTTGATCCTGCCTTGAGGGCGGGGGGCTGGACTCGATGACCTCTCGAGGTCCCTTCCAGTCCTATTATTCTATGATGTAGCTCTTAAGCCCAGGCTTCATTCAAACTGATATTTCAGAAAATTATTAGCGTCTTCTCCAAATCCTTCAGAAACACTCTCTCCTACCTGCTATCTGGGCTTTAACTGTGGTCATGTAACAGACACTCTTGACTCACTTTTTCTCAGTTCCTGCCTCCAATCCACTTCTGGCAAACCTCACCACTCTTCCCACCCCTCATTTCTGATAGATAGTGGTTAAAGGAGATGAGAATAGGAGAGGGTCCTCCTATTTCTTGTGGTTGTATGTAAGTATAGGTGCTGACATTGCATGGCAAAGCCACACTGTGCCATCTTGCATGATGGGACATAGAACTCAAAAGAGAATGGAGACAAAGGGAATAAAGTCCATAAGCTTGAGCAGCCCCATAGCCAAATTAGTGTATGTACGAAAGCATTCAAGAGTGCTGGCCTGCATAGGGAAACATTCCTTGTGTTCCCACCTAAGTACAGTACTCCATCATGGAGAGCAATGGAGCTCACAAGACTATTCAGTATCCTCTGAATATTGGCTAGATGAAGAGAAGATGAAGTCTTTTCCCTTGTGGGGAAGCAGCAGAGAGAGAGGGATACACAGGATTTTTCTTCCATCCCTTCTGAAAGGGAAGGGCTATCAACAGGATGGAAAGGAGGAAGACTTGGGATTCACAGTTGGGACACTTCTTCCACAAAAAGGATCTACCCCTCCAGTTTTAAGAGCCTGTGTTTCTGATGTAAAAATTAACTGTTGGAGCAGTACCACAATGCTTTCTTGTGTGAGATGGTAAATTCAGGTCCAAAAGAAGTGCTATACTTAATATTCAGGTATAAAAAAAATGCATGCAGCCTAGTGAGCCAACCTAGGTATAGCCTGCAATCCAAGTTTCTTGGAGAGGCCTCCTTTGCTGAATCTCTATCTGCATTAGAAATACAAACCACACTCTCCACTTACTTGACAGACTTCACCTGAATGGAGAATAGCAATTCAGCTTGGATATCAAGTTTTTAAGAGCGTACACAGCAGTCACACACAATGATGACCAGTAATGATTAAGCTATGATACTAAAACACAAGCCCCTCTGTGTGAATTGAATTAATTGATTTGTTAGGAGCAAAATAGCCAGGTGAGTTAGACTAATTAGGAATCAGATTGCTAATTGTGAGCACTGGGGGATAAAAATATGAGCAGTGCAGAGATGAGAGACATGCAGTGTGTGTAACTCCTCATGAGCTGCTGGACAGTTCAGGCAAGGAAAAAGCATTAGAATTTCTTCTTATAATGGATGCTGATTGTAGTCTGTCTGGAATGGAACAGCTTCGGAAGAGAAGGCTACTGTCCACTGTGCAGAGAATTTCCTTGCTCTTGGAAAGGTGTTTGAAATACCTTTCCTTAAGATTTTTAATACTTCGGTTTATGCTTTATTGCACTGCACCAACATTGTTAGCTAGTTATGGTGCTTTTACAATTGTGTGTGAAAAGAGGAATAATATAGAGGGATAACAACAGATAGTTAAAATCCCAAGTAAAAAGTTAAAATATATTTACAAGACATAATAGATTTGTTTCCATGAAACTGAAAGAGCATACAATGAAAATGAGCTTATTTCAATGTAAACATTCCTCTGAAGCGTGTAACATACAGCCTTTTGTTTATGTATAACAAACATAGTTGATAGCGAAACAGCTGTGAAATGCAGGATGCGTTCACACTGCACTGTAACTTGAAATAAGATACGCAAGTTGAGCTACGCAAATTGCGTATCTTATTATGATGCTATTTGAAACTAGCTTATATCATCATTCGGTGCTGTCTACAAAGCATTATTCCAAAACATCCTTTACTCCTTGTAGAATGAGGTTTACTGTGGTGTCAGAATAGTGAGCAGAAAATTATGGGCTTGCTGTAAAGACGCAGGATAGGTATTTTGGGATACTCAAGTATCCCAAAATAGCATTGCAGTGTAGACATAACCGGAATGATTATTCAGTCTGTTTTCATATCCTAAGCTGAACACTGCAAATAGTAAACAAACAGGAGAGATTGGAGGTGATGGCTGGGGAAGTTAATTTAAACTTCTAAAGTCTTGATTTAGATCTCCACTTTTAATAAACTAAGGTGACTAAAAAAAAAATCTAATAAAAAAAGAAAATGTTGTGGGTAAATTAATGGAGAAAGATATGCTTTTTACATATAGAATTGCTTTTGGGTGTGTCTAGACTACAGAGTTTTGTCGACAAAAGTGGACTTTTGTCGACAAAACTATACCTGCGTCTACACTACCGCTGAGTTCTGTCGACATAACGTCGACAGAACTCAGCAGTTTTGTCAACGCTGGTAAACCTGATTTTACGAGGCATAACGCCTTTTGTTGACAGAGTTCTGTCGACAGAAGGTGTTATTGCATCTAGGGTTGTGTCTAGACTACAGGGTTTTGTCGACAAAGCAGCTTGCTTTGTCGACAGAACTGAATGTAGTCTAGACGCCCTTTGTTGACAGAAGCTTTGTCGACAGTATCTGTCGACAAAACTTCTGTCGACAAAAGCCTGTAGTCTAGACGTACCCTTTGAGATATCATTTAGTTTTCAGAGATACAAATATTGTGATTTTAGTCCTTGCAACGTACCTGCCTAAACTTAGATTAGCGGAGGTTTTAGAAAAGATACCTTGTGTTTTACATTGCAGCTGTAAAGTTCTCTGCTTTCATTTTACTTCAAGAACTACAACAGAGTGTAAAGGATCAGTTATTTTTTTCTCCATTAGTAGATGAACTGGTGATATTTCCTCCATTAAAACAGGATGCTAGTTCATTTCAGCATGCCTGTAGTAACTATTTACCTCCTTTATAGTCTCATAGAATGCTGATATATTAGCATTAGATTGAGCCAGTTTCCACCACTCCACCCAAATGTGTTGACAGCGACTCTCAAAGTAATATTATCTTTTCTAGTATTTGCCCCTTATGGCTTTACAGAAGGGAAAAAGAGATGATTCTATAAGGGTATGTCTACACTATCCCCCTCGTTCGAACTAGGGAGGCTAATGTAGGCATTCGAAGTTGCAAATGAAGCCCGTGATTTAAATATCCCGCGCTTGATTTGCATCTTCCCGGCCGGTCGCCATTTTTTGAAATTTACAAGTCCGGACTAACTGCCCGTGTCTACATGTGGCAGGGACCCGGTATTTTGAATTAAAGTCCTTAATCAATCCACCTGTTATTCCTCCTGCAAGGAGGTTTAACGGGTAGTTCGATTTAGGGGCTTTAATTCGAAATACCGGGTCCCTGCTACATGTAGACACGAGCAGTTAGTCCGGACTTGTAAATTTCAAAAAATGGCGACCGGCCGGGAAGATGCAAATCAAGCACGGGATATTTAAATCACGGGCTTCATTTGCAACTTCGAATGCCTACATTAGCCTCCCTAGTTCGAACTAGGGGGCTAGAGTAGACATACCCTAAGAGCTTTACAATAACCCATATGCTGACAGAAATGTATACACAGGCCAGTATCTTCTAGACACAGTTTACTATCAAGACCAGAGTGGCTAATGCTATTAATGGTATAATAATAATCCCTTACATAGCCCTCGTCATTCCAGTATAAATCAAAGATGGCTCAGGAAGTAATTTTGCTTTGCTTTTACCACTTTTCTCCTCAGTGGTTTATTATCCAAACTTGAGTCTACTTATGTTCTTAATTTTAGGTCCTGGAGTTTGTATCTGGTCTTACTTTTACAGTGTCATTAACTTAGCTCTTCTTGGGTTAATATTCACATTGGGAGAAATTCTGGCTCCAGTGAAGTCAATGGAAGTTTTCACTCACTGACTCTTTCTTCTGAAGCTTTTCATTTTATTGTGACTAACATTCTTCTGCAGACTACACCACATGCCTCTTCCAATCAGTCAGAAAAGTCTATAAAACACAGTAATGAATCAACTTAAGCGGACATTTTCCTTCCTCAAATACTTTTAACAATAATTTTCAGTTGTATAGACTTCTCTCCCCTTTAGGGTTATTTGATTCATAAGCTGCTCTTAATACTGTTGATCATGGAATTCTAGCACTATCCGTCTCACGGAGCACCACGAGTCTCCTCATTTTAGTAAAGCACTTTGAGATATTCAGAGGAGAGGTGTTATATTTAAAAAAGGATTATTCCTCTGATGTAGGATATCACTCATCCTCAAGAATGTTACTTCTGCTTCTAAGCCTTTGGACTTTCTCTTGTTTGGGTAGATTCCTCCCCAGGGCTTTGAGGATATCTCCTTTATATACCTCACCTTGTTCACCCTCCTGTAGTATAAGGCAAGTTTTTTTACCTGTTCTACTAGCGGACTCATCCTCGCCATTCAGTTCTAGTGCTGCTTTTTAAATATTTTGAACTAGACATCATAAAAATCTTTATAATTGTATGAGTGTGTATTTCTCATTTGCTTAGTACAGGTTGGACCTCCCAAACAGGGACTCTGTGGTCCGGCAACATCCATGGTCTGGCAGGACCACATATGTTCCTGGAACAGGCAGTCTGGGCTGGGGGCCTTAGTGGCAAGAGGACTGGCAGCTCAGAGCCTGACGAAGCTGGGACTGGAGCTCTGGTAGTGCAACCAGGGCCCTGGCAGCCCCGGTAGTGGAGTCGGGGCCTGGGCTGTAGCAGCCACAGTAGTAGGGCCGGGGCTGTGTCAGCCGTAGCAGCAGAGCTGGGGCCGGGGCTGAGGCAGCCCCAGTAATGGATCCGGGCCCATAACGGAGCTGGGGCTGGAGCTGCAGCAGTTCCGATAGCAGGACTACGGACTCAGAAGTCCAGGCTGCACGGCAGCCCATCAAGGAGATGGCTTGGGCTGGCAGTGGGGAGGAGAGGTGGGCTGGGGGGCCAGTAGCAGGGAACCTCCTCTGGTCCAGCAAATTCCCTCATTCAGAACTGATCAGGTTCTGAGGGTGCTGGACCAGAGAGGTCCAACGGATACCATGAAGCATTTAGTCTTACGGGTTTTGTTTGTATGTTTTTGTGATGGGGAAGCCAATCCTCGCACTCGAGTCAGCTGGCCGGCGGGTGCTGGCAGCTGTAGGGACGCGGATGCGGCTAAAAGTAAATGGCACGCCGGCGGCGCAAGCACCGGGGGGCACGGGATGCAGGCAGTAGGCGAGAAAGGGGAGGACAAAGCCCCCGCAATCACCGGCGACCTGGTGGCGCCCGCCAACTGTGCGAACGCTGCCGCCGCCACGGAAGGCAAGCGGCTGGTCGACAGCACAGGCGTGGTAGACCTGGGAGCCAGACAGGAGGACCCTAGCACTCAGGAGGGGGCAGCCGGTATGCTGAGCGTACGGGGGCCGGACCCTCAAAAGAGAGGCAGTTGGGAGCAAAACGGGGGAGGAGAGCAGGGTCTGGCTGTGCTCTCATCCCTCGCAGGTGGAGAAGGCGAGCTCGGAGGGCAGAGGGTGCCAGGGGCAACGGACGCCCAGGACGCCAGCGCCGACTGCGACAGAATTTCCCTGAGAGGCGAGCAGAGCAACACGATGGCAAGCGACCAACCCGGCCAAGCCAGGAGCCGAACAGTAATGGCCCGAGCAGCAAGGCGGGAGTATCAGCGTGACTGGCCGCCTGGGACTGTAAGAGAAGCCCAGAGACTCAAGGGAAGAGACTCGGAGATGGGGTACCGGTAGACAGGACTGAACGGACCTCACTACAGTTCGAATGATAAACTTCACTGTGTAGCCTCATGTTAAAAAAACAAAACAAAACAAAAAAGCCCCCAAAACAGTGGTTGTTCTTTATCAGATATTCTTGAAATATTATTGTTTAGATTTATAAAATTCTTCTTTTGATTAAGAGTACAGATGAAGGATTATATCTTTGCTTGGTTTATCTTAGAAATACTCACGCTGTAGCTTGTACTGACTATGCTTACATGAAATGATAGTACATGCCTTGGTTACTATAAGTACAATGTGTTATTGTACAGTTTGAGATATGTCCCTACATAAACTTCAGCTTTTGCACAATGCTAAAATCAGCAGCCTTACTTAGGCTTAGCTCTCATGCCAGACTACTAACACAGGTGACCCATTCAGTTCCCTTGCATTTGGTTCACAAGAACACACTTCTGACTTTCCAACACATCAACATGGACCGTCTGCCTTCTAAGCCTATTGTGTAACTATGTGCCTGCTGGTCACTTCCTGGGGTACCTGCTGCTAACCTATGGCCTGACAACTTCACACATTTATCTGAAGTTCTTTACAAATCATCCTTTCAGCTGCTATGCTGAAAGATTGAAGTGAAGGCCGTCCATGGAGGGACAACTCTTACTGTCTACTTCTGATTTTAAATCAGAGCTCATGCCTCACTGTTCCCTTTGGCTTAAACTGATTGACTGAGCAATGCCATTAATATTTGTGAAGCTGCCTTGCCAGCCCCAATGGAAAGGTGCTATATAAGCACAATGTGTACTGCATATACAAGTAAACTGTGTCTGAGTAATTTCTCTATGGGGATGAATACATTGGTTTTTAATTGTTGATTGTAATGGATTAGGATAAAATACTGTTCTCTTTCATTTGATCTCCGCCCCCTAGAGGGCCTTCTTTTTTATTTCTTTTTATCAGTGTGACAGTTTCCTCTTTAGATTTTTAATTATCTCTTCCAGAGTACCCCCAGTATTTCCAATGGTTGTGGCAGTTTATTACGGAGACTTAATCCAGCCAGTGGTGCTCAACCTATAGAAGGGCTTACAAACAGGATTAATTAAAAAAAAAACACTAACCTGTTGACTAGGGATGATGCTTTCCTGGAATAACCAAAAGGCTGACATTCACACCACACTATAGAGCCACCCAATGACTTGTACACTGCTCAAGCCTTGGGAAAGGGCAAAGCAGTGCATAAAGCCTTTTGTGGTCCTCAGATGTATTAGGTTGAATAGTTCAAAAATAAACCCAGCACGATGATATGAATGTATTTCCCATTCATTATTGATTTCCTTGGTCAACGGGAGTGCCATGTTAAATGACACGTCCAATGGCTGCCTCACTTCAGTGCCTGAAAAAATCATGGATCAGGTCCTAAAGAAATCCATTGTGAAACAATTGGAGGCTAGGTAGGTGATCAGAAACAGTCAACATGGATTTACCAAGGGCAAGTCATGCCTGATCAACGTAATTGTCTTCTATGGTAAGATAATTGGCTCTGTGGATATGGGGGAAAAGTGGAGGACATGATGTATCTTGACTTTAGCAAAGCTTTAGATACGGTCTCCCAAAGTATTGTTACCAGCAAGTTAAAGAAGGGTGGCTTGGATAAACTGATTATAAGGTGAATAGAATTGTTGTGCTCAACAGGTAATGATTAAAGTCTAGTTGGCAGCTGGTATCAAGTAGAATGCCCCAGGGGTCAATCATGGATCCGTTTTTATTCCAAAATCTTCATTAGTGATCTGGATGATGGATTGGATTGTACCTTCAACAAGTTCATGGATGACACTAAAGGCTCATCTAGACTATGCGGAACAATCAAAAGAGGATTGCAAGCTTCTGATTGTAAGCTTTCTAAAGTTAAAGTCGTTTAGACTCGGCTTTTTCAGTGAACCCTCGCCCCTTGGTTGAAAAACCACTATTCCTCAAAAAAACGAGGTTTACATGACTTTTCAACAAGGGGGAGGGGAGTAGCAAAAAAAGCTGCATCTAAACTACTTTCACTTTTGAAAGCTCCTCTTTCAACTGTTCCACGTAGTCTAGATGAGCCCTAAGTTGGGGGCAGAGGTAGATACACTGAGCTCAGGGATAGGGTCCAGAGTGACCTAGAGAAATTGGAAGATTGGGCTAATAGAAATATGATAAGGTTCAACAAGGATAAGTTCAGAGTCCTGCACTTAGGAGGGAAGAATCCCAAACACTACTACAGGCTGGGGACCAACTGGCTAAGCAGCAGTTCTTCAAAAAAGGACCTGGGGATTACAGTGGATGAGAAGCTGGGTATGAGTCAACAGTGTGTTCTTATTGCCACGAAGGCTAATGGCATATTGGGCTGCATTAGGAAGAGCATTCCCAGCAGATGGAGGGAAGTGACGATTCCCCTCTATGTAGCATTGGTGAGGCCACATATGGAGTAGTGTGTCTAGCTTTGGGCCCCCACTACAGAAAGGGTGAGGACAAATTGGAGACAGTCCAGTGAAGGGCAACAAAATGATTAGAGGTCTGGGGGTGGGGGGAGGGGAGCTAATCAACAAAATGATTAGGAGGTCTGACTTATGAGGAAAGGTTGAGGGAACTGGGCTTATTTAGTCCATAGGAGAGAAAATGGAGAGAGGTGGATTTAATAGCAGCCTTCAACTGCCTGTAGGAGGGTTTCAGAGAAGATGGAGTGAGGCATTTTCAGTGGTGACAGATGACAGAACAAGAAGCAATGGTTTCAAATTACAGTGGGGGAGGTATATGTTGGATATTAGGGAATACTATTTCACTATAAGGGTGGTAAAGCGCTGAAATGTGTTGTGTAATCTCCATTCTTGGAAGTTTTTACGACCAGGCTTGACAGAGTCCTGGCTTGAATTATTTAGTTGAGGTTTTCCTGCCCCTATTCCTGAAGACAGAATCACACAAAGCTTGAGTTCCAGTTTTGTCTCCCTTCTTTACCAGAAATCATGTAGAGCTCTAGTCAGGGCATAGAGACATCTTGTGGTTGAATAATATATTGCTAATAATCACATATACAGAGAGAAGACCAAGTATCAAGTTCAGGCTTCTTGTTCTTCTCTATAATGCCACACACAACCCTACCCCAACATCTCTCACATTTTGACTTTTGCATTTGGCACGTATCTTGCATTTTGACTATATCCTCCCTCATTTCATTCACTCCACTAACAAAGCCAGTCTTAATGGCTTCTTCCTAACCTTTTCCCCATGACCTTCACCCCACACCTAATTCCAACACACGTGCTAGCCATTAAACAATGTCCTAATTGTGACCATAAGATTGCCTTTAGCTCTTCATTTAAAATTCTTCCTAAAGATCTATTTTCTCCATGAGGACCATCAAAACTAAAAGTAAAAACTCCTATTTATCCCCCCCCCCCAAAAGATATTTAAAAAACATGAGCTGTGGGGGTGAAGTTAAAGTAAAAATTAAAAAAAAAGATTATATAGCTCAATACTATCAATATGTAACCATGATAAGATAAGCAACCACATTGGCCTACTATAGAATCTTGCTCCCTTTTCCCCGCTGACACTCCTCACTTCGTTTGTCCTCAAATTGATGCATAAGCTCCAATATAGAATAGATTGTAAGCTAATTGGGGCAGATATTGTGTTTTAGTTTATTTTGGGAAGCACCTCACATACATTAAGCCCAGTATAAAAACAAAGCATCTCTTAAGTAAGATGCTGTTGTTTATAAGATTCACCTAGAATGCTGAACTTTTTCAACCAAAGTATTTCTGAGAGGGAGAAGGCAAGGACATAAAATAAAGCAAAACAAGCTATTAAAAGTGAAAATAGTCCAACCTAAAAGAAAACGATACTCCACTTACTGCCATGATCTGGAATACCACCACTGCAGGAAGGAATTTATAAAACAAGTTCCAAATCAGATTTCCACAATTCATTATTTTAAACCAAGATTAATGTCTGTAAGTAATGTTTCCTCTTCCAGGGGAGCCTTTTGTACCTCTCTTCTTCATACCTACAGTATTTCTTCCTTTTTTGCCTTAGGTTATGTCTACACTTGCACCCTCTTTTGAGAGAGGGACGCAAATGAAGCCGGGATTTAAATATCCCGTGCTTCATTTGCATATTCGCATTATGGCACTATTTCAAAACAATAGACGCTGTTAAGATGTGGTTATTTTGAGAGAAAACCCTTCCCTCGAAATAACCCTTATTCCTCATACAATGAGGTTTACCAGTTATTTTGAGAGAAGGGTTTTCTCTCAAAATGACCACATCTTGACAGCGTCTGTTATTTCGAAATAGCGCCATAATGTGAATATGCAAATTAAGTGCAGGATATTTAAATCCCGGCTTCATTTGCAATTTCGAATGTCTTCATTTTCATCCCTCTCTTGAAAGAGGGTGCAAGTGTAGACATATCCTTACACACATTTTCTTTCTCCACACTACCTTTCTAGATGCACAGTAGAGCATTCTAGCTACACTGCCACTCTGCCAGATATCAAAAGCACATTCTGTGATGATTAGATTATTTCTCTGTAGTTTCTTCTGTCCAGGGTAGAACATATTAAGAACTCTCTATGTGCTGAGCACATACGGGACCAAACACTGGTATTAACAATATCCGTCTACAATCATGATGGATATAGAAAGAACAGCCTTTTGACAGTCAAATTCCTTTTTTGGGGGAAAACATTATTTGCTGAAGATGCCCAGAAATTCAAACTCATGAAATAACACCAGGCAGATTTCTACCAAATAATTCAAGTATCGGGTCCTACCAATCTCCTGTTTGATGCCTATTTTTGAAAATGAATATCAATACTCTCTAGCATATAAGAAGCAGGACTTCAAGATACTTCCTACATCGGACACTGCTCAAATTTCTGTTACGAGTTCTCAGTGAATGCTGAAAGTGTAATGGCAACCACTATGTTGGTTATTGCACTGATATTACACTTGATTTTGCCAGAAGGTAAAACATCTAGGCTCAAAATGATCTTATTCCTCTTTTTTCTGGCTGATAGCCATTTAAGCTGTTCTTTTTACATTTTTTGAACTCAGTTTGCCTTTTTCCACTGTAACCAGATCCATATAAAGTGGAACACCCACACTTTCCACTCTTTTCCTCTTCCTGCATTTGCAGTCTAATCCCAGTGTCTCTTTTCACTCTCAAGTTCCAGTAGTTATGTCCAAAAAATGACAAACCTCTCATTAGAGCTTCCACTTTGGAAATCTGAGTAAATAGAATGCTCATAAAGATGTGCCAATAGCAGCTATAAGCCAGCTATAGTTATGCACTGGGAAAACTTGCACAGCTACAGCTCAGTCAGTCTTTGCAGCCCAATCCACACTTGTAAGGATTGGGCTGCTTTCTTGTAGTTGTAAGACTGAACTACTTTATTTTTGTTTGTAGTGTGGTAATGTTTAGATGCCCCACTTATAATAGAGCCCCACTTGAATAACTTGCCCAAATACCTTACAACTTTATAAACTCTGTGGGGGTCATGTTATGTTTACCAATGAAAAATCACTTTTGGTATCATTTGTGAAGCAAGTCAGAATTGAAGATCACATCTTTAGAAAAAAAAGTGAGGCATTAATATGCCGTCAACTCTCCTCCAAATCTCTAATTAAGGCTAGTTAGCAGCTGCTACCGAAGTAAAACTAATGCAGAGAAAGAGTCATTTTAGGTACAATGCTGTATTAGTTGGGGTTCTGAGACTCCAACCAATCATCAAGTTATTTAAAAGTTTCTAAAGTGAGCTTTTGTTTTAAAGGGGTTATGTCAAAGGTAGACTTGTGATTTGTGAAGATACTTACAAATTTGGACCCAAGAAATTTGACAATATCTTAGCTGTGGTTGTGTTTTAAAAATATTATTGGAAATATTAAATAAAGATGTGATCTTCAATTCAAACATCTTACAATGATGTAATAAATGAGCAGTGGTTTTAATAATGTTTAACTATAGAGTTCAGTGGGACAATGTGTTTATAATTATACCTTGTAACCATCTGTAACAGCAGCTACTTCTGTGTACATAAATATCTCTCAACACATAAGCAAGTTAGAAATATGTACAGTATAACATTTATTAACCCTACATAAGTTATGACTGTACCTTAAATGGGAAGTGATCATTTTTTATTTGATTACTTCAAACTGATCAATTAACATCCGTTCAATTTTTTTTCCCCTCAATTAATTGCATAGAGTATATGAAACTTTTTACCAATAACTATCAGAGTAGGGTCTGAGAGGGCAAAAGACTTGATTGCATCACACAGGAAGGTTAGCCCCATGCTTAAGGAAATAACCAGGAACTTAGGATGCCCATGTTCTGTAAATAGTTCTGCCAAAGACTTCCTCTGTGATCTTGGGCAAATTACTTAATCCCGAGGACTCCTCAAACTAGGATTAGGAATCTGGGAGGTTCACCTACCAAAAATAAGATGAGGGCTCCTGGAGGTTCACAAGCTTGGTAAGGATTATGGTTCTGGAATGTATGCCTCCTGGATCGACGATTAGGGTTCATGGAGGTTGGGCACCCAAGCAATGACTAGAATTCTGGGAAAAAAAGCTTTTTTCAAGATAGGGTTAGGGTTCTGGGAGGTATGCCCACCCAGGCTAGAAGTAACATTCTTGCATGTCCAATATTCTGGCACTAGGTTAGGTTTATGAGATATAGGCTCCCACGACTAGGTTTATAGTTCTAGGAAGTTCTCTGCCCCTCCCTCCCCCGACTTCAAGCAGGGTTAGAGTTGGTCCTCTCAATTAAGATTAGCGTTCTGGAGATTTCTGCCTCTGGGTCACAGTTAGAGTTATAGGGAGAAGTCTCACCATGTTTGAGTTAGGGTTTTGAGAGGTACTTCCCACCATGACCTATCGTTATGATTCTAGGAAGTAGGTCCTGCAGAGCTAAGTTAAGAGTTCTAGGAGGAAGGTGTCTCAGTGCTAGGGATGTTAATATGAACAGGCGTACACGGTTAACTGATAAGCTGGGGATCATTGGTTAATCCACACAGTTACACCTACAAAGGCCCCTCCCACCTGACACTGTCTCTGTATCAGAGCTAGTGGGGGGGGGGGGGGGGAGAGCCAGTGTGCGGGGGGAGCTGGCTCCTGCAGGTGGGAGGTGGCAGGTAGGAGCCGGTACTGTATACACAAGGAGCTGGCTCCCACTGAGCTGACTGCCCAGCTCCACTGCTGCCTCTGTATCAGAGGCAGAAACGTGGGGGCAGGCGTAAGCCAGTGCTCGGGAGGAGCTGCCTGTCCCTCATGCTGTTGCCTCGATAGAGGGGTAACAGTGCAGTGTGTGGGAAGCAGTACATGTAGGAAGCTGGCTTTCAAGTCAGCCAGCTCCCCTCAGAACACTCCGTGCTGTTGCCTCTTAAAAGCTGGCTCCTTGCAAGCACCGACTCCCGCCTGCCCCCCTGTGTGTAAACAGGCAAACTGAAAAATTCAGCAGTTACACATTTACAAAAATAAACATTTGTTAAAATCCCTAGTTCAAGCTCTGGCAGGGTCTGCCCCATTGGGCTACTGCTAGTACTGTAAGCTCATCGGAGCTAGGGTTAGGGTTTTTTGTAGGTAGGCTACCCAGGCAAGGGTTTAGTTCTAGGAGGAAGGCCTTTCAGAACTAGGGTAAGGGTTCTGGGATGTAGAACCACAGGGTTCTAGGACACAGGCCTATGCTGCAGTCAAGTTAAGATGGTAGGAGTAGGGTAGGAGTTTGGTCCCTTAGGGCAAGGGCTGGGGTTGTAGGATGTTGGACTCACCGTTAGTGTTAGTGTTCTGGAAAATAGGCCTTCTCGGGCTTACAGTTTCAGAAGGTAGACTTCCAGAGTTACGTTTAGGGTTTCCCAAGGTTCCACTTTCCAGGCTAATTTAAAATTCAAGGATCTATATCTTTCCAGAGTAGAATTGTAGTAGTCTGTCCCCCCAGTGCTGAGGATACGGCTCTACAACAGGGCTACTCAATACACGGTCCATTTGTTTGTGGCCCACGGTGAGATCTGGGTTTACATGGGGCTCAACATGCAGCCCGTGGATGGGATCATAGTAGGGGAAGTAGAGGTGGGTGGCAACCTGGGAAGCAGTGATCATGAGATGGTAGATTTCAGGATCCTGTCAAAAGGAGAGTAGCAAAATACACATCTTGGACTTGAGAAAAGCAGACTTTGACTCCCTCAGAGAACTGATGGGCAGGATTCCCTGGGATGTTTACATGAAGGGGAAAGGAGTCCAGGCGAGCTGGTAGTATTTTAAAGAAGCCTTATTAAAGGCACAGGAAGAAACCATCCCAATGTGCAGTAAGAAAAGCAAATATGGTAGGCAACAGGATTGGCCTACTGAGGAAATCCTTGGTGAACTTAAACACAAAAAGAAAGCTTACAAGAAGTGGAAACTCAGACAGATGACTAGGGAGAAGTATAAATATATTGCTCAAGAACACAGGGGAGTTATCAGGAAGGGGAAAGCGCAATTGGATGCTGCCATGGGATGTGAAGGGTAACAAGAAAGGTTTCTACAGGCATGTTAGCAATAAAAGGGTGATCAGAGAGGGTGTGGGGCCCTGACTGGATGAGGGAGGTAGCCTAGTGACAGATGATGTGGGGAAAACTGAAGTACTCAATGCTTTCTTTGCAATGAGTCTGGGAGGTGACCTTTACAGACAAGGTCACCTCCCAGACTACTGCACTAGGCAATGCAGTATGGGAAGGAGGTGGGCAGCCTTTGGTGGAGAAAGAACAGGTTAGGAACTATTTAGAAATGCTAGACATACAGAAATCCATGGGTCCAGATGTAATGCATGCGAGGATTCTGAGGGAGTTGGCAAATGTAATTGTGGAGCCTTTGGCCATTATCTTTGAAAACTTGTGGAGGTCGGGAGAGATCCTGGATGATTGGAAAAAGGCAAATGTAGTGCCCGTCTTTTTTTTAAAAAAAAGGGGAAGAAGGACAATCCAGGGAACTACAGACAAGTCAGCCTTATCTCAGTCCCTGGAAAAATCATGGAGGGGATCCTCAAAGAATCCATTTTGAAGCACTTGGTAGAGGAGAAAGTGATCAGGAATAATCAACATGGATTCACAAAAGGCAAGTCATGCCTGACCAACCTGATTAGTTTCTGTGACAAGGTAACTGGCTCTGTGGATATGGGAAAGTCAGTGGATGTGATCTACCTTGACTTTAGCAAAGCTTTTGATTGCTCTCTCACAATATTCTTGCCAGC
This sequence comes from Pelodiscus sinensis, assembly GCF_052426305.1. Taxonomy (NCBI): domain Eukaryota; kingdom Metazoa; phylum Chordata; order Testudines; family Trionychidae; genus Pelodiscus; species Pelodiscus sinensis. The sequence goes on along the minus strand of NC_143057.1, from coordinate 22,231,557 downwards.
AAGTTAAGGGAGTATGGATTGGATAAATGGACTGCAAGATGGATAGAAAGCTGCCTAGACTGTCGGGCCCAATGGGTAGTAATTAATGGCGTGATGTCAGGTTGGCGGTCGGTTGCTAGTAGAGTGCCCCAAAGATTGGTTCTAGGGCTGGTTTTGTTCAACATCTTTATTAGTTACCTGGATGAGGGGATGGATTGCACCCTCAGCAAGTGACATTAAGATAGGGGGAGAGGTAGATATGCTGGAGGGCAGGGATAGGGTTCAGAGTGACCTAGACAGATTAGAGGATTGGGCCAAAAGAAATCTGATGAGGTTCAACAAGGACAAGTGTACTTGGGATGGAAGAATCCCAAGCTTTGTTATAGGCTGGGGACCAAATGGCTAAGTAGCAGTTCTGCAGAAAAGGATCTGGGGGTTACAGTGGATGAGAAGCTGGATATGAGTCAACAGTGTGTCCTTGTAGCCAAGAAGGTGAATGGAATATCAAATTGCATTAGGAGGAATGCTGCCAGAAGATCTAGAGAAGTGATTATTCCCCTTTATTTGGCTTTGGTGAAGCCATATCTGGGCTATGTCTATACTGCACTGTTTTGCACAAGAAATATGCAAATGAGGCAAAGCATGGAATATTGCCATGCCTCATTTGCATAATTAATGAGCAGCTGCTTTTTGCACAAGAGGCTTTTGCGCTAGAGCTTTTTTCCAGAAAGAATGGCCATTGCTCAAAGGAGGGGGGGGGGGAAAAAAGTAGCTGTATAGACAGCTCTTTTTTGCGCAAAAGCCTCTTGCCCAAAAAGCGGCCACTCATTTATTATGCAAATGAGGTTCGGCGATATTCTGCGCTTCACCTCATTTGCATATTTCTTGCGAAAAACAGTGCACTTTAGACATAGCCCTCGAGTATTGTGTCCCGTTCTGGGCTCCCCACTATAGAAAGGATGTGGATGCATTGGAGAGGGTCCTGCGGAGGGTGACCAAAATGATTAGGGGGCTGGAGCAGGGGGCTGAATTGCACCCTCAGCAAGTTTGCGGATGACACTAAGCTGGGGGGAAGAGGTAGATATGCTTAAGGGCAGAGATAGGGTACAGAATGACTTAGACAAATTGGAGGATTGGGCCACAAGAAATCTGATGAGGTTCAACAAGGACAAGTGTAGAGTCCTGCACTTGGGACGGAAGAATCCCAAGCCTAGTTACAAGCTGGGGACCAACCGGTTAAGTAGTAGTTCTGCAGAAAAGGACCTGCGGGTTACAGTGGATGAGAAGCTGGATATGAGTCAACAGTGTGCCCTTGTAGCCAAGAAGCCTAATGGCATATTAGGTTGCATTAAGAGGAGCATTGCCAGCAGATCCAGAGATGTCATCATTCCCCTTTATTCAGCTTTGGTGAGGCCACATCTGGAGTATTGTGTCCAGTTCTGGGCCCCCCACTACAAAAAGGATGTGGATGCATTGGAGAGGGTCCAGCGGAGGGCAACCAAAATGATTAGGGGGCTGGAGCATATGACTTATGAGGAGAGGCTGAGGGACTTGGGTCTGTTTAGTCTGCAGAAGCGAAGAGTGAGAGGGGATTTGATAGCAGCCTTCAACTTCCTGAAGGGTGGTTCTAAAGAGGATGGAGAGAGGCTGTTCTCAGTAGTGACAGATGGCAGAACAAGGAGCAATGGTCTCAAGTTGTGGTGGGAGAGGTCCAGGTTGGATATTAGGAAAAACTATTCCACTAGGAGGGTGGTGAAGCACTGGAATGGGTTACCTAGGGAAGTAGTGGAGTCTCCATCCCTAGAGGTGTTTAAGTCTCAGCTTGACAAAGCCCTGGCCGGGTTGATTTAGTTGGAATTGGTCCTGCCTAGAGCAGGGGGCTGGACTTGATGACCTCCTGAGGTCTCTTCCAGCCCTGTGATTCTATGATCCTTTTAACATTGCCTCCGCTGGGAACACACTCCACAATAGTGAGGCATCTCCCGGCAGGGCAAACATTGAAAGACACAAGCAGATGAGCTGGCTGGAACAGATGGGTACATGTGTCGGCATTTCTAGCCCCAAGGGAGGAGGTGCCAGAAACACAGGGGCATTGTGGGAAGTGCTTTGTATTCATGCTGGTCAGTCCAAGTGTGAAAGAAGCTATTTGACTATATATGCAACCACACTTAAGTTTCTGCCTTCGGCATGTGCTGTGGGTACAGTTGTGGCCACCGGGGCTTCCAAAGTTGAGTAGCTCTGCTCTAGAAGATAACCTAGCTCAGCAGGACTAAAGCTTTTGGAACAAAGTTCTCTCTCAGGCACGGGTTACGGTTCTAGTAGGAAGGATTCCTCTGGGTAGGGTTACAGTTGTAGAAGGTTACAGTTCTAAGAAGTAGGCCCCCATGAGCAAGTGCTAGAGTTTTGTGAGGTAGTTCTTCCCAAACTAAGGCTTCCAAGAGGTAAAGCAACCCCTGAGCTAAGATTAGGGTTTTGGGAATAAGATTCTGGGAGGTAAGACCTGCTGTGTTAGGGTTGGTGTTCTGGGAAGTAGTCTCACCAAGCATAGGAAAAGTTATTGGACATTTGCCCCTCCAAGCCAGAGTTAGGGTTGTATAAGACTGCCTCTCTAGGTTAGGCTTAGCATTTCGGTAGATAAGCCTGCAAATCTAGGGCTAAGGATCTGGGATGTAGGCACCCCCTCAGTCTCAGTTGAGGGTGTGACAGGTTGGATCACAAAGGTCTCTTGGGACTGTCACCCAGTGTGCTGATCAAGCCACTGATACCCACCTTCCTACCCTCTGGGGCTCCTCACCCCCCTGCCCTTCTGGGCTAGAAGTTCTGGTCTCCCCCACCCAAGGCACAAAGTTGGGGTTACCACCCCTCAGAATAGCAATGCAGATGTTAAAGCAGCTCAGCTCTGGGAAGACTCAGCTGTAAGGCCTTTAACAACACCCAGGAACTCAGCCACCAAAGAGGACCAAAACTCCAAATAAATGAATCTTACCCTGTGTAAAAGGTTTACGAAGAGAAGCTCATAAAGAAGTCAACTCCCTTAATCAATGAAAGAGAGCTATGTGCAGGTAATAATTATTTACACTGGGCTTGATAATAAAAAAACTTTTGTTTTATAAGTGTAAAAATAGTAAAAACAGACAGATCAAAATAAGTTAAAATAAACAAAAGATGCCATCGAGTTCTAATACACTAAAACTTGTTACATGCAAATTCTTACTTTAAAGAGTTATTCTCTCTCAGGCCAGAGATCACCTTTTTCTGACCTGCGCCCACTAGCTTTGGGTTCACCCTTTCACTACAATTCTTTGTTTCCAGGTGTCTTCTTGAGTGTTCTCTTAGGGTGGGGAAACAATTTCAAAAGCCAACTGAAGACGAAGACCTAATTACTTTCCATTCTTTAAATAGACCTTTCCTCAGGGCAGGAACCCTTTGTTCAATTGCTGGAGCCCCAGGGAAAAGTACCAGATTCCAGATGGATTCCAGTACCAGGTTTGGACTTGCAGGAAAAATAAAACCATTCCTGGGTCACTAGTTTGAATACTGAGCCATTAAGTTCCCAAAGTTTCACTAATGGCCCTCATTAAGAGATTTAGAATTAAAAACAGGTTCATATTTCCTATATCTATCTTCACATACAAGAATGATAAATGCATACATATAGGATACATAGAGTCATCAGACTGTAACTTTAAAAAAGATGTTGCATAACTTGTTCTGCATAAAGCATCTTTGAGTTAGGCTTATAAATATGAATATACCTATTTTCATAAAGCATGAAGGGCCATGACAAAGGGGTCCAAGAGGAAGGCCTATCCAGGCTTGCATTAGAGGTCCAGGCAGTGGGTCCACTACCCTACCCAATTACAACCCAGGGTGAGAGGTCCTCTACAGTTTAGGCTTATGAGTCTGAGTACAAGGCATCCCCAATTATTTTAAAGGTATTGACATGCTACTAATACTATTTTGCACTTAATTTTTTTTGGAGTTTGGGAAGCATCAATAAAAATAACTCTTTTCAGCTGTACTGCAGAGTAAGTTCTACATTATTAACTCCAGTAAAACTTTGGTTGCCTTTAGTATGAGCTTTGACTTAAGAAGTACAGGATCTGACTCTAAACTGCTATTACTGGAGTTTCAACTTATAAACAGTGAATAGTCCTGTGGCATCTTAGAGAGAGAGAGTATATATATATATATACACACACACGCACACACACACACACACACACACACACACACACACACACACACACATCTCATGAGCATTTGTGGGTAAAACCCATTTCATCAGATGAGTTGAAGGGGAAATAACAGCAAAAGGCATTTACCGGTCAATTGTAGATCCATGTTAATGAGACTAATTAAGTGGGCTGGCTATATATCATTCATAGCTTTTTGGAAATGTGAATGTTAAAGGCAGAAGAAATTGTCTTTGTAATACATTAACCAGTTAATGTCTCTATTCAAACCCAGGGTAACAGTATCACATTTGCAAATGAATTTCAGCTCTGCGGCCTCTCTCTGTAATTAGGTTTCAATTTATGTAATATAACTATGAGGCATTAAAAATTCAAATAATAAAACATAGATCTCAAATCTTTTAAACCCACCTTTTGTATCACACATGCTATGGGTGAGTAAGAGACACGTCCAGTGATGTGGGCTAGAATGTTTTCACCTTAGCACTTTTCCTGGAGTCTCCCCCTACTGTATTTTACCTCTAATGAAACATTTGAGCAATATACGTGCAAATAAATAGAAATGTCGGAAACTGACACACAAATGCAGACATGTCTTCTCACATACCTCCCATTTGACAGGATGACAGACTAAAGAGTATTTTGAATTCAAACTACATATAAAACTTCAAAGTGGAATGACCAAAGTCACTCTAATCAATTTAAAGTCCTTTAGGAAATGGTACATGATCTCTCTTGATACTTTGAAGAGTCAATGATGCCATTCATGCACAAGAAAAGCAGTTACAGTAAATAAATGTTATTTTGATTTGGTTGTACAGTTCACCTCACAAATAGTTCACCTCAGATATGGGACATGAGTCAGTACAAATTATATATTACCCCATGGTTAAGATGAAGGGGCCAAACTAATTAATAGATAAGTTCTTTTCTATGCTATTAATTTTCTATTCCTTACCTGTTCTTATGAGTTAAAAAACATCTTTAGAGGAGCTTACTTAAGCAGGTAAGAGATTAGAGTAAACATCTAAGAAGATATGCTGCTATTTTTAAGGGGTCAAGGGAAAAAAAGTTAATAGCTTGGGGAGAAGTATTATTAACCCACAAACTCCAACAACTCACTTTTCAACAAGAAGTCAACACTCCAGTCGTCAGTACAAGTCAACTCCCTCACCAAGATGCACATAGAATGTCAGTAGGAAGAATCTTTGGAGGAATCACAGAAGGAACAGTGTCCCTTGATTTTCTATGTATTTATTTATTGTGGCATTAAGGGAGAAACTACTGGTAACTTGTCTTTTTTCCTCACAAATGCAAGTCTTATTGATAATACACACACTACACACACATATATTCTGCTTCTTACTAAAACAGACTCTTACTAAGTTTCCATGAGAAGTCTGGTAACATATTTATTACTCCTCCTGTTACTCTGTTTGCTTAAAAAATGCAATAATCCACTCCCAAAGAACAATTTTAAAATATACCAACCTCTTTTCCTTCTCAGAACACACAACACAACCAGTCACTGAAATTTCCTAAGAACAGCAAAGACCTTTCCTTCAACTGACCCAACAGCCACTTGGTGAAGCAGTAAACCCACCTTGTTATTAAATGCTTTCACCTGTAAAGGTGCTAGAATGTCAGCACAATCTCCTGGGAATACTGAAAAAGTTGTTGGGGGTAAGGGTAGTGTTATAAATTGAAAAATCTCAAAGTGTAACCACTTGAATTAGTTCTCTAAAATGTTGTAAGTGTATTATACAGCAGCAAGAGACTGCTTCCAGGATCCAGGCTGTGTTTTGCTAGCTGTAATACAGAAATGTAGGAGATTCACATTCCTGCCTTGAGGAACTTACGCAAATCACAAAATATAGACTGCAAGCAATGACAAGTGAACCTCTAGGTATCTGTTACTAACTACTAGGAAAGCTCTTACTGAAATGCTGTAGAACACAGCTGAATTAATTAGTGATGCAAGCTTGGCTACAAGGTATACTAGTACTTCACAATATTGCATTATCTTCCATCTGAGGATCTAAATAAGCTTTTCATGTATTGAGTAATTCTCTCAGTAATTCTATAGGGGAGGCAGTATTATTATCCCTATTTTAAAGTTAACAGGTTACCCACATGTCTAAAGGCAAAGAGTGTAGCAAAGCTTGGCTAGTAATGCAACTCTTCTGAATGGGATGTAGTTAGGAGGCCATGCTAACTCTCCTAATGTAGCCTCTTTCTTCTGCTTGCAGATATTTGTAGGGTAAAAAGATGACCTCTAGTCAGATGGACTTTGGTTTAGTTTAGGAAACCAGACTACTTAGTTATTGGATTAAACAGTGTATTAAACACATAAGTAAAAATATATCCTCTTATTGGTAATACAGATTATTATTTCAAATTATGGTTGAACACTGACAATAAAATTGGTGATACATTGAATTCAGAGTATGTATTGTTCCTACAGCAAAGATGTTACCATCTATTAGGCACAAGAGTACAGAACAAACCATATACCACTATATTTTTAAATGTTATAGGTAAGACTGGTAGTACCATCTATTATTAAGATTGTCTGACACTTACCATTATAATACCCTGTTTTCATTTGCTTATAACATTGTCAAACTTTATCCATTTTCCATGCCGGTTGCCTTATTTTTTTGGAAAATTTCAGACAAAACAGTTCAGCTGTTTCTGAGGAAAAAAAGGCAGAGAAAATTATATTGTTTTGCCCAGGTTAATATTTTCCAGCAATTTATTGAGTATATGTCTGAATTGAACTGTCTTTCAAAGATTTTGAACTTGACCTCATTTGGGCAAATTTTCACAGAACAAGATGAACCTGGGTAACCCCCTTCCCTGACAAATTAAGTTTGCATTAGAATTTAAAGCCTGGCAAGTTATGAGCAACTGAAAATAAGAGTCCTAGAGTCGAGAAATATTCGACAACTTTAAGTATAGGATGAGCTATTAGCTCCGACTGTAAAAGAGTTCAGCACCCACATGATACCCCTCTGTCTGATAAGGGTCACCTCATAGCTAGTTCTCTGTTATGGGCTGATAGAGATTTTTTTTTTTTTTTTTTTTTTTGTAATTTAATGTTGGAGTTGGTAGAAGAAAATTGCTACCTTTTGGCCCTCAGATACTTGTTAATATTAAGTTATGCTAAATTATTTCCTCAGCACAAAATTAACAGAGAAGTATTCAAAACAAGAGGTTTATATGCACTAAATTATTAAATGAACAACACATTCAATACTTCATCATTTTATAGTGAATTCAATAAATGTTTCTGGTTTTGAATGTTTTCCAAGTATCTTCTGCTGCTGCACAATCAAACGTTGCTTTGCTGTAAAAACAGGGCAGGAGACAGTGTGAGATCTCATTGTGAAACGGGGCTCCAAAGTACTATAACATGCTAAATTACTCCATTAATTTGATCTTTGGTTAACTGAAAATCCTGGTTATAACAAAAGATTGATTAAATTCTTTGCCACAATCTGCACCACATAATTCTTCATTCAAGCAGCTTTATTTGAAAGCTTTTAGAGAAAAACAGTATTGTAGTGTATGCATGTGGCCTTGTAATGAACTGTTGCTATCTGCTGAGTAGTCTGGAGTGTATGTTTCAATTGTTTTGGCATATTTTTTGTTGTGCAAATACATACTTTTGTTCTTCAAAACAGAATCTCTGAGAACTTGTTACGTTTCTCACCTTACTGATTAATCTTTGTCACCCTGCCCTGTGGGCACAACAGCATATTATCAATGATGACAAGCTGATAGTAGTACCAAAGTGGAAAAAAGTAAGGTCAGATCCATACTGTCAGAGAAAACTGATGCAAGACACACAACTCCAGCTACATGAATTGCACAGCTGGACATACCTTTCATCGATTTTCTGGAGTGGCCTCACACCGGGAGGTCGACGGGAAAAACTCTCTCCCTTTGACTTCTCTTACTCCTCACAACTGCTATATTATACTGCAAGGAGTTCTGGAGTTGATGGGGGCACCCTCAGCATTCGACTTAGTGGGTCCTTACCAGACCTGCTAAATCAAATGCAGGAAGATTGACCTTGGGAGTGTCCATCACTTGCTTAGTGTAGACATGATGACCTTAGTCAGTACACTAAGTACAGTCTGGGTCTGAAACAAATACAGCAGAAAGCCTGTTTAAGTATAAAGTTGTATGCAAAGAAGCACATTGTATGTGCTCAAACTACTATGAGGAAAAACAACAAGGAGTCCAGTGGCACCACAAAAACTTAGGCCATAATAAAATTGTTCATCTTTAAGGTGTCACCGGACTCTTTGTTGTTTTTTGCTGAAATAGACTAACATGGCTACCTGTGAAACCTGCTATGAGAAAAGATAATCAAGTATGGCATGATTCCTTAATAAATATACAACTAAATATTGTTAAACCACTGCAACAAAATGTGAGGAGCTGGAAGTGGTTAGCAAAGTAATCATGGAAAAGGCACCAGTATAGAATATTATTTCATTTCCAACAAATGACAAGGGTTAGCTTCTATAAACATATCCTTAAAATATGGCATTATTATTTTTATTTCAAGTATGTTTCAATATCACCTTTTTTGGAGCCTGAGGGAGGAGAATGAAATATATACACAAAGGGAAGGGTGCTTATTTTACATTAATTTCTAAAGGAAAAGCTACAATCACACTTTGAACAAATACAGAGAATGCGTAATACTGATGGTTTTTTGTTTTCTTGAAATTAAAAATAAGGTTACAAAAGTACGGGAGTGGTGAAAAGGAACAGAGCCAATATAAATTATCTAACTTGTATCAACCAAGTTACAAAAATAAAACTAAACAAAACATCAAGTAGATTTCAAGACAACATTTAAGAGCATAGTATATAGTTTTTTCCCATCTATTTAAAAAAAGTCACTTTGAATGCAAAGCAAAAATACAGAAACTACAAACAGAGTCTTGTATGAAGAGAGCAGATTATATAATACAATAAGCATTCTGTCAAATTTAGGTACCAAGTTTGGTAATTTTGGAGTGTAGTCACCATTTCAGTATCACATATGTATTATGGTTGTGGGAGATTCCCATACAAACAGAAGACAAATAAGTCAAGTTGTAAAGTTGAAATACCTGCTTGACTAAAAGAGAGCATTGGGGTTTTGGAAGGAAAACATGTAAAAGTTCTACATACTTAAGCATTACACAGAAAACAAAAATAAAAAAATCTCTCCCTCCCCCAAAAGACAAATATTTCTAAAATTTCCAATTGATTCAGTTTTCTGTTCATTTCAAAATAGATGATGAAAATTTAGGAGATGAAAACAATAGAATCAAATACACAAAGAAATGTTTAAATACATTGTGTCTATGAAGGTTGTGTCTTTTAGCAATAAATTAGAAAATAATCATGTTCTTTTGTAAGGAGGTGAAGAATTACTTTTAAAAAATCTCCATTCAATTAATGACAAATTTTTGAAAGGTGGATTGCATAAATATCAGCTATCTGTGCTCCATAAGTATCTTCAAGCCCAAAATATAGTCTGAACATGAGTGTGCTTCAGATATAGGGGAGAAATATCAGAATAGCCCATAGTTGGGCAAAGACCAGCCCACAGTTGGGATCTGGTCTGCCAGGGTTAGCCCCTGGTGGGCCCCCATGCTGCTGGATTTATTTGCACCTCTGCAGGTACAGGGAGATCCTTGGTTTTTTCTTTTGTTCATCAGTTGTGCTAGTCCTTGTTTGAAGGAAAGACTAGGAATTATGGGCCTCCTCAAAGAAGTAAGTTTTAAGGAGAGATTTGAACAAGGAGAGGACGAACCAAAGCAGAGCAGGAGGATGCATGGAAAACGGAGCAGAGGTGTAAGTGGGAGGAGTGATGAGTAAGTGCTTAGGAAGACTGAGAGAGACTAGGGGCACGTGCAAAGATAGAAGAGAGGAAAACAGGAACCAAAATATGTAGGGCCTTAAAGGAAAAGACAAAGAGCTTAATGTGGCAGTGAAAGGAAACTGGTTAAGGGATTTGACGAGCAGTGTTCATGGTTGCAGCACCAGGCAAAAGTGTGTGACTTCAGTTTGGATAAACTGAAAGGGATGACTGGGAGATTCAAGAGGGTAGGGAAAGAAATGCTACAATAGCTTACATGAGAAACAAAGCACAGCTTGTACGAGATTAATAAACTTCATTAATAAAGAATTAAAGAAGGTGTGATGGGGTGTGCATATCCCGAACTGAGACAGAAGGGGTTAATACCCTGTGGGCAGAGGAAGTTCTGCCCTTCCACCCAGACTGGGCATGCTCCAAATGCTGGAGCAGTATAACACGGAGCAGCTCAGCTCAGTTTGGGTTGGACACTGGAGAAGAAGACACGTCAGCCAGAGGCCTGGACAATGGGATCCAGAGACCTGGAAGACCGCCCCAAGCTGCCAGTGCCAGAGAAGCCCCAGGGAGAGGCTGTGGCTGGGGAACTGGAGAACCTGGAGACCACGTGGAATGTCCCTGTGCCAACTGTGGTAGGAAGTGATCAAGAGAGGATTCGGGAGTGGTATCGCCCACCAGAGCAAGCTCGGCGTGTTGCAATTGGATTCCCCAGTGAGCAAGTGGTGGAACACTTTGTCACTCACAGGTCCATGGATTGGTACCCAGTGGAGTAGGGTGGGCCCAGATCCCCCAATTGGGGCTATTGCCCCAAACTATTGACTCTGACCATTGGGCTGTGCTGCCCTGAACTGAAGGCTACCCCTGTTGACTCTAGCCATTTGGCTGTGCTGCCCTGAACCAAGGGCTGCCCTAATGACTCTGGTCACTGGGCTATGTTGCCCTGAACTGAGGGCTATCCTCATTGACTCCTTTTGCTAAGGACTCTAGCCATTAGGCTGTGTTGCCCTGTACCGAGGGCTGTTACCATTGATTCCTTTTGCTATTGACTTTATCCCTTAGGCTGTACTGCCCTGGACTGAGGGCTGTCAATACAGACTGATAGAGGTTGCTGATGACCTGGCAACCGATCAGATGGGTACCTGCACTTCAAGGGATGGAGTGTGCATATGCTGCTACAGGAGGGCAATGTAATTTAACGTAAATAAATCTTGGTTGATGGAAAATAGATCCTGTCAAAGTAAGCTGATATCTCTTTCTGATGAGATTTTTATTGATAATGGCAATTGTGATGTAAGAGTGTTGATGTAATATACTTAGACGTCTGTAAAGGAGTTTGACTTGGTATGGCATAAAGTTTTGATTAAAAGAATCTAGAAGAGTATAAGTAAATAGTATGAAATTCAGCAAGGAGAAATGCAAAGTACTCAACTTAAGAAGGAATAAGTATGCGTTAGTATAATACTGTTGCAAAAAAAGCAAAGAATGTTCTGTGATGTATTAGCAGGAGTATTATAAGTAAGACCAAGGGCGGCCCGTGGCTATAGGCCGACTCGGCCATCACCTAGGGTGCCGCCTTCAACGGCGCCCAATGACGACACCACGGGGCACCTGGGGTGCCCGACGATGGCGTCACCCTATTGACGGCCCATTGGCGGCCGTGCAGGCGGGGGCGCTGATCGCGCATTCCTCCTGGGCGCCAGCTGCTGTAGCCTGCCTTAGGCTGCTCCTGAGTAAGACTCAAGAAGTCATTCTTCCACTGTGCTCAGCTCTGATTAAGCCTCAGCTGGAATATCGTGTCTTGTTCTGTGTACCACATTTCAGGAAAGATTGGACAAACTGGAAAAAGTTCAGAGAAGGGCAAAAAAAATTATTAAAGAGCTAGAAAAGATGAAGGAAGGATTGAAAAAACTGAGTTTGTCAAATCTGGAAAAGAGAAGACTGAGAGCAGACATGATAACAGTTTTTAAGTACTTAAAAGGTTGCTACAAGGAGGAAGAGGGAGAAAAATTGTTCTCCTTAACCTCTGAGGATAGGACAAGAAGCAATGGGCTTAAACTGCAGCAAGAGAGGTTTAGTTTGGACAATAAGAAAAGCTTCCCAGTTATCGGGGTGATTGGGCACTGAAATAAATTGTCTAAAGAGGTTCTGGAAGTTTCATCCTTGGAGGCTTTTAAGAGCAGGTGAGAAAAACACACAGGGATGGTCTAAATCAGGGGTCTCAAAGTCATTACCTGTGGGCCATCTACAATTGAAGCATATTTGCAATCGGGTCTGGAAGTCCCAGCGGGTGGAGGGAATCCTATGTCCACTGCTGGAATCCTATGTCCAGTTTTCAAGCCCACAATACCAGAAGGATGTTATTAAATGGGAGAGGGTTAAAGAAAAATTAAAAGAAAACATGCTTTAATGAAAGGCTCAAGGAGCTCAAACTATTTAGCTTAACAAAGAGAAGGTTAAGGGCTAACTTGGACACAGTCTATACCAGTGGTGGTCATCTTGCAGCCTACACACAGAAGGCAGCCAGACAGGTTGCTTACCTTACATCTGCAGATATGGCCACCCATGGCTGTAGTTTGCCATTCTGGGCTTACCCTGATGAGTTGTGCATGGCCCACAGGTTGACCTTCACTGATCTATAAGTATCTCCATGTGGAATAAATATTTAATAATGGATTCTTCAATCAAGCAGAGAAAGATATAACATGATCCAGTGACTGGAAGCTGAAAGTAGACATATTCAGACTGGAAATAAGGTTTAAAATTAATGGTGAGGGAAACTAGCAACTGGAACAATTTACAAAGAGTAAATTTGTATTTACTAGAGGATTTGTATCATAATTGTCATAATAAAATTGACAGTGTTCTTTGTTATAGGTTATGGGAAAACTGAGGGATAGAGAAGTTAATGGTCACTCAGCAGGCCAGTAGCAACAGAATCCAGGTCTTCTAAGTCCCTGTACCATGCTTTCTAGGCTACACTGCCTCTCAAAAGGTGATGATTCAGTCTTCTCCTATGTAGTTTTGACCAGTCTTGCAAAGCTTCAATCTTGTCCCACTTTGGAAAATGAGCATATTCTTCTTTAATTATCTGGGTCACAATAGCTTTCTTCTCAGACCCATGTAGACTGACCTCCCAGTAATAGTAATCAATTCTGTAAATATGTTAATTATAAAAATTGTATGTTTTGAATATTAAATGATATATCTGGGCTGTACATGATCAAACACGATGGAGTTTCTGTACCAGGTGACCTCAGAGCAGGGAGGGGCTTTCCTCCTCAGAACGGTAAGCAAGATCCGGCACAGACCGGGATTTCCTGTCTTTTCCATGAGAACATTCCATTTACCTCAGAACTGGTCCCCGCTGGGGAATCACATGGTACAGATCACCTCAGGGGTTTCCTGCCCCTGAGGCTTTATAAGAGCCATAAGCTGTGCTGTCTACCTGAGTGGCACTGGTGTGCATGGGTTGTCAGAACTCTCCATAAACCATCAAGGGACCTGATCAGCTACAAACCAGTCACAGAGCAAAGTGGACATTCCATCCATCATTTACCATCAGCAACAGTATCATCAGCCTGTGGTCCTCTCCAGGGTTCCTACCACATCAGTGAGGATATGTCTACACTTGCAGCCTATTTCGGAATAGGGCTGCAAATGTAGGCATTCAGAATTGCAAATCAAGCCCGGTATTTAAATATCCCAGGCTTGATTTGCATCTTCCTGGCCGGGCACCATTTTTGAAATTTACAAGCCCGGAATAGCTGCCCGCATCTACACGCAGCAGTGAAACGGGCGTTCGAAATAAAGCCCTATTTCGAACTACCCGTTAAACCTCATTGCAGGAGGAATAACAGGTAGTTTGAAATAGGGCTTTATTTCGAATGCCCATTTCGAATGTAGACATGGGCAGTTATTCCAGGCTTCTAAATTTCAAAAATGGCGCCCAGCCGGGAAGATGCAAATCAAGCGCGGGATATTTAAATCCTGGGCTTGATTTGCAATTCCGAATGCTTACATTTGCAGCCCTATTCCGAAATAGGTTGCAAGTGTAGACATACCCTGCGGGACTTCCCAGCATTCCTCCCAGCAGGCTCACAATCAGCCCAAACGTTGCAGGTCCTAGGCACCATGCCTCTGGCCACTCCAGTCCTAGAAAAATAGAGTATTTATTTATACTAGTGGGGTATAACTTACTGTTTACATTTCCATAGTCCAGTTAGGGCATTAAAAGAGCCTAGCAAATGTTGTTACTGTTCACTACCCCTGTTTTGTCATGATTACTAGGCGGGGCGGTCTGTGAGTAGCGGCGCCCTCGGCCGTCGCCAAAGGCGCCGCCTTCAATGGAGTGCCCGGGGCGCCCAATGGTGACGTCACGCCATTGAAGGCCGTGCAGGCAGGGGTGCCGATCACGCGTTTCGCCTGGGGTGCCAGCTGCCGCAGCCCACCTCGGACCACCCCTGATTACTAGTTTGCCTTGGGTTTCCTCCATACTTTCCCTGACCTTGTATAAGAATTCTTAATATAGTTTCCTGCCATCCTCATTTCTTGCCCAGGGATCCAGTGAGGCTGTTGGCTACCCTGTATGTTTCAATTGCTCTGTGTCCAAAGCATGATGGAGGGGGAAACAAAACTGTGTTTTCTCAAAATATTCTGAATTGAATTTCAAAACTGAAACTGACTGCATCTGTGTTTGGTGTGGGAGGGAAAGGGAGAGAAAAAGCTCTGTGCTTCTTAAATAATCAAATTTGCAACAGTATGATGGTCCAGCAAGAATATACTCTGCCCATATACACTGTAGGCTAACAGCAATATATATTCAAGCTACTGTATTTTTATTTCCCCTTGTAGCTGCTAGTGTTGTAACTAGTTGTTGTTTGATCCATTTGTTTCAGTTCTGTGACCCAAGTAAATTCAATGCTGTATGTGGTGTACATGTTGACTGCATATCCTCTTGTCTCCTCAGCCTGCATTATAAGTATTTCCTGAATAGTGCAGACAGTATATTATTAGTCTGTGAAAAATAAAAAAAAAGTTTTCAGCAGGAAAAGTACTTTGCACAAAAATGCTGACTAAAAACATAAATATACCAGAAATCACTTAAGACTTGTTAAAAGATCAGACATATACTGTAGAAGGCAGAGATGGCAAAAGCTCTACAAGAGAAGCTAGTCAGTATTTTTCTAGTGGTTTTATGCATAGTATCTTTAAACTGCCATGGAAATTCACCTACACCCTGACTAGAGCGTCACCCGGACTGTGGTGGCAGAGTTCATGGCTATCACATCACAAAACCTGAGGCTAGCCAGCTATCCAAAACATCACAGCAGGACAAGACTTCTTTGACAAAAGCCAGGGTCACATACAGTTAATAAAATAATTCTAGGTTACTAAATCCAATAACTTTATAAATTAATTCTCATGAGATATTTGAATGACAAGATTCTGAGTATGATGGAGTTATTTGGTTGCAATTCCCATTTTATTTCTATTAACATAAACACCTTATAGTAAGAAACACATCCCTAAGTAGGATAAAGCTCTCTCCTACTGATTCCCTCATGATAGTAGCAGTGGGGAGACAACCTGGATTCTGAAGAAAAAAGAGGAAAAAGGACCAGCCCCTCAATACAGCTAGTTGGGAATTGAGAGGAGGACAGGTTAGTCCCAAGCTCCCTCCTCACTGTCTTTCACTAATGGTGGAGACCAGTTCAGCCCCCTTGTCTTTTCCCATTCAGTCTCAGAGGTAGGGAAGGAACAGGAATTGGTAAGTAACAACTCAAGAGACAGAAGGGGTAAAAAGAAGGACTTCTATTCAAACAACTTATCTGGCTCAGGGGTTACTAGCAACAAGCCTTCCTCATAGTGCCACAGCTGGGTTGTGTGGGGTAGTACCGGAGGGAACCATGACATGTTAAGATTCCTTTCAGAGGATATATTGGATAGTGTCACTCCAGTTACAGGATTTTACTTTACATTAAAAAAACCTACTGACTTCTTGATCTCGTCATACTATTAACTGAGAATTATCAGCTTGCATTTAAAAGCCAGCTGCCATGACCTGAGCTTTTAAATTTTCTACTGCAGGCAGGGCTTCCACTGGTCTCACTCCTTCTATAAAGGGTGACCCTTTGAAAAGGGGCCTAAACTGTTGCAAAGTAAAGGGACGAGTCTCTGGTTACCAGAGGATGGCTAGTGGCTTTGTTGTTTTCCACCACTAGCTCTCACATTCCGGTTTTGACAGGTTAAGAACAAATTTGTCCCTCACTTGCCTGGGTAGACAAATCAAATCATAATGTAGTGTTGTATTTTAATCATCCAAGACTAATCACCATCTCCCAATGCTACTGAATATGACTAGGTTTATTTAATCTTCTGGCATTATATGTTTTCAGTGACTCACTCCCTTTTCCCAGATCCTCCTTAACCCTCAGCCCAGGACAACTTTCATACTTATCTTCTCCCACTGGTGGTCCATCTCCAACTCAAATGTAATCTCCTTATTTTACCGATTCCTCTCTGTGCTCTATCAACAGAGGACGTGACTTTGTTAAAGTTCTTGGAAAGCCTGGCTCTTTAACTCAAGTTTTAGAGACTTATGATTTTAGCTCTAGAACTGATTCAGTCTGTGGTGTCAACCAGGATGGCAGCCAACACATGCACAATGGTTGATTTCAATTATTTTACCCAGCTTACAAATGACTCTAGGACACGGAAGCGTCAGCTTGATAGAAGAGCTGCAATTTCTGCAATTCTATACAGTGAGGTTAACCCAGGATAGCCAAAGAGTGCAGGAATGATGGATAGGAGGAAGGTTCCAATACCCTCTTGATGCAACACAATCAGGTGCTTTTCCCTTGCAATAGAACAGAAACAGAACTCAGGTGAAATAGTCACAGAGGAAATTCTTAATGTGGGATGATGTAGCTCCAGTGTGTATACGCAAGACCATGTAGATTGCGCTTCATCATGTTGTCAAACAGGGCTTATCTAAAATATGGTCTGAATTCCATAGTCGTGAGTAGACTTCTAGCTGTATTCATTATTATGACTCCAGATCCCATTATTGTTGTATATTGGGTTGTAGATATAGATCTTGTTGTTATGGTAACTGAGTAGGTCACTGGGGTCAGCCCAGCTAGTCTGGGCTTGTTCTAGTGAGTTCTGTGCTATGCAATAAAATGGACACTTGCACCTACTCCAGCTCTCTGCCTTTCCACTGATTTCTTCCTATGCTGTGAAACTCCCCACGACATAACAATTATGGGATCAGGGCTCAATTGGGCTAGAAACTGTACACGAAATGAGTCACCAGTGTTTTATTTTTGACATGGGGTATATCTCTCCTGGTCCTTTTTTCCTTTAGAGTCTTTTTACTTCTTCATACTTGTAAAACTAAAGACAAATAAATACAGAAAAAATATATCAAAATGGAGGAGACTCAGGCTACATCTACACTGCAATGCTATTTCGGGATACTGGAGTACCCCAAAAGAGCTATCCTACATCTTAACAGCGAGCCCATTATTTTGGGCTTGCTATTCCAACATCCCTGTAAACATCATTCCAAGAGGGGTAAGGGATATTTTGGAATAGTGGGTTATTTCAAAATTTGGAGCCGTGCAGACAGCGCCAAATTACAAAATAAGATCAAAATAAGATACACAATTTGTGTAGCTCAAATTGCATATCTTATTTCGAGCTATCGTGCAGCATAGACGCACCCTCAGATTCCCAGAATCCCAGCTGCAAAAAAGATAAAGTATCAGAGGGGTAGCCGTGTTAATCTGAATCTGCAAAAGCGGCGAGGAGTCCTGTGGCACCTTATAGACTAACCGAAGTGTTAGAGCATAAGCTTTAGTGGGCAAAGACCCACTTCATCAGATGGATGTACTGCATCTGACGACGTGGGTCTTTGCCCACGAAAGCTTATGCCCCAACACTTCAGTTAATCTATAAGGTGCCACAGGACTCCTCGGTGCTTTTTTTTTTTTTTTAAAGAGACTCATGGGAAAGGAGTGGAACTGTATTTTACATTTTGCTCCTCCATAGCTTTTTTGTGATTATTCTAGTTTACCCTTTTCACATTAGAAGGAATCACTGTGTTTTCAAAGATAAGAGGTTTCCACATCTTTCTGTGGGCAGGGAGGCAGGGTCTCATGTATAATGTGATTATGTCTTTGTCTACACAGGCAATTTCTGTTGAAGTGCATTTTGTCAACATACTGCTCTGTCTCCCTCCAAACTTAAGGTCATCTTCACCTCTGCTGAAAAGTGAGAAGAGGAGACATATGAATCCCATCTTCAGCACTAGAATTCTCATTTGCTTCGGGTATGTCTTCACTATGCTGTTTTTAGCGACACGGCTGTGTCACTAACGTCAGGCAGTGTAAACTTCCACCCTGCGTATTCTTTGTCCTCAGGAGAGCATTCCTACTGACAAAGCACGGTTTATACTTATACTTGCCCTGGCAAAGCTTTTGTGGTTCACAGAAAGGGAGTTTAAGGGAGCACCTGTGAACAACAAATTTGTCCCTCACTTGCCTGGGTAGACAAAGCTGAATCATTGCCAAAGTGCAAACTCAGCTCACACATCTTCTGGTGTCATAAAGGCCTAGCAGTCTGCAGCCTAGCTTTGAAAATGTCCAGCTTTCCTTTGACAAGTCCTATAGCTCAGTACTTTTTTCAATACAAAAATCCACTGCCCATTGAAAATTTAAAGATTAATAATACAATTAAATAATATCAAAATATAGAAATCACGCATATAACAGCATTAATAAGACTGAACTAGAATAGAATGTAGTAACGGGGAGAGAGACAGGGGAAGGGAATGCTACATAATTCTGGGATTCCTGAAGAATAACTTAAGTTATGCAGCATACAGCAGGTTAAAAAATTGTTATGTGTGCGCCAGCCAAAACCAATTACAACCTCGCCAACCTACCTTGGTATTAAAATTTAATTTAAACTCACTCTGCCCTTGCAAAATGGGGATTTTGCTTTGATCCACATGTCTGCTTTAGGAAACTAACTGCTTTATTTATAGCTGGCTGTAGTGATCATTCATTTAACTACAATATAACAATTAAAATAGGGGGTTGCCCAAATCGACCCTTATATGGTAGCAGGATTCCACTGTATATAGAGCTGTGTGTATAATATGTAAACTGTAGTAAGGCTGACAGATTTTTTTCCTTGATAGGTGGATCAAAACAGTTTAGAGTAAGGAAGGGATTTTCTATTATAGTCAGAGGAGGGAGAGAAAGACAGGAAAAACAAGTTATAATTCTTAGACGAGACATTATATTAATCTTTTGTAGGAAATAAAATTTAGGAGCATGATGTCATATGGGCAGTGATTAGGGGAAATATGAAATATGTTAATTGATGTTGATGAATCAATTCTGTTTCAACTGTAACTTCTTTTCTCTGCTGTCTAAGGAGAAAAATCTTAGCATTCTCCTATTCATAAAGACTTAGCAACATGATGTATTAGCTCAGACCATTATTTCAGCAACCAATTGCCTTCTTCTTCAAAGGAAACGGAACTCCTTTTAATGCACCTTATCAAGTGAAGGCTATAAGGGGAAAGATTCCTTATGTATCCATGTAGTGATCTGCCTAGATCAGTATATGATTTGATTACACTTATTTTAGCATGCAACTCTATAAAGGTCCTATTAGTCATAAAAGTATCTAGTTTTTAATAAATGGTACAGTATTTGCCTCAATCACCTACAGCAGTGAGTTCCACATGCCTATTAATGTACTGTGTGAACTGTCAAATCCTCCTTTAACTTGATCTAAATGTATCCTTCATTAATGTAAGTGTGATTATTAACTTCTTTTTAATGAAAGATATCTAAATGGGAATCATCAGACTGAATCAAACCCATAGTCCTATCTGCAGCAGTGTTTCAGAGAAATGTGCATAAGTATATTCTGCTCCCAACACTAGACTGTGACGGACCGGGCGCGTCTGGGCACAGCTGAGGGCGTCTGCTCAAGGCAAATTGCTCAAACTCGGGGCTCCTTACATCTCCTGACTGGAGGCCCTTCCCAAATAGGTCACAAACCAGTAGCACAGAGCGCTTCAGCTGCCTAGCTGGCCAGCCAGAAGCCTCACGAGCAAAACCCCTCAGGCATCCCTCAGGCACCTCAGCTCTTTCTGTGTCCCAATCAGCCTCAGGCCTAACACACAGGTGAGGAGTTATAGAACCCAATCTCACCTACCCAGAACAGGTTCTTCTGGTCCCAAGAAACCAGCTACTGTTCCCAGGTCAATTTACACTCTGGATCTTACCCAATCCTTTAGAATCTAAAATCTAAGGCTACGTCTAGGCTGGCATGATTTTCCGCAAATGCTTTTAATGAAAAAGTTTTACGTTAAAAGCATTTGCAGAAAAGAACATCTAGATTGGCACGGACGCTTTTCCGCAAAAGCACTTTTTGCGGAAAAGCGTCCATGCCAATCTAGACGTGCTTTTCCACAAAAAAGCCCCGATCACCATTTTCGCGATCGGGGCTTTTTTGCGCAAAACAAACCTGAGCTGTCTACATTGGCCCTTTTGCGCAAAAGCTTTGCACAAAAGGGACTTTGCCAGAATGGGAGCAGCATAGTATTTCTGCAAGCAACACTGATTTCTTACAGTAGGAAGTCAGTGCTCTTGTGGAAATTCAAGCGGCCAGTGTAGACAGCTGGCAAGTTTTTCCGCAAAAGCAGCTGTTTTTGCGGAAAAACTTGCCAGTCTAGACACAGCCTAAAGGTTTATTCCTAAAAGAAAGAGACGCATGAGAGTAAGGCTGTTAAAGGATAATACATTACATGCATCGAATCACCCATTTCTCGATGCAGGCTCTTAGCAGAGATGTTAAATTACTATTGTAAAAGTCTTTGGTATACATCCTATGTCAGGATGGGTCCATGGTTCTTTCCAGCTCATTGTTCCCTGCAAGGCTGCATCTGGGATCAGGAGCAAAACTGAAGACAAGATGGAGTGTGCCACATGGTACTTATATACCTCTCCAGGCATCTTCTTGGCTGCAGCAGGTCACCTGGTCAGTGGCCTATCCCTGTGTTCCATGCTGGTAGCCCTTAGGTGTCGGTCACATTCCTGAGATATGTATTGGTCACATTCCTGAGATGTATTGGCACCTAGAGATTCATTGTCTCTCTGCTAATTAGCATAGACATAGGATGAGCTTTCCTTGCCCCTTTGCTCAGCTACAGACACAGAATTTTCTAGCATCCATACAGAGTACGTTTCTAACTCCACATACAGATATTATACTGTTACATGAATAGCACATACAGAATCAGTAGAACAGAAGCTTTCACGTGACACTTCACATGGCCCCCTTCGTGCTCACTTTGGAGCAAACACCTCCCCTTCCCCCATGTGTGCAGGAGTGATCTGGCTGCTACCCTTAAAATCCAGTAACGTGACATAGGCCTCATCCTAATATTGAATAGTCAAGAGATTGTCTTAAACCCTGAAGCATGAGGTTTAATACCCCTTCCAAAATTTGTGTTAATTTTAATTATTATAACTCTGGGTACTCTTGTTATCGTATATATATTTGTCCAATTCTGTTCTGAATTGTGGTAGGTTATTAGTTAGATCAAGCTGATAAGTAATTGGCCATTTACCAAATCAAGAGATTTTTCCACTAATTCTTAAAAAAAACTTATAATAAGTCAAATTAAATTAGAATGAGAATTAGAATGCACTGAACACAATTTTAAAAGGGAAAAATTTATAAGTGTATTTTGCCAATTTTAGCTAGGGCTTTTTTTTTAAATTGCGCTTGGTTTATTTAAACTTTTATGCTGTGAAAGCAAACATCATTCATGGTCATTACTTTGCAAAAGTGCTATGAAATGCATGGAGTGAATTACTGATATGAAACTCTCTCTAGGTAGTTAAATAGAGAGCCTTGTCCAAAGGAGCACAGAAAGAGATGGCTACAGCTGCCTCACATGGGTTAAGGGTATGGTGTACATTAAATACTCTCTTTTGTCTGGATGGAGACTTAGAGAAAATGATTAATTCAACCTGTCTAATATGAGTTTCTTTATGTTTTAGAACAACAGGACAAAAGGATGGCTGTAGGCACACACCAACCTGAACAAGTCTGTGCTTAGCATAGACAACAATACAACATGCAGTCATTGGAGAGATAAGGTGTGAGAAGGAATCTCTCTCTATAAATAAAAAAAAACATCCGGCAGGACAACAGAATGATGTCATCACCCCAGCTGCATCCTCATGCCTCTGCTGCTGCCCACCTCCGTCCTCAGCCTCTGCATCATCCCTTCCAGGCATGGCTGCTCCAGCTTCATGCCCAAAGGTCTGCACCACCACGGTGGGGGGCAGGGCTCTGCACCACCAGGGAGGAGTACTGACAAGAGAAGCTGCTGTCTTTCTATTGCTTTTGCCAACCTCCCCCTACCTTCTATTTACAGAGCTTAGTTTTTGCAGCAGCCAACTCAACTACCTTCTCCTTCGGGGGTGGAGGGGGTGCACACACTCAACCACTTTCTGGCTCCTCCCCCCTCCACTTCCCCTCTGGCTGCCTTATATCGCCCTCTGGCTAATGAGGTCTACAACTGCTTCCAATAGCCCTTCAAGCCTGGGCTTGCTCAGCTGTCTGTAATTGGCCTTTTCAGCCAGGCTGTAGTGGCAGAGCTCTGGCTTAGCCAGAAGTCTGTCAGAGTATATATATTTTAAGCAATCAAATTCATGTGTGTGTTTTGTTTCTATTGGTGGTGCACATCCCCGCCCCCCACTACCCTATGGGTGGTGCAGATAAGAAATGTCAACCTGCCCAAAAGAAAATTCAACCCACTCAAAGGTAGAAAATGTTAGAGGGAACACTGGTCACTAGCATCCCCATTCCAGTCTGGGAAAGTCTTCTGAGGATCAGATCTGGGCCAAAGCCTTTTACTCCCTTGTTCACACATGTTCTCCATTTATAGCACTGCCCCCCCCCCTTCTAGCAGCCAGAGTTCTCTATTTATAACAAGCAGCTATGCTCAGGTCTCACTGCTTTCCCGCGCCTTCTTCTTTTCCTGTTGCTAGTTGACATGCTGGGAAATATAATAATTTTGCTGCTCCAGGGCCAGCTCCCTAGGCAAAGAACTACAACTCCCAAGGTAGATTGGGCTCCTAGCTGCCATGCTCTGCACAGGCTCCTACAAAGCAAGAGAGAGAGATGAGGAAGTGAAGGAGGTAGGGCTTAGAACTAAATAAAGTCTTCGGGCAAAGGTGTTCCAGAGCTTTTGACACTATGATATGGAACTGGATGTCTGTTGATATAAAAGAGAGAGGATTGCCAGCGGGATGGCAGTCTTTTCATTTGAATGTTTCTCCCCTGTCCCCTCTCCCCTGTCCTAATGCCTTAATTTACTGACCTTCAAAGTATGCCAGGCCTGTTTTTGGAGTAGGGAAGGGAATACTGCTTAAAAACTGATATACAAGGAAAGGGGGCTATTTGGTTATTATATTATTGTGAGGTTGCTGAATGTTTTCTTTTCATATTGCTTATATTGATTTTTTTTATAATTTTAAAATAGTTGTTGATATATAAAATAAGTGCCCATTGTTGTATTATAAATCCATTTAAAAAAATAAAACGGTAACTCAGACTGCTCTGGTATCAAACCATGATTGAGGGCTTACAACTCAAGAAAGTCTTTGGCCAGTTGGTCCCCTGGACTATCTATTGGTCCAGGAAACTGGAAAACAATCCCTGAGGTTAGAGTTGTCTACTTGCCAAGACTGTCCTGAAGTCTCCTGGAATTAAAGATTAATCTTTAATTAAAGATTATGTCATGTGATGAAACCTCCAGGAATATGTCCAAGCAAAATAGGCAACCTTTTTTGTCCAGGCCCTTCCTTAACTGGTTAGTGACACACAGTAGAAGCCAGGAGGCTGTTTTAAAATGTGTAGATTCTTACTGGATTAAAGGAAGATGATAAGGCTCAGGCAAATCAGAAGGAATACCAGTAGTCTAGTACAACTGACAGATTCACCAAGATATCCTACTTGGTGCTCCTAAGAACCATGTGTTACAGGGAAAGAAAACATAATTTGCTTCTATCTCTGCATTCTTTGTCAAGGAAGGAAGTGGCATTTGTGAAATAGGTTTTATAAACAAAGAACAGATTTCATGACATCTTCAGAATTGATATGCTGTGAATGTATATGACCAAAGTCAGCATGTACCTTATAAAGTAAAAACTACAGTATAAAAAGAGCAGCAGTGACTTTAATGACATTTCATCTTTTTTAATTTTTATATCTCAAAAACAAAATGATTAAATCACTCTTTTACTAGCCAGAATTTCACTATAAAATACAAAGCCATTTTACATTAACAAAAAGAGAGTAGTAAAAAATTGGTGGATTTTCCTTTTTTGTCTTCTTAAAATTTTAGAAATAACTAAACAGTGATGTGGATTTTTATTTATTGTTTAATATGGTTGAAGTCATTTCACACAGACTTTCCAGACTTATTTTTTTTACAGGTGTTTTTTGTAACCACGAGTCTAAATTGGCAAAAATAAAGGGATTAAATATAAATGTCTAACAATATTTAGTGGTATTTTTGAGCACTATAAACACTATCTATTACTATGATAGCTTATCAATGTTTTTATTCCAATACATATGTGTATACAGATAGATTGATAGCAATGCTTCTTACAGTTTAATAATTAAGGGTGTGTCTGCACTGCTACCCTAGTTCGAACTAGGGTGGCTAATGTAGGCATTTGAACTTGCAAATGAATCCTGGGATATTTAAATCCCAGGCCTCATTTGCAAATTCGAATGCCTACATTAGCCACCCTAGTTCAAACTAGGGTGGCAGTATAGACATACCATAATTGACCATAGTTTGACTATATGTAAAATAACTGTATATTCGATGTTCAGTGTTTGAACTTCTCAGTCTAGATGAGCTGTGGTCTGTGGTCATGTGATTTTGTATTTTCTGGCTAATCACCATTGTGAAATATAAATATATGAGCATGGGAAATGAACTATTTTCCTATCATTACAACATGTCTTCAGATATGATTTAAACACAGTCAACCTGTGAAACTCCTTGCCAGAGGATGCTGTGAAGGCCAAGACTGTAATAGGGTTAAAAGAGCTAGGTAAATTCATGTAGTACTCAGTCGTCAATGACTGTGAGCCAGGAGGGATATGGCCACTGTCTGCAATAATACCATGATGTTCAAAGGTGCTGAGCACTGACAGCTCTCACTGATTTCCAATGGGAATTGAAGGTATGCAACATTTCTGAAAAATCACATTATAAAAATTTACATATCAAATTGTAGTAATAAGAACATAAGGACGGACATCCTGGGTAAAACCAAAGGGCCATAAAGCCCCGTATCCTGTCCTTTGACAACGGCCAATGCCAGGTGCTCCAGCAGGAATGAACAGAACAGATGATCCATCCCCTGTTGCCCATTCCCAGCCTCTGGCAAACAGATGCTAGGGACAAACCTTGTACTATGATTCCTGGTGCGAGAGGAAAAAATGCACATAAAAGTATTTTTTTCTTCCCTCGCTGGTTCTCATGAGTAGTTCCAGAGGGCAGATTCTGCTTTTGGTGAAATCCCAGTTACTGGATTATTCTGGATTTATCATGGTGTAATGGAGAGCAGAATTTGTCCTCAGGAGATTATTCTGTAGCCTGCGGTCACAGAATTTGGCCCAGCTAATGGGGGGAGGGACGCTCAGGAATTATAGTTCTGCTGAGAAAAGTAATATGTTATGCACAGTACAGCGCATACAATGCATGACTACAATATGAAAGGGATATCAAATATCATTTACTATCTTTTTGTATTCCTAATGTAGAATGCAATAAAATTCAGGACTATTATTTGCAAAATAAAAATGGTGCCATTATTAACTGTTTGTCCTAAAACAAAACAAAAAGGGTGACATTTATGCCTATGCTGAGTACATATTTTAATCACTATTTAGATTGTCTATGGACTCTCAGAGGAAGATGCATTCCAGGAGAAGCTGATTGATGGAATTTTAGTTACAGCATAATTTCCCAGCTGTTCCAAAAGGGCATGTCATGGTGTATGTTTCACAACCGTTGAAAAGCAGTAAAATTAACTTATGAATGGTAATAGCCATATGGGCCCAATTCTGCATTGTGCTGAGTGCCCTGACCTGCCACTGATGCCTTTGGGAATTCAGGGGTACTAAGCATTTAATAGGGGGCACTCAGCGCCTCTCAGGATTAGGCTGAAAGCCAATAACATCAAACTGTTTCTGCAATCATTAAATTGAATGCAAGGCCCATCAGTATGAAACAGTGCCAATGGAAGTCTGCCATACAATGTCTGAATTGTGTCTGGGTGGTGCTTTTTTTGGTTTTTTTTATACTGACTTGTAAGGTCCCTTGGAGCAATGGGAATGTGAAAAGGCAGCTTGTTTCCTTCCTGTCCCCCTGGAGATGATTCGTAAGTGTAAAGTGCCATTACAATACTAGCAATTTTTAAACTTTTTTTTTGTAAAAAGACTTATGCTATTTTCCTCTTCAGAAATAAAATTTGTTCACCATAGGATTATAGAATTATATAACTGGGAGGGACCTCAAGAAGTCATCAAGATTAGACTCCTGCCCTTACAGCAGGACCATCTAGATCAGGGCTACTCAACTTTGGAAGGTCCAGGGGCCACAATGATACTCCAGCACATGCTGAGGGCCGCAACTTAAGTGTGGTTGCATATACATGCAGATATGTCAGGCATGAATGTAAAGTTAAGGCAAGACTACACAACACACAGGCCCCATTTAAGTCAGTTCTGCTGATTTGATAAAATGCAATATTTATCAGATTTCCACCCACATGACCTTTAACGAGCAATGACAGTCCAGGAATTTAATTACTAAAACACATATCAGAAGACCATTATATTGACTACTTTTTTGTTTTGGCTCTCACCCACAGGCCACGTGTTGAACCCCACGTAAACCCAAACCGCATGGAGGGCACAAACAAACGGGCTGTGGGCCGCATGTGGCCCAGAGGCCACATATTGAGTAGCCCTGATCTAGATCATCCCTGATAGATGTTTATCTCACCTGCTCTTAAATCTCTCCATTGATCACCTATATTAGTCATGGCTTCAGAACTTAAAACGATTCTTTCATTGTCAGAATAAAAGCATATTTGATGCCCTTTCCCTCCATAATACTAGAATACCCAAGAAGCTGATGAGGTATCTGAGCCATTTGCTATCATCTTTGAAAAATCATGGAAGTTGGGAGGGATTCCAGAAGGCTGGAAAAGGGCAAATATAGTGCCAATCTATTAACAACGGAAATAAGAACAACACAGGAAACTACAGACCAGTCAATTTAACTTCTGTGCCAGGAAAGATAATGGAGCAGGTAATTAAGGCATTCATTTGCAAACATCTGGAAGAAAATAAGGTAATAGGTAGCAGGCTGCATGGATTTGTAAAGAACAAATCATGGCAACTCAATCTGATAGCTTTCTTCCATAGGATAACAAATCTTGTGGATAAGAGAGAAGCGGTGGACATGGTATACCTAGACTTTAGTAAGTCATTTGATACAGTCTCGCATGACCGTCTTATCAATAAACTAGGCAAGTACAAATTAGATGAGGCTACTATAAGGTGGGTGCATAACTACCTGGATAACCATTCTCAGAGAGTAGTTATTAACGATTCACAATCCTGCTGGAAGGGCATAATAAGTGGGGTTGCGCAGGGATCTGTTTTGGGACTGGTTCTGTTCAATATCTTCATCAATGATTTAGATGTTGGCATAGCAAGTACTCTTAATAAGTCTGCAGATAATACCAAGCTAGGAGGGGCTGCAACTGCTTTGGAGGATAGGGTCATAATTCAAAATGATCTGGACAAGCTGGAGAAATGGTCTGAGGTAAATAGGATGAAGTTTAATAAGGATAAATGCATAGCACTCCACTTAGGAAAGAACAATCCATTTCACACATACAGAATGGGAAGTGACTGTCTAGGAAGAAGTACTGCAGAAAGGGATCTAGAGTGATAGTGGAGCACAAGCTAAATATGAGTCAACAGTGTGACACCATTGCAAAAAAAGCAAACATGATTCTGGGATGCATTAACAGGAGTGTTGTGAGCATCACTCTGTGCAGATTAGGTCTCAACTGGAGTATTGTGTCCAGTTCTGGACAACACATTTCAAGAAAGAGGTGAAAAAACCTGGAGAAGGTCCAGAGAAGAACAACAAAAATGAATAAAGGTCTATAAAACATGAGCTATGAGGCAAGGCTGAAGGAATTGGGCTTCTTGGCTGTGTCTAGACTGGCAAGTTTTTCCGCAAAAGCAACTGCTTTTGCGGAAAAACTTGCCAGCTGTCTACACTGGCCACTTGAATTTCCGCAAGAACACTGACGATCTCATGTAAGAAATCAGTGCTTCTTGCAGAAATACTATGCAGCTCCCGTTCGGGCAAAAGTCCTTTTGAGCAAAAGCTTTTGTGCAAAAGGGCCAGTGTAGACAGCTCAGATTTGTTTTGCGCAAAAAAGCCCCGATTGTGAAAATGGCGATTGGGGCTTTTTTGCGCAAAAGCGCGTTTAGATTGGTACGGACGCTTTTCCGCAAAAAGTGCTTTTGTGGAAAAACGTCTGTGCCAATCTAGACGCTCTTTTCCGCAAATGCTTTTAACGGAAAACTTTTTCGTTAAAAGCATTTGTGGAAAATCATGCCAGTCTAGACGTAGCCCTTCAGTTTGGAAAAGAGAAGACTGAGAGGGGACATAAGGGTTTTCAGATATCTAAAAGGGTGTCACAGGGACGAGGGGGGAAAATTGTTCTCCTTGGCCTCTGAGGATAGGACAAGAAGCAATGGTCTTAAACTGCAGCAAAGGTTTAGGTTGGACATTAGAAAATCTTGCTAACTATCAGGGTAGTTAAACACTGGAATAAATTGCCTAAGGAGGTTGTGGAATCTCCATCACTGAAGATATTTAAGAGCAGGTTAGACAGACATCTATCAGTAATTATATAAACAGTGCTTGGTCTTGCCATGAGGGACTGGACTTGATGATCTCTTAAGGTCCCTTCCAGTTCTAATATTCTATGATTCCATGATAATAACATGAAATTTTGAAAGGTTGAACGGTTGTTTTAGTACCCAAATGTTTGCACTCAGTTTCTAAGCGAATTAACTTAATTGGAAGTGACTGAATGGTACAATATACCTCAAGGAAACATAAACTTGCTTATTTAATTAAAAGAAACCCTCTCCCCTCCCACCCAATGTCAAGAACTCTTACAATTTTGTACATACAGCTGGTCCCCGAGCTGCGAATGGTCGACTTATGACCGTTCACAGTTATGACCAAAGCTGTCATAAATGGCAGACCCCAAGTTACGAAGGCAATCCACTCTTATGAACAGCGTGGTCGTGTGTAACTCTATGGGGTCCGACTTATGAATGAACCGAGTTACGACCAATTGCTTGGTCCGTAACCAGTTCGTAAGTCAGGAAGAGGCTGTAATTTAAAAGAAACAAGAGGGGTACAATGTCCTATCTGAATAGTCTTATCTTGAGAAATTAATGTCCCTCAAGTGCAAAGTTCATCAAAGATCCTGAAAATTTTACTAAGTTTTAATGGAGGAATAAAGGGAAGAGGGGTTGACTTTTTATCTTGGCGTCCCAATCAATTCTGTATAGAGTTCAGTGTTCCTTCTATGCAGCTTGGCAGCACAGCTTCACAGGTGATTAATCAGACCCACCCAGTCAGTCAGCTCCCTCCATGGGGGGGCTGATTAATCACTTGTGAAGCTGTGCTGCAACACAACCTAGAGGGAACACTGAATTAGAGTTGCCAATTTTGGTTGACTGCATTCCTGGAGGCTTCATCATTGCATCAATCCTGGAGGGTTGGCAACCCTATTTTTATATCAGAAAAAATCCAGGACATCCACAAAACCTCCCCAAATGTGGATTCCTCTTCTTCACCAAATATAAAAAAATTATATTGTTTACTGAGAAGATGAGTCCAATCCTGCTAACCTCATTCACATAAGTAATCTTTAATGTCAATGAATTTCCTACAGGTTGGACCTCCCTGGTCCAGCACCTTCCAGACTTGACTGGTCCCCGATGAGGGACTTTTCCTTACCAGGGAAGGCCTGCCTTGATGCCCCTGGGTACGTCTAGACTACATGCCTCTAACGACAGAGGCATGTAGTCTAGACGTACCCCTTGTCCCCACTTCCTGGTTCTCCCTGCAGCTCAGCTGATCCACACACCAGCTCCCGTCCCGTCCCCAGCACAGCTGAGCCATGCACCCACTCCTGGTGCTCCCCTGCAGCCCAGCTGAGCAGCACACTGGCTTCCTGCCCCCTCCTGCCAGTAGCTCAGTGGAGCCGCACTCTGGCTTTCGCAGCCCAGCTGAGCTGCAGGACAGCTCCTGGCTCCCCCATCACAGTCCAACTGAGCTGTGTGTCGGCTCCTGGGCTCTCATCTCCTACAGTGTGCCAGGACTCTCTGGTCCTGGAACACCCATGGTCATGCCAGACCACAGATGTTGCTAGCCCAGAGAATCCCGGATTTTAGAGGTGCAACCTGTAGTTTGTTAGAGGATTATTCTTGTAAATTAAAGCTTGAATGATTAGACTCTGTGGCGCTGGTATCAACTTTACCATTACTCACCTACAAAATACTTTATTAAGGTGAAATTAAGATTGCTTCCATACAGCAGTAACTCAGTCTTTCTGGAATCAGATGTCAAACCCATAAGTGAAAAAGACTAAAAGACCAAGGAATATTCACTTATGATCCGTACCCTCCAATATACCGCTTAAAAGAAAATTAGCAATATAACAACAACAACAGAAACCCTAACAAACCCACCAATTTAAGAAAATCAGAAATCACGCAATTAGGGTGTTGCTCCCATGCAGCACACTCACATAAATTCTTGTGTCAGAGGTATTCGAAATAAGCTATTCTGGAATAATAACTCTGGGAATAGCTATATTGAAATAGCGCGTCCACACTCCAAATGACCATCAAAATAGCACAGATCTATATTGAAATAGTGCATCTAACTGATTGGAAGCTGAATTGCATTTAAGGCCCCGTGGAAGCACTCGAGGCAGGGCATCAGGACAGCAGTCACTTCCTCTAGCCGCTGCCTGAGGCTATCTGCAGCTCATGCCTAAAGGGGCTCCCCTTTACAGCTGTGTCTCAGATTCTTCACCTTTGCCTACCTCCCTGAAGGACAGCAAACTCTTCTCACTGTATGCTCTGGTTTCCCATGTGGACACCACAGCACTTCTGCCATGGAGCCAGACCTGCTGCAAAGCACCCACCAGCTTTCAGACCTCATGCCACACCTTCTGGTGCAGTTACTGCAGGCTGCCCACATGGCACTGCAGGGACAGGACCCACAGCTCACTGCAGGGCACCTCCCCACCTCTCTCCTCATGCTGCTCATGCAGCACAAGCCCTTCCATCCTCTCCTGCACACCGTGCACTGCTGCTTCTGGCGACAAGACATCGGTTCTGACTGGTGGGGCTGGATTGTGATGGAGCAGTGGGATGACTAGCAGTGTCTCCAGAACTTCTGCGTATGGAAGGACACCTTCCTGGAGCTGTGTGAGTGGCTCGCCCCTGCTCTCAGACGATGGGACACCAACATGAGACTTGCCATCCCCCTCCAGAAGCAGGTTGCTATCGCACTTTGGAAATGCACCATGCCGGACAGCTACTGCTCTGTTGGGAACCAATTAGGCATGAGGAGATTGACTGTCAGGGTCATGCTCATACAGGTTTGACTCTCTTACTATTGTCCTAGGAGGGCGGTGAACTCCTGGAATGGGGTTCTCTAGGGAAGGGAGGGGTGGACTTTCCCTCCCTGCAGGTTTTGCAGTCACGCCTTCACAAAGCCCTGATGGTGAACTTGGGAGTCGCTCCTGCTGTTGGAAAGAGCTTGGTCTCAGGAAATTCCCAAGGGCTCTGGCAACTCTGTGATTCTGTTTGTATCCTTCTACAGGTGGTGACGGCCATCAACACCATCCTGCTGTGCAGGGTCATCATCCTGGATTACGTCGACCCCATCGTGGCATGGGCTTCCCCACACTCCCATCCAGGGCTTTGATCACTGGATCTCCGATCATATCAATTGGAAGGGATACTTTTCAATAGTTCTGCAGGCCTTCATGGACCACTGAGGCTGGTTCACCAACATCAATGTCGGAGAAAGTGGACAATGCCCACATATTTTGCAGCCCCAACCTCTTCCAGGGGATGAATACCGACACATTTTACCTGATTGCACCATCAGGGTTGGGGATGTGGACATGCCATCTGCATCGTGGGGGACACAGTCTAACCTTTGCTCCCCTGGCTGATGAAGCCCTACATGGGACATCTGGACCCCATGAAGGAACGTTTCAATGGCAGGCTGACCAGGGACTGCATCCAGGAGGCCCTGAGCAAGAGTTTCAGACTAGGACACCTGTGACACTCTCCCTTAGGCCTCCCCACAAGAGCACTCTGCCTTGCCCTCACTGTGCCTTTCCTCCTCCACCCCTCCCTTCATACCTTCCCTTTCATCCCTCTCCTGCAGACACAATAAACCACACTTCATGTTTTGAAAGAATAAACCATTTTTTAAAATTTGGGGCAAATATAACTGGGGAAAGAACCTGGGAAGGGAGGAGGGGGGAAGAAGCGGAAGGTGGGACTCAGGGATGAGGCTGGGACTGGTGCCTGCCTTGGAGAGATTCACCACCTCATGTGCAGGGACCTCAATGGCCACGGGGGAGCTAGGGGAAGAAGCTGGAGG
Organism: Pelodiscus sinensis; assembly: GCF_052426305.1. NCBI lineage: Eukaryota > Metazoa > Chordata > Testudines > Trionychidae > Pelodiscus > Pelodiscus sinensis. The sequence continues at coordinate 22,198,640 of NC_143057.1, read as the reverse complement.
CGCAGGAGCGGCAGCAGTAGCAGCAGCAGGAGCAGGGCTGCTGGACTGCTCAATGGTGGCCACCAGGTGGTCGATAATGGCAGTGTATGCTGTACACATGCTCCAGGCCTGCTGCAACAGCTCCTGCGAGGAACTTTCCAAGTCCGAATTTCTAATCACACCATAATATGTAAATCTGGCATTTGACACTGACCCGGGTATCATTACACAGAAAATTACCATGTCTCCATAGACTGTCAAGTACACATGACTGTAGGTGTCTAATCCTTTGGGGAAAATCGAAAGGGGGAGAGGGGAAGAGAGAGAGAGAGAGAAACCTTCTCTCTAGGAAAACACCAGCCAGCAGAAATTTTCCTCTATTCCAACTGTTTGTTGGTCTTTTCAGGAAATTTTCTGATTCATTTTATCTTTTTGTGATATCCCAGTATGAAAAAGAGGTACATTAAACTAGTGTTTTCTGAAGTATCTGGTTCACTTCTGGGGATGTTGAAGAATTAGTTGCAGGGAGGGTGGTGGGAAGACACAGAGACCATTAATTTGTTCTCCAGAATCTCAGCTTTTTTTTTAATACATTGTCTTCAGGTTCCCTAGCTATGAATAAAAATGTCAATGTGAACATATAAACTCGTGTCAAATTCTGCCTGAATTTGCAGAGAAACAACAGTTTTGAGGTGTGACCTGCTCTATTCATCTCAGTGGGCACTGTTTTTGATGCCAATAATTATACTGAAAATATCAAATATGTTGACTATTCCACTGTTCACAGCATGCAAGAAAGGAGAAGGAGTCTCATATTAGGATGATCAAATCTGGGAAGGCCTTGAACAACATATGGTGGTACTAAAGGCATTACAACTGGTTTCTATTTTTCCCCAATAGTGACCTCAGTTTTCCAAAGTTTGGGAAAAACCAAGCAGTCAAAACACTAATCAAGAAATACCTTAAAGGTAGTCTAATACTGACTTAAGTAAAAAGGCTACCAAAACCAACAAAAATCACCCTAAACTCAAATCTGCTATGATATAAAACAACATTCCCTTATATGGTTGTTTGTGTTTTCATGATGCATCTCTTAAAAACTAAGTTTGTTCAACAATAGCATGGAACCATAACTGTTTTTCCCCCCAAAATGTATTTCCCCTTTTGCTCAGCTTTGTCTTCATCAGACATTTTTGCTCCAAACTTATCCCTTCTGCCACCATCAATTCAGTCTTAGCTATAGAAGTGCTAATAGTAGACAATTTGCTGCTGGCTGACAGGATCGTAACCCTGTTTTATTATGAACAGAGTTAGCTAACCTAATGCTCAAAAGCCCGCAGACCCTGGCAACCCTATCTGCACGAGCACACTCGTTGCTAGCATTGGTCTAGCTGAACAGAGGGTAGCAATGGTGGGAAACCTGAGACAAAACTCTCTCAGCACACCCTGATGGAATCTACTGCTGTTGCCTAAGAGACAAGCAAGACCTATTGATTCATCTTTAAGTGATGTCCTCATGTGTGTTCCACTGTTGGTGTTGGGCTCGTGCACGCACGGGGTTGGGGAAAAGGGGGTGACATTCATGCCTTTGGAGTTCGCACTTGTGATCCGAGGCCCCTCAGTTCCTTCATCGCCGCCCACGGCTTCAGATGGTGCTCGATCCCTCTCCTTCTCTTCAGTCATCTGTTGACAGGAATAGAGTTAGAATTAGTGCAGAAGTTGTTTTTCATTTTTATAGTTAGCAGTAGCTAGTTTAAAAAATATATTTTGAGTTTTATTGTTGTAAATAGTTAAGGTGCCTAAGGTGTGGCATGCTGCCAGCTTCATCAGCCATGATCCTCAGGCCTGTCTTTAAAAAAAAAAGGGGGAAAAAAAGGAAGAATCAACAGAATACCGGGCTCCCCTGGATTAAAGGAATGTGAACAATGATGTGACCCTGATGGCCTGCCTCCGATGGCCACAGGTTTTCCATTTGTTGCCTGGGTGAGACACATGTCCCACAGAAGAGAGTGCATTGCTGTAGCCTCACAGCGAGGGTTCAAAAAGATTGAGAGCTGAGGCTGCACATGTTATTTGACAAAGCGCTTGAGCCTCAATCAAACAAGGAGGACAAGCAGCACCATGACAATGCACTACTGAGAAGGAGACCCTGAGTGCCTCTTTACCTAAGTCTTCAGCTATAAGAGGGTTTCTCCAGCTCGCTCCCTACCACCACAAGTTAGTATGGGAGACAGGCCGGGTTCCTCCAGCATCAGGTGTCCCCATGCCAGGTGTAACCATACACCCGGTGCACAAACACTTCCTCCGCTTTACAGTAGCTTCAGACTATTTCCAATACAGAGCTCTTCCTTTCGGCTTTGCGTCTGCCCCCAGAATATTTTCCAAGACCCTGGCAGTAGCCTCAAAATACCTATGCTGCAAAAGTATTATGATTTTTCCTTTCCTGGATGATTGCCTCATTTGAGGCCCTTCCCAGCAAGCAACAAGAAATATGCTTATTTTCATGAAAGGGGTTTTCAAATCCCTTGGCCTCATTATCAACAAAGAGAAGTTTACCATATGTCCCACCCAATCCATAGAATTTATAGGGGCTCATCTCGATTCCACAACAGCATGAGCATACCTGCCAAATCACCGTCTTGACTCCATAAAAAGTTTGGTTTCAATCACGATGTTGAGTCCAAATGACTCAATTCTAACCTGCCTTTGTCTCATGGGCCATGTGGCTGCTACCACATATGTAGTCCTATATGCATGCCTGCACTTCCATTGCCTTCACCATTGGTTTGCCTTGGTGTATACACTGGCCAAACACCATGTACACAGACAAGTATCGATTCCCCAGAGTATTGTCATTACGTTGGTGGACTCAGAATCCTCAGAATCTTCTGGCCAGCGTCCTATTTCATCCATATTACCACAGATGCTTCGCTCCTTGACTGGGGTGCAGCCATCCATCCATATTGCCACAGATGCTTCACTCCCTGACTGGGGTGCTCATTGCAAGCATTATCGAGTTCAGGGCAAATGGTCTACCCACGAGACTGTGCTCCATATCAGTCTCCTGGAGCTCCATGTGGTCTGCAATGCCTGCATACATATCCGGTGTTCCATGGTACGCATCCTCACCGACAATGTAACTACCTTGATCCTTTTATGCAGAGTGATGCTTCTGTGGAACTGGTGTATACACAACAACATCAATATCACCGCATCATGCCTTCTTAGAGTCAAGAATACTATTGCATATACCCTCCGTCACCAGTTTGCAGTGGACCATGAGTGGGAAATCCAAACCGGGTCCTACACAACATCTTCCACCAATAGGGTTGGACATCCATAGACCTCTTCACCAGTGGCCAAAATACCAAGGGCCCACAGTACTGTTTCAGAGCGGGCATAAGACCCAAATTGCTAGGAGATGTCTTCCTTACCTCATGGAATACTCACCTCCTTTACACCTTTCCTCCCATCCTGCTCATCTCCAGAGTCCTGCACAAGATACAATCGGGCAATATCTTGGTCATCCTCATAGCCCCAGTGTGGGCCAGGCAGACCTAATTTCCCTATCTCTATCAGATGTCTCTCCAACCTCCTTACTCACTTCCGACCCTTCCAGATCTCCTATCACAAAATGGGGGCACTCTTCTCCACCCACAGCTGCAGACACTGTATCTGATGGCTGGGTTTCTCTCTGGTTCTCAGAGGTAGAGCAGAGATGTTCACAACAAGTAAAGGCTGTCTTACTCCACAGTAGATGTCAGACCACTCGCAATACTTACCTATATAAGTGGAACCGCTTTACAACCTGGTGCACGAGTAACAGGACTTGGCCATCTTCTGTACCTCTTTACAAGGTCCTTGACTACATTATGTTCCTGAAACAAGTTTTGTCATTTTCATTACTCAGGATGCACCTAGCTTTGCTCACCATGTTTCACCCTCTGACTGATGGTTTTTCTATATTTGCTCACCTTTCTCAAAGGCCTACATAATCTTGATCAGTCATGTACACGTACTCCACCCACCTGGGATTTGGTATTGGCTCTTACGGCACTTTCAAGACTGCCTTTTGAGCCGATGGCCAAATGCACACTCCACCTGCTAACAGTAAAGACAGTGTTTCTACTGGCCATCATATCAGCCAGGCAAGTTAGTGAGTTTTCTGGTCTCACAGCATCACTGCCATATACCATTTTTCACAAAGACAAAGTCGTCCTCTGACCCCATCCTTCCTTCCTGCCTAAAGTCAGGTTGGATTTCTGTATCAATGAGCCTATTGTTCTCCCTGCCTTTTGTCCAAAGCCTCATGGTTCCTGAGAGCAGGCTATTTTACATACCCTAACTGTCAGAAGGGCAATCATTCTACATAGACCATACCCAACACTTCTGCAAATCACAGACTCTATTCATCTCACTGGAAGTGCATGCCAGGGGAAGGCCACTCTTGTTGCAATGTGTATCAAAATTGATAATATCCTACATCATTTGATGTTACTCACTCAAGGTAGACCTCTCCATATATCCCCCAGCGTGCATTCTACTTGAGCAATAGCAGCATCAACAGCCTTCCTCAAGGGAGTACCACTCAAGGGTATCTGCTGAGCTGCTACCTGGTCTTCTAACCTGGCTTTCACAAGTTCTGCAGTCACTGACACAGTCCTTTTATTTGCACACAAGACACAGCTGAAGCGCACCTGCCATCCTGGGGGTACAGCTATGTAGTCACCAACAGCGGAGCACCAACGGGGACATCACTCAAGGAAGAAAAGGAAGTTACTCACCCTGTGCATTAACAATGATTCTTCAAGATGTGTGACCCCGTGGGTGCCCCACAACCCACCCTCGTCCTTTTTCTTCAGTTTGACCATTCAAGAGGGCAAACATGGAGAAACTGAGAGGACTCAGGCCATGTGCACAAACTCCAAAGGTGTGAACAGCATGCTCCCCACCCCCACGCGTGTGCGGCCTGACTGGATACAGCTAGAAAAAGAGTCTGATCTGCGGTGCCCGGATGAGCTGAACACCAACAGTGGAGCAACCATGGGGACACAAATCTTGAAGAACCACCATTACTGCATAGGGTAACTTCCTTTTTTCTTTTGCTAAATATCTATACTTATGCACTGTGTTAATCTCAAATGCAAGGCCTCTAAATCCCATGAGTTAAAAAGGGAGCTGTGGAACGAGTCTGTCCTCCCTATACTATCTAACTTCAGTCCTGACTTGGAGAGTCCAAGCTTCCTAAAATAAGAGGTCATTCAGTCTCCCCAGACTCATTACCACACCTCTCCAGATCAGAGCCTACAAGTGTTTTGAAATGGTGCCAAACTATATGGGATGGTTTTCATAATATACTCTACTGTCCACTAGGGACTGAACAGAGACCACTAAACCAATTTCACATAGGAGTTAAGATTTAAGTAATTTTTTAAACAACATTTACATGTTCCATATATTTTTTCTTCAAGAAAAAAGTCCTTAAAAGACCGAAATAGAATAGTTTCTGTAATGTAGGGTAATTTCACATATGATAAATATAGTACGTGCCTATGACTTGTAGTCAATTATAGAATTTATCCTATATCAGATGAAACAAGTTTAATAAACCACTTAAGTGTTTTAAGGTATGCATTCTACCAGGATGAATGATGTATTTATCTACAGTCTAATGTATATGTTCTATCATTCTGAATATTAAATAGAAAAAGCTATGTTTAAATAATGTGAAGGGTCTGATTTAAAGCAACAGATGCCAATAAATACAAAGTTTATGTTGCCAACCCAGCCCTATTTTATACAAATTGTTTAAAAAATGTATGTGGCATGAATTATATCATATTTATATTTATGTTTCCGCCTCTACATTTGATTTCCTGAATTTTGTGTCAGTCTCTTCATTTACTAGCATCCTTTTTAATTTTTTTGAGACAAGCATGTCTTTTATGAAAAGTTTTAACATTTATAATGCTTGCTTGAGAGAACAGAATGATTCCTTTGGTGCTGTTAGTGCCTCTGTTTTATAAAGAATCAGAAAGTTTTAGAAAACATGCATTAGTTACCATATTAACTTTTTATTGTTTACAAGAAAGACCAGAATAGCTCCCTTGGAGCTTATCTGATCTCTCAAGTTACCATGTAACTTGCTAGTTATTTAGGATGCTTATTAAAAATTGAAATAACTATAGACCATTTAAGGAGATGTTTAACAAAATAAATAATGGCAAGGTGGTAGCCTATAGAGTTCATTTTTCACTCTCTAAATGGGTTGGGTTCTAATTATTTTGCCAAGCGTAAGCAACTTTATATGCCATTATGTCTTAAATGACAAAGGATACATTTTAAGGAACCAATCCTAATTATCCTGAAGTCAATGGTAGTTTTGCCACAGACTTCAGTGGAAAAAACTTCAATTCTAAATTGGGACATATACATGTGAAAGGGGTAATATCTATATCCAAGGCTGCTTCAGAAAATGCTACCAAAAACAAGCAGCTGTAGCAGGTCATGGAAGTATCCTCAATGATGTGATGTTCACAACTCATGCTCCAGTGCCAGCAATATGACGTATCAGCAAAATAACCAAATGTGATTTTTGGATTGCAAATTCATAAGCATAATGTCATAGAGGCTGTTTCTTGAATACTGCATTCAGTTCTGGGTTCCTCCAAACCAGAAGATAAAGCATAGGGTTCATTTAAATAGCAAAAAAAGTAAAAGACAATGTAATCTAGTGGGCAAAAGCACAGAACTAGGAGCCAGGAAATCCAGAGTTCAGACACTGGCCTATTCTACACTAGGACTTCACACCAAATTTAGCCTACAGTCAATTTTCTAAGTGATATGTCCACACTACCAAGACAGTTGTGCTTCCCTTAGCGGCTGCAGAAGTTGATGTCTGTACTCCTGCTTTTCACCAGGAGTAATGCTATTCCTGACCATGCATGGTAGAAGCGACACTAGTGTAGATGCAAAGCTGCCAGAATTCTGATGATATTGGCTTCTGGGAGGCCTTTTGCAGTCTTTCATTATGACCACTCTGGACAGAACTTCTGCCTCTACTGCTCTCCTGCTGAGCTCAAAAAGCCCTGGGAACCATAGAAGGTTCTGTCCCAGCTGGCTAGCCTTGTAAGCCCATTGTGAGTGAGTAGCACACACAGGACATAAGGACATGAGTTCCTCTAGCAAACCGGGGGACAGTGCAACGATGGCGAGTATTTCTGCTCACATGGCCTCCACTTCCCAGGGGCACAGAAGAGCACCAGCCTGGACTGTCCAGGAGACCTTGATGTGGGGGGAGATGAAGCCACGCTGCATGTGCTCTGAACCAATAAACAGAACACTCAGCTCTATCGCAGGATTGCAAACTGCCTTGGGGTGAAAGGATATTCCAGGGACACCCAGCAGTGCAAGGTGAAAATCAAGGAGCTGTGCCAGTCATATCATAAGGCAAGGAGGAGAGTGGTTGTTCTGGGGTGGCATCTCACACCTGATGTTGCTCTGACTAGCTGGACAATATTCTGGGGGTCCCACAGTGTGGTCATCAAATCTGGCCAAGACATGCCTTGTGTCAGCCAGGAGGAGAGTGGAGTAGCAGAGGGGCACAGTGTTTGAAAGCCATCTACGGCACCCGCACAGTTAGGGAAACCCACGGCTTTCTGAGGATTCATTTGTTAATATTTTACAGTATAGTATAGATGCATAGCATAGGAGGTGTGCTAATTATTACTATTCCTAGCCAACTGGACTTTTTATAAACGCACAAAGTTTGACTCAGTTTTAATTTTGGACAAAGGATCAGATCTATTCCGGTCTTATCATTCTCTCCAGTCTATAGCCATTATACAAGGCAGGCACCCATTCTTTTTTTTTTTTTTGAATGAACTTCAGCCTGTAGAACTGTTAATGAGTTCATTCTAGGTGCATTTATTGAGTCTGCTTAAAATATACTGACAGAGTGCCAGAGCTGCAGAGATGTTAAAAAATGATGCTGGCAGGTTAAACTCTCACATAATGTGTTCAAAGGAGCTTAATATTCCCCCTAATTTAGTTATCCATCAAATGTGATTTCCAGTGTGTAGTTTCCTCTCTCTGACCTAAAGATCAGAGAATGTGGAAATGAAAATACCTGTGGAAATGAGCTAACAACCATTTTTCATGTTGCTCTCCAAAACATTGTATACAATGTAAATATTTGTATAGAACAAAACTGAGAATTTTAAATTCAAACATACTCTCAGTATTAACATATAACTGCAGGAGCTGGAAATCTACCAAAACGTTAGACAGAAACTAGACACCTTCCTAAACAAGTGTGTATGAAAGATTCTGGGCATTGGTTGGAAAGATTTTATTACCAATGAAGACATCTGAGAAATCACCAGCTAGAAGCTTGTTTTCACCAGAATCAGAAGGAAGCACTGGACATATTTAGTCCATGTAGTCCAGATGCTAACAAACAGACTCCCACATGAAGTTATCAAGTAGAAACCAACAGGTACGAGGAAACAATGGCACCCAAGAGAAACCTTAAGTAGAATAGTTAATTGAGAGGGAAGAGCAGTGAATCTCAATGCCATAGAGCAGTTGGAAGCAGTGGCAACTGACAAAGAGGAATGGAAGAAACTATTTTTCACCCTGTGTTCCAACACTACTGTGGCAAGTTTGTAAAACAAAACAAGAACAAACTGTTAACCCTGAACAGTGCACCATATGGACAATATAACATCTATAGATAACAGATTCAAAATGGAGTCTGTGGACTGAGGGACTATTCAAAATGGGAACCTGAAAAGCTTTTGCCGCCAAAATTACCATCTGCAAACGGCACATGGCTGTGCACACTGCACCATAGTGCTGCACACAGTGTGAAAGTTTGCACACGACTCTAGTTTTGCACCCAGCACTACACCCTGCTTTGCACTAGAGACGCTTAGAGTTTTCCTGCCTCGAACTTTATAAAACCCAGAATCCTGAGGAGATCGGGTCGGCAGTTTTACTACACCATCGCGGAAGAAGGAGACCTCTAGTCAGAAGACTGTGGTGAAGGCCCAGTCGAGCTGACAGACCTACCCATTCCATTCCTGCCACCCTCAGGGTGCTTCAGCCCACACTGTGGCAATAGCCCAGTAATAGTGAGCCTTGGTTACCTGATTGCTCTCTACATCATTGGGACTTACAGAGCATCAACATTGTTCAGCATCTGCTGTGGTGAAGGCCCTCATGGCGCCTAGAACTGCTCTGACATCACCCACAAACTGCACATCCGCCCGTGGTACCAGCAGCGGTACATCTAACCGAGCGTCTCTCCACACCCTCAAGGACGCCTCAGTGTTCCTCCCCTGACCGCTGCCTTAAGCTAAAGGGCAGAAGATCCTGACCATCAAAGCTGCCTCTGATGGACTAAGTAAGCCATTCTGCTTTTAGTCATCTCTCCTATATTCTTTTATTTCAGAGGGTGAGGGGCTGGGTTGTCAGTTCGGTGTTGTGTTGTTGTTATTTGCCTGTTGTATTTCAATACATCTTCTATTTAAATTTAAATCTGATACATGTTCGTATTTATTCAGCAGGACTGGGGGTAAATCCGCTGGTGACAGATATGGTGGTTTCCAGGCCGGACCTCCTTCTGGGGACAAAGGCATTTTAACACCTAATCAGAGCAGGCCCCATTAAATTTCGTTTACTAGTGCGCCTTTGCTGGTAACAAAACAAACAAACAAAAAGATTGTCCAGAAACCTTTAAATCTAAATTTTGAGGAGGACAAAATTCCCAGGGAACTATGCAATATGGTGGACAGAACCATACAAATGCAAATGTTTCTAGATGTCTAACTGATATTGATATTTAAGTTTCTCGTGACTTCAGATTCTTCCTTGAAGCCTAATTCAATGCTCATTGAAGTCAGTAGAAAACTTAACACTGACTACAATGGAGATTCTATCAGGCATCAAATTAATTGTCACAGGAAATACCAGAAAAATAAATATGAAAGTCTTAACTGCACAAGGTAATAGCCCAAAGTCTAATTAATACAGAAGTCAGAAAAATATTTCTCTGATGGCAAATTGACTTATTTAGCTCTGGTCTACCAAGTATATTTAAAAAATCTGAAAGTGATATTGAATTAATAAATAATTCATTTCACATAATTTCAATACTCTGATATCTAGTTGTTGTATCAAAGGAACTCCATTAGAAAGATAAACACTTAAAATTACTTGTATCATAGTAAACTGTTTTGGATGCTGGATACACAATTTAATGCTAATACTTTGCCAGGAAATTACATGGTTTAAACAACATACCAAGTATGTATTGTGATCAATAGAAGTTTGCTCTTCTATGTTAATGACCATTCTCTTTGAAAGTGGGTGGATCTAGCCATTTGTTTCCAATGGCTAGATCCACCCACTTTCAAAGAGAATGGTCATTTACATTTTATGCAGACTTTTTTCTGCTGGAATTAACATGATCAAGTATAACATCATTTAAACGTAATGTTAAGAATAAACAAATAAGAATAAAACAAAACATAAGCAAATTAAGGTTCCATGGCCGTGTTAACTTGGCTGTGAGGCACAGCCTGTATATTTTATGGTATACATTTCAGGACATCAAAGGCCTACTGTGTGTGCAAGGAATGCACGATGCACAAGAAAGGATTGCAGTGTATCTGGAATACAATATAGGAATCAAAAAGCAAAGAATTCAGGTGTGTATCCAAACAGTACTAAGCTCGATAACTACATATATGTACAAAGGAGCTACATTATTGAGGCTGTTGGAAGCATACATTTTGCAACTGCTGACTACTGTGATTTTAACTACACACTTTTAATATTGCATTCTATAGATGATGGAACAATGAAGAGGATTTTGACATCAGAGTCAAAAGACTAAACATTGAGCAAATGAGGGAATGGGATTTTTTTGGTTGGTTGGTAAAAACATCTGATTTTCCAACTTAGTAAAGAAGAAATTTCTTTAAAGACTCCAGTGGAACTTTTAAGTCTCATGCGGAAAGACAGCTCTCCTCCCTCCCACCCCAGCCTAGTCAAGAAGGGGTTAAATGGCTGCTCAGTGCTTTTTTCAGTCCCAAGCCGATGCACATGTAAGGCATGACAATCCTGGAGAAGGCAGGGTCCTAGCTCAAGTTGGATGGCATTCAAGGAATAGGTGGAAATAGTGCACAAAGCTTCTAGAACTGGGGAAACTGCTTGCTTGAGCCCTCTGAGGCAAGAGAAGGGTCAGCTTTTCTTTTTTTTCCCATTTGGAGCCCTAAGACTCAACCTTGGTAATTTGGACAAACAAGGAATAAGGAATCCAGACCTGCACTTACCCTAAGACTGGGCAGAGGGGGCTGTTTTTGTGAGCTGTGGAGATTAGGGATGTTAAAGACTAGTCAACTATCGGATAAGCAAATGCTTATTGGATAGTCAGTCGGCTAGTCGATTCCCTCCCCCTTGCTGCCTCTATCTTTTCAAAAGGACCTTGGTACAAGTAGTTTCTGGGCCTATTAGGTTACAACAATGTGAAGTGATGTCACCAAGTGGATACGGCTTTATTAGAGTCTAACAGCCTTAGCACTGAGTATATTAAACACAAATATAGAATTTATAAAATTCAGCCTCTGCTCCCTACTCCTCTACAAAAAAAGCTCAACTTCTCAGAGGACTCTGTCTATTGCCAAGTTCTAAACTTCAGCCATTCTTTTGCAGTAGCTTAACACTTCTTTTTAGTGGGAGAAATATTTTTTCACTCTCTTATAGCTAAGTGGATTTGCTCACCTCAAACTGAACCAGGAAAATGTCACCTATGGCAGGCCAGAGTCTAAACATGGTAAACTTCACTCCATCAAATCAGAATGTCTTGTGTCTTCATTTAAAATCTTCTCACCACGAAGCATCCAAGATCTAAGTGACAGATTTTGAAAGTGTTAGTACATAGTATACTAGCTTCCCTATTGAAAACATATTAATAAAAACAAAGGAACACTCATAACATATGACTGTCAAGTTTGTGAAGACAGATGTATGACATTTTAAGCAAAATAATAAATATTTTGTGTATAACCATCAGCTAGTTGTATCCCTTTTACAGGATCAAAGGCCTCAGAGGGGGGACTGTTGGGCGAAGAAAATGGACAGTGGAAGCATGTGACTCAGAGGACCAGGCAGAGGAAAAGATGGGTCAGTGAAGGAAAAATAGAGCTCAAGAACAGGTATGTGGAGCTGGAAAATGAAGAAGGGGTACAGCAGGTAGATAATGAAGATGGAAGGGTAAGGAAGAAGAGAAGAGTGGCTAGTTCCATAGATAAAGGGGAAGACTTAATGGAGACAACACCAATAATGAGCATTAGGATTACAAGGGAAAATAGGAATGGTAAGGGCTTGCAGCCAGAGGAAGCTAGAGATAGACCAGAGAATTTCACTGTCACTAGGAAAAGGCAGGTCTATGTGATTGGGGACTCCTTATTGAGAAGAATAGATAGGCCTGTAACCAGAGCTGATCCAGAGAATAGAAGGGTGTGCTGTCTGCCAGGTGCTAAGATACGAGATGTGGAATTGAGGTTGAAGAGAATTATTAAGGGAGCAGGAAGGAATCCATTGATCATCCTTCATGTAGGAACAAATGATACGGCTAGATTCTCGCTGGAACAAATTAAGGGAGACTATGCTAGGCTGGGGAGGATGCTCAAGGAAATTGAGGCTCAGGTGATCTTTAGTGAGATTCTGCCTGTTCCTAGAGAAGGGCAACAAAGATGTGACAGGATTATGATGATCAATAGATGGCTTAGGCAGTGGTGCAATAAGGAGGGCTTTGGGATGTATGGTCACTGGGAGGCATTTATGGGCAGAGGACTGTTCTCTAGAGATGGACTTCACCTAAGTAGGGAGGGAAATAGACTTCTAGGATGGAGGCTGGCTCAACTTATTAAGAGAGCTTTAAACTAGGAATTTGGGGGAGATGGTTGGGAGATGCCCAGGTAATCTCTACGCCAGATTTTAACACTGAGATGGAGGAAAACGAAGTAAGAAAGGATATAGCTGGGGGTAGGAGAATGAACATGAGGAAGGGTGGGGTGACTACTAGTCTAATAAGTCATATTGGAGGTATAACATCTGTGCCAAATTGGGTAAAGAATGTGAATGAGGCCAAACAGCAAAAATTAAGATGTTTGTACACCAATGCGAGGAGCCTAGGTAACAAAAAGAAGGAACTAGAGCTATTGGTCCAGGAAGTGAAACCAGATATTATAGGAATAACAGAAACATGGTGGAATACTAGGCATGACTGGAGTACAGGTATTGAAGGGTATGTGCTGTTTAGGAAAGACAGAAATAAGGGTAAAGGTGGTGGAGTCGCATTGTATATTAAAGATGAGGTAGATTGTAAAGAAATAAAAAGTGATGGAATGGAGAAGACAGAGTCCGTTTGGGCAAAAATCACATTGGGGAAGAAAACTATCAGATCCTCCCCTGGGATAGTGCTTGGGGTGTGTTATAGACCACCAGGATCCAATTTGGATATGGATAGAGACCTCTTTAATGTTTTTAATGAAGTAAATACTCATGGAAACTGAGTAATTATGGGAGATTTCAACTTTCCAGATATAGACTGGAGAACAAGTACTAGTAATAGTAATAGAGCTCAGATTTTCCTAGATGTGATAGCTGATGAATTCCTTCATCAAGTAGTTGGTGAACCAACAAGGGAGGATGCTATTTTAGATTTGGTTTTGGTGAGTAGCGAGGACCTCATAGATGAAATGATTGTAGGAGACAACCTTGGCTCGAGTGATCATGAGCTAATTCAGTTTAAATTAAATGGAAGGATAAACAAAAATAAATCTGAGACTAGGTGTGGGGGTTTCGGGGTGCGATCACCCCCTCTTGGTCCGAGAGGGGGGATCAGCGAACCCTCATGCCCCCTCCTAGGGCTTGTTCAGTCCCTGGGGCCCCAATGGGGGAACCCCCGACAATGGGTGCAATCACCTCCTCCCAGTAGGAAGGGGGGGTCAGCGAACCCGGCAATAGTTATCCGCCTCTGCGGGACGGGGCGGCAGGCCCCAGGTTTAGAGTTTTCACTCGCTGGAGTTCCGCCTGGTGGCGTTCTTCCACTAAGGTCGTGGGTAGGGGGATGTTTCCTTCGTGGAGGGAGGGGGACCCGGCCCCACCCTCTCTCCGGGTCCCAGTCCGGGGCCCTAAGCGACGGGGCTCGCTTGCGCCCCGACGCGGTGGACGAGGGGGGTTAATCCCTCCTCAACTCGTCCACCCAAGGTCACCAAAAGCGCCCCGCCCGGGACTCCTTTCTCCCTCCGGGCGGTGCCCGCCAATCGCGTCCGCCTGCTTTGCACCTACCCTGGTTCGGGGTCCTGCGGTGGCTCACCTCCGGAAGCCGTCTCTGGGGAGCGCTCTGGGGTGCCGTTCTGTCTCCGGCTGTCCCGCTCCCGCTGTGTGCGACGTGGTGGGGTGCGCCCCCCGTCTGCCGTGGGGCTGAGGGACCGCCAGGGGCAGTGGCTGTCCCGAAGGCCTCGGGACCAGCGCTGGGCCGGCAGCCGCGGGGTATGCCGCCCGGGCTCCGTCCTGCCTCTAGATCCAATCCAGTGCTCCTGCCAGGAGCCTGCCTCCTTCTCCGCTGGCAGCTGGCCCTTTTGAGCCGGCCCGCCGCGGCGGCCGCTCCCTGGGGCCCCGCCCCTTCCGGGCACGCCGCCGCGCAGCACCCCGCCGCCCAGCTGATCTGCTCCTCCCCGCCCCCGCCGTCCGGGGACGCGGGGAAGGAGCTAAAGCGGCGCAACCGGCGCAGGCGCGGGGGAAGTACCCCCGCCCGCCGCCGCCTCCCGCCCGCGCTGGGGGAACGCCGGAGAGCTGGTTCCCCGGCGTCAGTCTCCGGGGGATCGGGGCTCCGGCCGCCCCGCCCCCCGACCAGTGACAGGCTGTCACACACACCCCCCCTTACCGCGGGGTCTCCCCCGCCCTCCGCGGGTTCGAACACCTGCGAAAAAAAGTCAGCGTTTAGATGAGCTTTTCCCGCTCGATATTCTATGTCGAAGCGGTAGGGCTGTAATGCCATATACCAGCGTGTTAGGCGCGGGTTCGAGTTTTTCATAGAATTTAACCACACAAGCGGGGCATGGTCCGTGATTAGTTTGAATTTATTGCCCCATAAATAATACCTTAGGGTCTCAATGGCCCATTTCACTGCCAAGGCCTCTTTCTCAATTGTGGCGTAGTTTCTTTCCCGCGGCAGGAGTTTCCGGCTCAAATAAAGGATTGGGTGTTCTTCTCCGTCGTAGTCCTGGGCCAGTACGGCTCCTACACCGCATTCGGATGCATCTGTATACAGAGAAAATGGTTTTTCAAAGTCAGGTTGCCTCAACACTGGGGCCTGGACTAACCTGCGTTTTAACTCCTGAAAGGCCCGATCGGCTTGGGTCGTCCACTGGATCCTGTTGGGGTGTGCCTCTTTGGTCAGCTCCGTCAGGGGGGCTGCAATCGTGGCAAAGTCCGGGACGAATCGGCGGTAATATCCCGCCAGCCCCAGAAACCCGCGTACCTGCCTCTTTGTTGATGGTGGTGGATAATTCCAAAGAGCTTCCACTTTGCCCAACAACGGTTTTAGGCGTCCCCCTCCCACGGTGTAGCCGAGGTATGACACCTCCCGTTGGGCGAAATGGCACTTTTTAGGATTCGCCGTGAGGCCCGCCTCCTGTAGTGCCCGCATCACCGCTTCCAGGTGCTGGAGGTGTTCTGGCCACGTCACACTATACACGGCGATGTCGTCAATATAAGCCGCTGCGTACCCCTTCATGGGCCTCAGCACCTGGTCCATCACCCGCTGGAAGGTCGCTGCTGCCCCGTGGAGTCCGAACGGCATGCGACGGAACTGGAACAGCCCGAAGGGGGTTGCGAACGCGGTCTTCTTTCTGTCCTGGGGGTTCAGCGGGATCTGCCAGTAGCCTTTAGACAAATCTAGTGTGGAAATATACTGAGCTCTCCCCAGGCACTCCAGCAATTCCTCCACCCGCGGCATAGGGTACGCGTCGAATTGGGAGACACTGTTGACTTTCCGGAAGTCAATGCAAAACCTCACGCTCCCATCGCGCTTGGGGACCAATACTATGGGGCTGCGCCATTCGCTCCGTGACTCCTCTATCACCCCCCATTGTCTCATCATCTGTACCTCCTGCCGGACGGTGTCCCACACCTTCCGGGGGAGGGGCCTATGCGCTTCACGGACCACCTGGTTCGGCTCGGTGTTGATGTGGTGCACTCCTACCTTAGCCGTCCCGGGGGTCGCCGTCAGCACGTGGCGGAAGCGGCACAGAAGTTCCTCTATCTGCGCCCGTTGGTCTGCCGAGAGCTCTGGCCCTACCGACGGTGCATCTCCCTCCGCCTGGTCCGCCGGGGAGGGGCCGAGATCTTCCTCCTGGTCCGCCGGTGCCACCAGGAGCCCTTCCCTGGCTACCCACTTTTTGAGAAGGTTTACGTGGTAGACCTGTGTGGCCCTCCGCCGCCCTGTCAGCCGTACCTCGTAATTCACGTCCCCCACCTTCCGCACTATTTCGTAGGGGCCCTGCCATGCTGCGAGGAGCTTGGATTCCCGGGTGGGGAGGAGCAGCAGCACTCGGTCCCCTGGCTCGAACTGACGAACCACGGCCGTGCGGTTGTAATACTGGGCTTGCCTCGTTTGGGCCCTCAGTAGATTCCACTTCGCATAGGCTCCGAGCCGTCGGAGCCTCTCCTGGAGCTGCAAAACATACTGCACGGTGCCCTGACACCGGGACGACTGCGCCTCCCAGTCCTCCCTCAGGATGTCCAAAATCCCTCTGGGCTGGCGCCCGTACAGCAGTTCGAAGGGGGAGAACTCCGTGGAGGCCTGGGGCACCTCGTGGATGGCGAACATGAGCGCGGGCAACATCTGATCCCAGTCTCTCGGGCTGTCCTGCGCTACCCGGCGAAGCATTTCCGTCAGGGTGCGGTTAAACCGCTCCACCAAGCCGTCTGTTTGGGGGTGGTACACCGACGTCCGCAGGGTTTTAATTCTCAGGAGCGCGCACAGCTCCTTCATCAGCTGGGATGTCACGTTCGTCCCCTGGTCCGTCAGTATAGCCTGAGGGAATCCTACCCTTGCAAAAATCTTAATCAATTCGGCCGCCAAAGTCAGGGCCTTAACGTTGCGTAGTGGGATGGCCTCCGGGTACCGGGTGGCGTAGTCCACCACTATCAGGATAAATCGGTGCCCCGACCTGGACGGTTCCAGCGGCCCCACCAAGTCCAGTGCCACCCTTTCAAAGGGGGTCCCCACTACTGGGAGGGGTATCAGGGGGGCCGCGGGGACGCGACCCGTGGCGACCTTCTGGCAATTAGGGCATGAGGCACAGAAGTCCCGGACCGCCCGGTACACTCCTGGCCAATAGAATCGGCGGAGCACCCGCGCCAAGGTCTTTTCCCGTCCCAGGTGCCCTGCCCAGGGGTTCGCATGTGCCAGGTCCAAGACCTCCCGTCGCCGGGGCTGCGGCACTACCAGTTGTCTGTGCTCCCCTTCCCCTTCCCCGCCCGTCACCAGGCGGTACAGCCGGTCCTGGATTACCTGGAAGTGTGGGCCTTGCCGGCGTTCCTCGGCCTCATCCGGAGCTCCGGCTTGCTCCCACGCGTACCGCAGGGTCTCGTCCTCTCGCTGCTCCTCGAGGAAGTCGGGGTCTGGGCCTCCGCCGCTCCCAGCGGGCGCTGTCCCGTCCAGGGCTCTGGGGTGCACGTAGGCCTCCTTTGTGGGGGCCCGTCCGGCTGGTGGGTCCATCCCCTTCCGAAGGAGCCCTGGGAATCCCGGCCAGTCTCGCCCTATTACTACGGGATGCGGTAGGTTTGGCGCCTTCCCCACTCGCCAGACCCTGGCCGTCTGCCCATCTGCTAGGTGGACCCAGACCGTGGGGTAGGCCCGCACGTCCCCATGTACGCACTTCATTTGGGTAGTCTCTCCCGTGGCCGGCGCCTCTGGGACGAGGTCTTAACGAACCAAGGTGAGCGCCGACCCGGAATCCACCAGGGCCTGGAGGGGCTTCAGCCCCAACCAGATGGTCACCACCGGTCGGGACCGCCCTACCCGGGCCTCCGGTGGGGCTGCTGATGACAATGTGCAGTCCATCATAGGGCAATCGCGTTTTATGTGCCCCTCCTGCCCGCACTGGTAACAGGCGGTGCGGCTCGCTGCCCTTCGGCCGTCGCCCCCCAGCTCCTCACGGCCCCTTCTAACCTCCCCGGGAACCTCACCCGGCTTAGTGGGCCACGTCGGGGCCAGGCGCCATCCCATCCCGGCGGGCGGCTTCGGGGGGTCCCTCGTTGGCGTTGGTCCTGCCGCGCGAGCCCGCGGGGCCTCCCTCGTCGAGGGGCCGGGCATGGATTCGCGACGCGTCCCTACCTCGCTGCCCTCCGCATCAAGATGGGCCTCCGTTAGGGCGATGGCTGCGGCCAGCGTCCCCGGCTGGTGCCTACGAACCCACTTCTGGGTGCCCGGTGGAAGGAGGTGGATATACTGTTCCAACGTCACCACTTCTGCAACTTCGGCGCCGGACCACTGCTCCGGCTCCAGCCATCGCCAAGCCCACTCGTGCAGACGTTGCGCGAAGACCCGGGGCCGTTCTCCTGCCTTGAACCGCTCGTTGCGGAAGCACTGGCGGTAGGTGTCGTTATTGATTCCTAGCTGGTCTAGGATTGCTTCCTTCACCCGGGCATACTGCAAGGCTTCTCGGGCCGCCAGGCTCCGGTAGGCCATCTGGGCCGGCCCAGGCAGGTAGGGGGCCAGCAGGGTCGCCCAGTGGGCCTCCGGCCACCTTGCCGCCGTTGCTACCCGCTCAAACGTAGTCAAATAGGCCTCTGGGTCGTCCCCGGGCCCCATCTTGGTCAGGCGAAGAGGCAGCGAGCCCAGTTCCGGGTTGCCGTCCTCGCCCCGCCATACGGGTCCCCCCGTCGAGGTGGCCGGGTGGGACCCCTGCATCCATTTCTCGTGTTGGACTGACAGTTCCTGGACTAGTAGTCTCTGCTGGTCCTGAAACTGACTAGCCAGCTGCTGCATTAATTGGGATTGTTGCTGTTGTTGCTGGCGTTGGGTGTCCCTTACCCAATCTAATAACTGCTGGGCATCCATCGTGGCAGATCGTGGAGGCTGCTCCCTAGGTGCAGAGCACAACTTATCCTACCCGTCAGACGCCCGGTGGGTCACTACCCACATTCTCCACCACGTGTGGGGGTTTCGGGGTGCGATCACCCCCTCTTGGTCCGAGAGGGGGGATCAGCGAACCCTCATGCCCCCTCCTAGGGCTTGTTCAGTCCCTGGGGCCCCAATGGGGGAACCCCCGACAATGGGTGCGATCACCTCCTCCCAGTAGGAAGGGGGGGTCAGCGAACCCGGCAATAGTTATCCGCCTCTGCGGGACGGGGCGGCAGGCCCCAGGTTTAGAGTTTTCACTCGCTGGAGTTCCGCCTGGTGGCGTTCTTCCACTAAGGTCGTGGGTAGGGGGATGTTTCCTTCGTGGAGGGAGGGGGACCCGGCCCCACCCTCTCTCCGGGTCCCAGTCCGGGGCCCTAAGCGACGGGGCTCGCTTGCGCCCCGACGCGGTGGACGAGGGGGGTTAATCCCTCCTCAACTCGTCCACCCAAGGTCGCCAAAAGCGCCCCGCCCCGGACTCCTTCCTCCCTCCGGGCGGTGCCCGCCAATCGCGTCCGCCTGCTTTGCACCTACCCTGGTTCGGGGTCCTGCGGTGGCTCACCTCCGGAAGCCGTCTCTGGGGAGCGCTCTGGGGTGCCGTTCCGTCTCCGGCCGTCCTGCTCCCGCTGTGTGCGACGTGGTGGGGTGTGCCCCGCGTCTGCCGTGGGGCTGAGGGACCGCCAGGGGCAGTGGCTGTCCCGAAGGCCTCGGGACCAGCGCCGGGCCGGCAGCCGCGGGGTATGCCGCCCGGGCTCCGTCCTGCCTCTAGATCCAATCCGGTGCTCCTGCCAGGAGCCTGCCTCCTTCTCCGCCGGCGGCCGGCCCTTTTGAGCCGGCCCGCCGCGGCGGCCGCTCCCTGGGGCCCCGCCCCTTCCGGGCACGCCGCCGCGCAGCACCCCGCCGCCCAGCTGATCTGCTCCTCCCCGCCCCCGCCGTCCGGGGACGCGGGGAAGGAGCTAAAGCGGTGCAACCGGCACAGGCGCGGGGGAAGTACCCCCGCCCGCCGCCACCTCCCGCCCGCGCTGGGGGAACGCCGGAGAGCCGGTTCCCCGGCGTCAGTCTCCGGGGGATCGGGGCTCCGGCCGCCCCGCCCCCCGACCAGTGACAGGCTGTCACACTAGGGTTTTTGATTTCAAAAGGGCTAACTTTAGTAAATTAAGGAAATTCGTTAGGGAAGTTGATTGGACTAAAGAAATTATGGATCTTAAAGTGGAGGAGGCCTGGAATTATTTTAAGTTAAAGTTACAGAAGCTGTCAGAAGCCTGTATCCCTAGAAAAGGGAAAAAATTTATAGGCAGGTGTGTTAGACCAAGCTGGATGAGCAAGCATCTCAGAGAGGTGATTAAGAAAAAGCAGAAAGCATGTAAGGAGTGGAAAATGGGAAGGATCAGTAAAGAAAGCTACTTTATTGAGATTAGAGCATGTAGGGATAAAGTGAGACAGGCTAAAAGTCAGGTAGAGTTGGACCTTGCAAAGGGAATTAAAACCAATAGTAAAAGGTTTTATAGCCATTTATAGCCATTTGATACGGTCTCGCATGATATTCTTATTGATAAACTAGGCAAATATAACTTAGATAGGGCCACGATAAGGTGGGTGCATAATTGGCTGGATAACCGTAGTCAGAGAGTTGTTGTTAACGGTTCTAAATCCTGCTGGAAAGGGATAACAAGTGGAGTTCCTCAAGGGTCTGTTTTGGGACCCGTACTGTTCAATATCTTCATCAATGATGTAGATATTGGGATAGAGAGTACGCTTATTAAGTTTGCAGATGATACCAAACTGGGTGGGGTTGCAACTTCTTTGGAGGATAGGGACATAATTCAAAATGACCTTAGCAAGTTAGAGAAATGGTCAGAGGTAAACAGGATGAGGTTTAATAAGGAGAAATGCAAAGTGCTCCACTTAGGAAGGAACAATCAGTTCCATACATACAAGATGGGAAGCGACTGTCTAGGAAGGAGCATGGCGGAAAGGGATCTAGGGGTCATAGTGGACCACAAGTTGAATATGAGCCAACAGTGTGATGCTGTTGCAAAAAAAGCAAATATGATTCTAGGTTGTATCAACAGGTGTGTTGTAAGCAAGACTCGTGAAGTCATTCTGCCGCTCTACTCTGCACTAGTTAGGCCTCAGCTGGAGTACTGTGTCCAGTTCTGGGCGCCACATTTCAAGAAAGATGTGGAGAAATTGGAAAGGGTACAGAGAAGAGCGACAAGAATGATTAAAGGTTTAGAGAACATGACCTATGAAGCCAGGCTTCATGAACTGGGCTTGTTTAGTTTGGAAAAAAGAAGATTAAGGGGGGACATGATAGCGGTTTTCAAATATCTAAAAGGGTGTCACAAGGAGGAAGGAGAAAATTTGTTCCTCTTGGTTTCTGAGGACAGGACAAGGAGTAATGGGCTTAAAGTGCAGCAGGGGAGGTTTAGATTGGACATTAGGAAAAAATTCCTAACTGTCAGGGTGGTCAAATATTGGAATAAATTGCCAAGGGAGGTGGTGGAATCTCCCTCTCTGGAGATATTTAAGAACAGGTTAGATAGACATCTGTCAGGGATGGTGTAGACGGAGCTTGATCCTGCCTTGAGGGCGGGGGGCTGGACTCGATGACCTCTCGAGGTCCCTTCCAGTCCTATTATTCTATGATTCTATGATTCTATAGCCATATAAATAGGAAAAAAACAAAAAAAGAAGAAGTAGGACCATTAATTACTAAGGATGGAGTGGAGGTTAAGGATAACCTAGGAATGGCCCAATATTTGAACAAATATTTTGCTTCCGTCTTTAATGAGGCTAATGAAGATCTTAGGGATAATGGCAAGTTAACAAATGGGACTGAGGATAAGGAGCTAGATATTACCATATCCAAGGTGAAAGCCAAACTTGAACAGCTTAATGGGAGTAAATCGGGGGGCCCAGATGTTCTTCATCCAAGAATATTAAAGGAACTGGCACATGAACACAAAATTTTTTAATAAATCTCTAAACTCAGGGGTTGTACCACTTGATTGGAGAATTGCTAATATAGTTCCAATTTTTAAGAAAGGGAAAAAAAGCGACCCGGGTAACTATAGGCCTGTTAGTTTGACATCTGTAGTATGTAAGATCCTGGAAAAAATTTTAAAGGAGAAAGTAGTTAGAGACATTGAGGCAAATGGCAATTGGGACAAATTACAACATGGTTTTACAAAAGGTAGATCGTGCCAAACCAACCTGATCTCCTTTTTTGAGAAAGTAACAGATTTTTTAGATAAAGGAAATGCAGTGGATCTAATCTACCTCGACTTTAGTAAAGCATTTGATACAGTACCACATGGGGAATTATTGGTTAAATTGGAAAAGATAGGGATTAATATGAAAGTTGAGAGGTGGATAAGCAACTGGTTAAAGGGGAGACTACAGCGGGTTATATTGAAAGGTGAACTGTCAGGTTGGAGGAAGGTTACTAGCGGAGTTCCTCAGGGATCAGTTTTGGGGCCAATTTTATTTAATCTTTTTATTGCTGATCTTGGCACCAAAAGTGGAAGTGTTCTAATAAAATTTGCTGATGACACAAAGTTGGGAGCTATTGCCAATTCAGAAAAGGATCAGGATATCATACAGGAAGATCTGGATGATCTTGTAAATTGGAGTGATAGCAATAGGATGAAATTTAATAGTGAGAAGTGTAAGGTTATGCATTTAGGGATTAATAACAAGAATTTTAGTTATAAGCTGGGGACACATCAGTTGGAAGTAACGGAGGAGGAGAAGGACCTCGGAGTCCTGGTTGATTATAGAATGACTATGAGCCGCCATTGTGACATGGCCGTGAAAAGGCTAATATGATCTTGGGATGTATTAGGCGAGGTATTTCCAGTAGGGATAAGGAGGTATTAGTGCCATTATACAAGGCATTGGTGAGACCCCATTTGGAATACTGTGTGCAGTTCTGGTCTCCCATGTTTAAGAAGGATGAATTCAAACTGGAACAGGTACAAAGAAGGGCCACTAGGATGATCCGAGGAATGGAAAACCTGTCTTATGAAAGGAGACTCAAGGAGCTTGGCTTGTTTACCTTAACCAAAAGAAGGCTGAGGGGGGACATGATCGCACTTTTTAAATATATTAGAGGGATAAATACCAGGGAGGGAGAGGAATTATTTAAGTTTAATACCAATGTGGACACAAGAACAAATGGATAGAAGCTGGCTAGTAGGAAGTTTAGACTTGAGATTAGACGAAGGTTTCTAACCATTAGAGGAGTGAAGTTCTGGAACGGCCTTCCAAGGGAAGTAGTGGGGGCAAAAGATCTATCTGGTTTCAAGATTAAACTAGATGGGTTTATGAAGGGGATGGTTTGATGAGATAACAGGATCTTGGTAACTAATTGACCATTCATTATCAGTGGGAAATAGGTCAATGGAAGGATGATAGGAGTTACTATAGATTACTTTTTGTAATCAGAATATTTGTGAGTGTAACATGCATGTAGTAATAGATGAGAGCTAGTAGTAGCTTAAATGCATTGGCTAAAAATGGATCAACTATGGAGTTGATAATTTTATAGAAGTTTATGGAAAAATCAATCAGTTTAACTAGCCTTCAGTTATTTAATGGCAGCAGTGATTACCCTGTCATATTAAGTTTCCTTCCTTCCTTCTTTCTCCAATTTGTATAAGGAGAATAAAATAGTATAAAAGGGCCTAGTCTTATATCTATATAATTGCTAGAATTCCCTATTCTTTGTTGAGCTCTTTTCTTGTTCCCTTGCAAATGCAAAGTCAGGATGTTTCCCTTCAAGAAAATGTTCCAATGTGTTTCAATTAAAATGTACAGTATCATGATTATACTGCT
This sequence comes from Pelodiscus sinensis, assembly GCF_052426305.1. Classification (NCBI taxonomy): domain Eukaryota; kingdom Metazoa; phylum Chordata; order Testudines; family Trionychidae; genus Pelodiscus; species Pelodiscus sinensis. The sequence continues at coordinate 22,174,618 of NC_143057.1, read as the reverse complement.
ATTATGAAACAAGTCAGTAAAACTTATCCTCATGTAGATAATGCAACTTTATATTGTTTAATTTATTGGAACAACAAAAAACTTTTCATTATAATCGTTGTATACACATCATGACCATAAAGAAAGATGCTTTTCTTACTCATCCAATGGCAATTAACTGCTTCTTCAGGAACCTAACTCCTACAAGACTGTAACTAGAAGGGGCAGTGCTCACTTAAGCCTCAGATCAGCAAAGCACATAAAAGCAGCTATTTAACTTCTTGTGTGGCATCTCAATCCCAGTTACCTTTATAGATAATTTCATGGAGGTTAGGTCCATAAAAGGCTATTAGCCAGGGGATAGAATTGGTGTCCCTGGCCTCTGTTTGTCAGAGGCTGGAGAAGGATGGTAGGAGACAAATCGCTTGATCATTGTCTTAGGTCCAGCCTCTCTGGGGCACCTGATGTTGGCCACTGTTGGCAGACAGGATGCTGGGCTGGATGGACCTTTGGTCTGACCCAGTATAGCCGTTCATATGTTCTTAGCTTTCTAAATTTCTTACAACTGGCAATATGAAAGGAAATATATGTTCTGCTCTTGTCCTTGTGGACTAGATAAACAAGTCCAAACAAGTAATTGTATACGAAAGATTCACTGGGGGCAACAAAATACTTGTTGCTAGTTTACAGATTGCAAAGTATAAAATAATTACTAAACAATGCCTCTGGTATACAATAGTGTATGACACTGACATCACTCTCATCCGGAATACAGTAAATAAAGCATATACAAAATAGCAAAGAAAACTACATTGGTATAATATGAAAAGAGAAAAGGTGGTAAGATAATGATCAATATCAGATAAACAGTTCTCTTGAATCTCACCCTTTTTTTGCAGACATTTTGTTGTTGTTGAAAGGAGAAGCAAAGCTTCTTTATGCCAATATGTGAAGGGGTCATAGAAACCCTTTATTTACTTTCCTTAGGGATTCACAAAGAGAAGAACCCCTTTGGTCACAATACCTTGATTTTATATTTAAGGACACTCAGCATGACAAGAACTAAAATCAAATCCACCAGAACCAAAGGGCAATTTGTAATTGGTTTGCACTGATCTTCTTGCTGTTATCTTCTCAAGTTGACTACTTCACATTGGCAGTTGCCTGACTCATTTCTTTAAATCTCTCATTCTCTGGCAGCAACACCCAGCAGTTTTAACCCCACTTCTGACAATGTACATCCACTGTGTACATCCACCGTGTCACAAACCTGTAGCATTGACTTCTGAATTGTGAGAACTGCTTTGCTATTTTATGGATTTCTACTATTATTTAAGAGTTACAGTACTGCTAAAGTGAAGGTGCATCCAACTATATAAGTTGCTATCTGGACATGGAGAAAAACTGAGCTCCCAGGACTGTTAGCTGAGCAGTCCCCTAGCCTGAGAGCATTATGAGCACAGTCTGAAGTCTCATGGATAAATCAAGGTTGGAAAGTCTGATGAGGGCTATGGTAACAAAGGAAACTATTTTGGTGTTCTTTTAATGAAATGGGGGTTTTGCCTGTCTTGATGATCCCTTTACACTGGTTCCTATTCCGGTGTTCTCACTGTATTTGTTCTATGTAACTAACTGTACAAGCTATACTATATGGCTATGTCTACACTGCAGGCTTTTTGCGCAAGAACTTTTGTTCTTGCGCAAAAACTTGCGGAGCATCTACACTGCACGTGTGTACTTGCACAAGTAATTTACAGTAAAGCATCAGAAAAGAGGACTTCTTGTGCAAGAGTTATTCCTCTCTCCGTGAGGAATAAGCCCTCTTGTGCAAGAAGGCAGTGTGGATGGGCAACAGGGGTTTCTTGTGTAAGAAACCTATATGGCTAAAATGACTATCAGAGCTTTCTTGCACAAGAGAGAGTCCACACTGCCATGGACGCTCTTGCGCAAAAGCATATATCTTGTGCAAAAGCACATGGCAGTGTGGATGTGCTCTTGTGTAAGACTTTTTGCACAAGAACTCTTGCACAAAACAGTTCTTGCACAAGAAGCCTGCAGAGTAGACGTAGCCCAAATGTTGAAAGGCTTTTGAGATAGTGATACCCAACACATACATGATCTCATGAAAGCTGGAGGCACTATGTAGAAAACTCAATGAATCCATTGCCTGTGAACAGATGATGCCACAGACAAGGTCAGTACTATTCCAACAGAAGGACCCGATCACTCCTTATACACAAGGCAAGTGCCATCTAGTGGAAAAGGGATTACACTGGAAACATGCGCATGAGTTCACACACATGAGGTCTAACAAAATATACTAAGCTTCAGGGGGTAGCCGAGTTAGCCTGTACAGATAAACTGAAAAAACAAAAAATCGTCTGGTAGCACTTTGTAGACTAACAAAACATGTAGATGGTATCATGAGCTTTCGTAGGCACAGTCCACTTCTTCAGATGACCGAGTATACTTATACATAATATACAGATTGACGTTTATTGAGAAAATGTTTGCAAACAAGCACAAACACACTTTTAAAAATTCAAAATTCTTAGTAAGCACATTATATCTTACCTTTTATTTAGCCTAACCTTTTTAGAGAAGTAACTTATGTTGAAAAATTCCATGGGTATGAGAGTTAGGGAGCATGCATTTGACTTGAACCTTTATGAGCAGAGTTAACAACAATAAAATGTATTTCTTTGCTATTAGAACACAGAAACAGATAAGAGTATTTTACAACCATTCTCTCTTTGCTTAGAATATATGTAATCTTTACAAAATGACTTTTCATTCAGAGGAACTTTTAAAACAAAAGAGCAGGTATTATCTAATGGAAAAAGAAATCCATTAAAGTGATGCAAAAGAAAAGCAAATCATGTTCTCTCAATATCTCAACCAGTTAGGATAACAATTATTGATTTAGTTCGGAACACAGGAATACTAAATCTTCCTCTCTATTCAGGCACGGTATATATTTTGCATCTCCTCTTATTATGATTTAATGTCTATATATTTTTAAATCACCCCATTTAAAAACTTAAGAATTCTTCTGTTGACCTAGCTCTGTCTACAGTAGTGTTTTGAATAACCTAAGCATGTCACTCAAGATGTGAAAATTTTCAATGCACTGTGTGACATAGATAGCATGACCTACATTTAGGTGTAGACCAGTCCTTAGTGTCCATGCATTGGCTTCTCAGGTAACCAGCTAATTTGCTGATTAGGTGATTTCTTGTCTTTATTTTCAATGCGGAATTGTAAGGCATTAATTGAAAGTCAAGGTACAATCCAGTACAGCACTAAGATACACAAGCATTAAGTCAATGGCCACCTTGTGTCTATTCAGGAAGATGTCCGGCTGTTTACCGACCTTTATGCGGTATAAATGGAATCAGAGGTATAATGCAATTATATCCCTCTCACATACCCCATAAGTACCCTGCTTCATCAGGGAAAACCAAAGCTGCAACTAGCAGCATGGACTTTCAAACAATCACAGGGATCAAATACTGATTAATTAATTAATGAACATAAGATTCCCATAGTGACACCTCAAAAAAGCGAAAGGTTCAAAACATTCCAACATACTTTCCAAAGATATTGGGCAAAATCTTACACATGTGAGTAATCCTATTGTGATTTCATTATTTGAGTAAAGAGAGCAGGATTTGGTCATCTCTCCAAACCAAGTCTTCACCTGCCATCTCCACTGCTCCCCTTCTTCTACAGAGCTTAAAACTCCAGGCAGCAAGAGAAAGGCTTGTGCTATGTGGCGACCTTTACCACCCCGTGCCACACGGCAGCATACCAGGAGCCATGGCAGACCTCAATGCTCTCTCAGACCTTCCCATGGCTGCCAGCACTCCTGCAGCACTCTCAGCGGCCATTGGCCAGGGAGGCAGGAGAGCTCCGGCCTGGACCAACCTCCAGGATCTCTGCACCAGAAAGTAGAATACCTACATCTATGGCTGGATCGCCGCCAGCTTGGCTGACAAAGGCCACACGTGGACACTGGACCAGTCCGGATGAAGGTCAAGGAGCTCTAGCAGGCCTAGCACAAAGCCAGAGAGCAGAGCAGATGCTCCAGGGTGGCACCGCACATGTGCTGCTACTATGACCAGTGGGATGCCATCCTGCGAGGGGGCCGGTCACTTCTCCCCCCCATGATCGTTGACAGGACACACCCAGCATCAGTCTCCACAAGGGCGGGATTGTGGACGAGGAGGAGGCCATCCAGGCAACTATGCCCACCAGCCAGGACCTGCTCCTCACCCTTGAGTCAGTTCCCCCCCCCCCCCCGACCCACCAGATGTCTTGCAGGCCTCAGATGATCCTGGGAAAGGCACTTCAGGTGAGTTCTATAATTTTACCTATGTACATGCAGGGTCAGGTGACTGGCTGCAAGAGGCTGCATGCTCCTTTCTTGGCCTATTCGGTCTGGGGGAGGGGTGTCGCACAGCCCGTGCACGTAGGCGCACATGGAGCACCAGTCTGGTGCACTCTGACCCATGACACTTACACAGGAACCTCTTGGTTTTTCTCACAAGGTTCCTGGAGAGGCCTACCTTACTTTGGCCTCTGTGGTGGGACACCTTCCCACGACAAGCCACCACTAAAAAGGCTGGGGACATGGCAGTACTGCACATGGCATAGAGTCATGCCCGCATTCAGGCAGAATTCACTCCTGATCAAGCATGGTGATGCAGAGGAGCCTGATCCCATGTATGGGACCCAGCCGGGGGAAGAAGTGGAAGGGAATCCAGTAGCACTCTCTCCGTTAAGCGGTGCCTACTGCTCACACATACCTCCCTTAGCATTACCCTCCTCCTGTGGGCATGGATAGAAGTTCTCTCTCTGTGGGATGCCATCAGAGCCAGACTCAGAATGTGCGGGACACAGAAGGAAGCCGAGCTGCCCTCCTCCTACCCGCAGGCTCCTGGCCTGGCTGGCACCTTCCCATGCCTGCTTCTCCCCAGTCTGTGGGTGTAGCGATGCTCCCTGGAACATCTGTGCCCCTGCTGGAAAGTACCCACTGTTTAGGCAACATATGGCCTTGCTCGAACCACATTACCATTATCTGAACTGACACCTTCGGTGTTGGCTCAGAGATTAGGGCAAGGCTTCATACCCCGTGTCTTCTGGGATGACTGTCCTTGTAATTTCTTCACAGCGGGACCAGCTGTGAGCTTGGCTCATCCTCTACCTCCTATGCCATCTGTACGATTCCACGGGATCAGCAGGAGGAAGAGAACCCAAGAGGACCTAATGAGGGATCAGATGGCTTGCCTGCTGTCCCTCGTCCAGGGGCTTGAGTAGGAGTTCCAGAGTAGGCTGCTGACCAGGAGCAACGGAAGGCTGCCTGGGACCAGGTGGCATGCTAGTACGAGGCTGTGTGCTCCTCCCTCACCTCGGTGATGGAGCACATGCCCTTGTGCATGGAGTGAGCCACAAGCCAACTCCCTGCCCCCTTCCATGACTTCCCCTTCTAGTCCTTCCAGGGACTGCTGGGGCCCTAGAACATAGGATGGTGGGACTTCTTGGGCAGCTGAAGCCTCCTGAACAACCCCAAGGCAGGTGCCACTCCCAGCTGTATCCCTGAGACCCCCTTCACCATTCCAGGTTCTTTCCCCAGCCCCTCCCCCGTTGTATATCCCCCAATAAACAGTCTTGTTTTTTCACAAATGAAGGCTTTTTTATTTGCTCTGTGGGGGAGGAGGGAAAGGTGGGAAGGGAGGGGTGGGGGAGGAAAAGCACTCAGAGGGAATTCAGGGGTCCCTTGGGGAAAGGCCTATAGAGGGGAGAGTCTCACAGCAAAAATTTAGATGTAGAGGAATTTACGCACCTATTGCGTTAGGTAACAGTTGAGTTTGGGTTTTGGGAATGCCAGTAGCACCTGTATCACCTTACATTCACAAATCTAAGACCCTTTGTGAATGTAATCATGTTTCTTTTCGTTGATCTTGGATTTTATAGGCTGTGGAAGAGGTAGAACTGTTATGTGATCTAGCTAGAGGGCTAAATCATTTCAGTCTGAAAGGTGTTCAAGGCTGGGCAGAGCATCTAAAGTCCAGGAGGGAAACGTAGGCTGTGCCAGGCCATAAACGGCATGCTTTGGAGGGAATGTGGCCATGATCAGCTTCTATCTTATTTTGTGCACATTCCTATGCTAATTTTCAAAGCACTGATATTGAACTTGAGAATGGATTTTACTGAACTCAAACCAACTTTTAGGAAGTTAGTGCTAAAACCCCCCTTCACTTTGGAGAAAAAACATTTAACTCCTAAATTGATGCTGGAACAATCTTTATTGTTTACTTAGTTTCTGCCAGACTTGCTGTAACTCTGTTTATCTGAAAATGCAAGTGTTTACATCAGAAGTATGTATAAATTTTAACACATTCCATGTTTAAAGGAAGAGGTCCCTTTACAGAAAATGTATGCTTTAAAACTACAATCAACAATCCTAAGCTCCCACTTTGTTACTCTAAACTCTACCACAGTAGGACAGGAAAGTTCAAAGTTACAGCTTCACATTGCTGCCAAAATACATGAGTCCCATCTCACTGGATTCGGGCAGTTAAATCCCACTGTGATGATGGAGTTCAGGCTGCAAGAAAAGTTCAAGTTGGGCTGACTCTGCAGTACCACCCAAGAATGCAATGTGCAGTATCTATTTTGTATTCCCCAAAGCTGGGAATTTATAGCCAACACTGCTTTTGGGAACAGTGTTAGCAGCTGAAAAACTGCAGTATAAAGTAGCCGCATAGTAACTCTTAGATAATACTACAGTGCAAGCAGATAAGTAAGTAGTATCTTGCTTGCTCATCTGAAGTTGTTTTAGAATGGTAGGATTTAAAATGGAGTAAATACTGTTAAATCTCATGGTTAAGTATTTCAAATTTAAACATAAAAATTAGGAGCAAAACAGCTTTTTGTTTTTGAGAAACAAACTACCTATAAAATTTACTATGCACATTATTTGAAATAAACAATCTACCTGTAAACCAGAGAAAATGTTTTAAATTGTTGTAAATTTTTGTCTAAATAGGCACTAAGGTTTTTCCTTCTTCAAGAAGAGTGTATCTAATTGTTAAAACAAAGGACTAAAAATCATAAATCTTGGCTCTAATCCCAGCTCAAATAGGGACCAGATCTAAGGCCCATTGTATCAACTCTGGCTATTATTGTGTGACCTTTGGGTAAATTACTTAACCTTGCTATATATTTGTGTCATTGGCATGTAAAAAGGGAATAGTTATACTAGCCCACTTCAGTAATGTGCTTGAGATTTCACGCTGGAAATGCTATGTTTTCAAAGTTAAAACCATGTTTAATTCCTCAGTTAAAACTAGAGCCAATTTGAGGCAATCCAGATGTCCTATGCACACCACAACACTGGGACCTGCACTGTGATTCAACTACATGCTCCCCACTTCTGCCGTGTCCCCCTACACACTTCAAGTGGTAGTAGCAAGGCCTACACCTTACCTCCCAATACCTAGGTCATGGTTGCATGCTATCTCTGAAAGAGCAACAGCCAGGATTTCAGAAAGGAAGGAATAGTAGCAGTCAGGCCTCTGGTATTTACTCCAGTACCTGAGGTGAATTTGCTTGGATGAGTGGGATTAGGCTGTAGTACTCTTTTCCTACCACACACAAAATATTCTATTGGGTAGGTGTTTGCTGGATTCCACACAACAGAGATAACACCTTATGAAGTAAGGGACAGTTCAGACCCTTCAGCTAAATTCTAACATAATAATGTGATTCCAAGAGACAAACCTCTAGGCATGGGTCTGAAGTATCTATTTCTAAATCTGTCTCTTGCCAAAACCAATAGCTTGTCTCCGGTCATTAATTGGATTTGAGAGCACACAGCACCTCACAAAATCAAAACTGTTGAATTGGAGGAAAGGATGTACTGGCTATGTCCAAACATACTGAGAAAGCACATTTGCTGGATGGATCACATAAACCAGGGGTGGCCAACCTGCGGCTTGTGAAGGGAAAAGGAAAAATTGCGGCTCCCGCACCCATGGCCGTTCTGCGTTCCCCTGCTCTGACATTTTTTCCTTGTCTCGTCTGGGTGCGGCTTGTGGCAGTGAGATCTGACGCTGTGGCTGACGGAAGCCTGCTTGGGCCACACAGGGCTCTTAAAGGGGCAGCTTTTTTTTTCCTCAACAACTTCTTTCCCTCAGCTCTTTGTGCTGTATCCATCATTATTTTAGCTCTTTGTCTGTAATGGGTTGGCTATCCCTGACATAAACCATTCATATTGGTGCTAAACTGAGGTAAAGCTATGGGTCTTAGTCTAAAAATGTGTTACTGCAACAACAGAATAAAAATAAATGATTTATCATTTTCTTTAAATATGTTCTTAATAAATAAAATGAGCCTGACTTACCAGACCGAAAACCCCAAAAGGGATTCACCTTGATTAGGGCAGAAAAAGACATCACTAACTACACACTCGTAAGGTTTTTGATATGGTGTCCAGTTCTGGGCGGTGTCCAGTTCTGGGCGCCACATTTCAAGAAAGACGTGGAGAAATTGGAAAGGGTACAGAGAAGAGCGACAAGAATGATTAAAGGTTTAGAGAACATGACCTATGAAGCCAGGCTTCATGAACTGGGCTTGTTTAGTTTGGAAAAAAGAAGATTAAGGGGGGACATGATAGCGGTTTTCAAATATCTAAAAGGGTGTCACAAGGCGGAAGGAGAAAATTTGTTCCTCTTGGTTACTGAGGACAGGACAAGGAGTAATGGGCTTAAAGTGCAGCAGGGGAGGTTTAGATTGGACATTAGGAAAAAATTCTTAACTGTCAGGGTGGTCAAATATTGGAATAAATTGCCAAGGGAGGTGGTGGAATCTCCCTCTCTGGAGATATTTAAGAACAGGTTAGATAGACATCTGTCAGGGATGGTGTAGACGGAGCTTGGTCCTGCCTTGAGGGCGGGGGGCTGGACTCGATGACCTCTCGAGGTCCCTTCCAGTCCTATTATTCTATGATTCTATGGAAGATCCTACATGTAGAGGGTGCTGAGGGTTATTGCTACTTGAACACTCACCAAGTTTTATAGCAGTACATGTCAGTGTAAATCTTGACTCAGTCCAATGTTTTAATATATAAGATGGGTGTACTGTGGGGTTCTTGGGTGTGTTTGTGGATCATGGGATATCTGCCCAGAATGGCCCGGTAAGGGTGAAGGATGTGTGGGGGTGCGCTATCCCTAGGGCTAAGAAGGGTCTCATGCGTTCAGTGGATACATGAAGTCTGTGTGGTCCTAGTTTCTGCTGTCCCTTCCAGTTGCCCTTCCTCTGGTTATGAAAGATATCATCTCTTGTGCATTCAGCCTGGGTGGCCATGTCCTCTTCATGCCCTTTCAGAGCTTTAATGCAGATCCCCACCCTTTCATTTTCCAAACAACTCTTCTATGACCAGGTGGCTTTCCTACTTATTTTATGAAACTATCTATGCAACACAAGTAGGGTCAACACTGACCCCCTTTGTGGGATTCAGATTTATTAAGAAACAAATCCCAGTTTAGGAAACACAAAATCTAATCTCAAGGTTTGGCTACTCTCAGCCCATCTACTAAATTCATGATCTATTTCACTTATTTTAATTACCTCCAGCTGGAAGTCTCTATATTGCTGGCAAGTATTGTTTGGTAGGGCCAACATCAGCCCCATATTCAAGGCAGGTTATTAACCTCCTTCTTCCCTGGTGCTACCATGGGTTTGTTTACCTCCTCATACTCTGATTTATTACACTGCACAACAGACGTGTCCTTAAGGCTGCAGTTTCTCAGTGATGTGACTATGTCAGAATCTAAGATTTGGCTTACACTTAAAAGTTATATTGGCAGAGCTATATCAATCATGGGAGTGAAGAAGACACACCCTGATCTACATAGTTATGCTGACCAAATCGTCCAGTGTACACACAACTAAGTCAATAAAAGTGTGCTTCTGCTGATGCACCTTACTTCATGCAAGGTGGTGATGTACTTACACTGACAGAAAAACTCCATTTGTTGTTGTAGGCTGTTTCCACTAAAAGACTATGCTTGCTTAGGGTCTGTAGTGTAGATACAATTCTATTTTAAAAGACTGAACTGACAGCCTTTGTGGTTATAAAGAAAATACTGGAAATATGATTTCTAGTAAATTGATGTCTGATTGAGTCTTCAGGCCTCAACAGCCCTAGTTACCTCAATAGTCTTTTAACACCAACTCCTACAGCTTTGAAAAACCCCACCAGCACCTGACATCTGTGGGAGGCAGAAGAGAACAGGTTTTACTATAAACCTGGCTGCTTTGCAAAGTACTGAAGGCCTCCTATGTCACTTTAGGGTAGCTAGCTCTCTCTGTGCCACAAATTGAATTGTCAGGACAGTTGGCAATCCTATGTCACTTGAGCCTGCCCAGGGAACACAGCAGATTCTATTTTGACTTTATTATATCTTCAACAGATCACATAATCATGATACTTATTTATTGCTATCACCAAAAGACTTGAGAAATTACCCCTATCGCACAGATTTCAAAGAGATGCTAGTGTGAGGCCTTTTCAAATATTTAGTTTTAAAAAACTGACTGGTGAGGAGTGTATCTTGAATTCAGCATGTACGCAAGACAGTTTCCCATAAGTAGATTTCCAAGGGTATCCTGTATATTTGAGATTGGTATGAAATGATATATGAAATGTTTTAGGTGGGGATGTCAACCTGTAGACGACTACACGATTAACTAATAAACCTGATCTTATCTGTTAATCCTGTCGACTACACACATTCCACCCTTTGCAGCTTCTGTATCAGAAGCAGCAAGGAGGAGGGGGGGGGGGAGGTAGAAACAAGGGCCTGTGGGGAGCCAGCTGACCGGTGGGGAGCTAAGAGGCAGCAACGGTGATGGGAAAAGGTGGGAGCTGATATGAATGAGGAACCAGTTTTTAAGCTGGCTCTCTGCACGTACTGGCTCCATGGAGCTGCCTCCGCTCTCCATGTGCTGGCTCCGCAGAGCTGCCTCTCCCTCCACAACCTCCTACAGACGCAGCTGATAATGGGGGGAGCTGATAATGGGGGAAGCCAGCTTTTAAAAGTTGGCTCCCTCCAACTGCCTGCCCCTCCCTATCAGAGGCAGCAGCGCAGGGCAGCACACGGGTAAGCTGCCGTGATTTGGCAGCTCAGATGCCCATGGGCAGGGGCGGCTGCTGTGGAGTAGCCTCTGTCTGAGGGGAGCTTGGACATGAACAGGGGCTGCTGTCACCCCATGCTGCTGCTGCATCAGAAGCAGCAGTGCAGGATGGCAGGGGGAAGCAGTTCTGTGTGGGGAGCTGGTTTTCAACCAGGGAGGTTGCAGGGAGCTCCCTGGGAGTGGGGCCAGGAGCACACTGGCTGCTGGCCTGCCCCCCGGTACTATCAAACAGTCGTGTAACTGCTAAAATTTGATGCTGTTACGTGACTATTTAATTACATGCTAACTAATATCCCTAGTTTTACGACTTTCTACACAATTATCAGAGACAGCCTTGGTTTCTACTAATTACAGACGTTAAGGTGTTACTTCTCTGTGGTTTTGGCTGGACTGCTTTGTAGCCCATAGCAAGAGGAGGGGAAAGGGGAGTTGGCAAAAAGCAAACTTTTAAAATAAAACTTGTTAGTAGAATAGCACTTTTAATGTAAAAGAAAATTACTGTTACAATTCTGTGGATTTTCTTCTTGAATTATTGTGGTATTGGAGGCTGCCAGTAGATGTCATCATGTTTTGTCTCTATGAAGACTGTACTTAAGAAAATACTCTTGCTAATTGGCAAAAGCACTTTTTATGCTGGTATTACTTGGTCTTCATCTAGTGCTTTTGCAAGTACTGTATAGAAATGTAATAAAAACACACCCCTAAAATGACATTACTGAACAGAATCTGTACAGGAAAAACCTAATCTACGTTACACTGCACGTCACCAGAAATTGATTCAAAATAAAATGAATTATTTGGACTTGAATAAGAATCTTGTATATGCTGATGTTCTTTTCATGCTGTGAGTGGCTGCAAATATAGCTGCTCTGAGATGGCTTTTTGGAAACATGTGATAGACTCATGCTAGTCATACCTTTTTCTTATTCCAGAAATAAGACTCTTCCAAGGGAGGCTTATCAAAGGAACCCCTTGCATTATTTAGAAATTTGATGGATCAGAACAGTTTATCAAGGCGCTTGAAAGCAAATATAAAAATATCAGGCTAAAGATCTGTCAATTTCCCCCATTTGGGATAAGAAAGAGTGAGCAAGGAGAAACACTTATTTCAAGTCTGATCTATCGCTGCTTTTCTGAGAAAATCATCATTACAGATAATGGCATTTTTGCCTGAACTGGGTTTTTGCTAACTAAAGCAGACCTCCTGCCTCTGCCCTTTGGTGAGATGAAGAATGTTACTTGCACGTTGTGCAATGCATTCACAAACGTCCCCCTGCTCGGGACAAACACATTGAGGCAATGTGTATGCAAACCGTTGGTGGATACCCATCTCCATGGCTGCATTGACATCTTGTGCACTCGTGGCCGAACTCCACGTGGATCCCCCTCCAACCTAGGAGAGATGGGGAGGTTTAAGGGAACCCATCGACTTCCAGAGCGGCTGCTGCCACATAGCACCTCCTGCCTCGAGTCAAGCCAAATCACCCCCTAGCAAAGGTTAGGCTGCCAGCTGGGGGCACCGCACGTCAATTCCGCAAAATGGCAACCTTGAGACGGGAACGGTGGGATCCAGAGGGACGCGGCTGGCTTTGGCCACCGGCCCCCGCGCTGTGCGGCTGGAGCAGAGGGTAAATCTAGCGGCACCAGGGCACCCAAACCAGCGGGATCCTGACAGGGCGCGGAGCGCTGGAAACACCCAGCTCCGGGACCTGCGCCGCGCGCGACCCAGCCACCCGTGGGCTCGGCTCCCACCAACTGTAGCGCCCAGTAGCAGTTAGAGGAGGGGCGCCCCAGGCCGGCGCGGCCGCTCAGCTAAGGCCTGGACCGCGAGAAGGCGAAGCGAACGGCGCGAAAAGAAGCGCGCATGCGCGATTGAGGACCGCTGAGCCCTGGAAAACGAACGGATTTTTCAACTCACCCCTTCCTCTTTAGCTGTCCGTTAAACGGACGCCGTCGTCATCGCGCTGCGTCCTTCTTTCTGCAGTTCCCGGCGCCGCCCGCGCCTACTTATTATTATGGGGGAGGGGGACGGCAGGGAAGCAGGATAGTTTAATGTGCGTGGTTCACGGCAACTTTTTTTTTCTGGAGCGGGCGGGTAGATGGGGCGCGACCCCTTCCCCTAGGCCCAGAACGGCGACCTGCTGTCCGAGCATGGCTTGCAGCAAGCGCAAGGAGCCGCTGCCGGCCGCAGCATCTCGGGTGCTGGAGCTGGAGGAAGAGCTCAGGAGCCTGGCTGAGGAGCTAAGCCAGTGCCAGGTACCAGAGAGAGGGCAGGTCCCCACGGCGCCGGGCAGGGCTGCTTCCCTCACCTAGGTGCCCGGCTCTCCCCGCCCTGCCCGGCGTCTCCGGGGCGAGACTTTCCAGCCCCCCCGGCGCCGGGGCGCGCATCCTGCCGGAGCTGCCTTAGCCCTCGCACGCTGAGCGCTGGGCCCTTCGCTGCCTGGGCTGTGCCAGGGGCCCCGGGCTCTGCCCCCCGCCCTTCGTGCCCGGGCCAGCTCGCCTGCGCCATCCGACTTGCCCCCGCGGGACCCTCTGTTGGAAAGAGGCGCCCGGCACGGCCGCCGCCCACACTAGGCTGAGAGCTGCGCCTGCCTTGGGCTGCATCCCAGCCCCGCTGAGGCTCACGCGTGCGGTTTGAATAAAGCCGCGTGGGCTGAAAAGCGAGGCTTTGTGGCACGTTTGTCACAGGGTCTTCAAATGCCAAAGATGCTCTGCGGTTAGTTATGGCGCTTTTGTACCCCACTGAAACACTGGACAAGCAATGTACAAAGCCAGGCTAATGAATGCATCATTCAGATTATACACGCACACGTTAGTAAATCTTTGAATCACGTCTGTTTGGTAATAGGTATTTTTAATGAAAATAAGGAAGCCTAAGATCTTATCACAGAGCTCTGCTATAAATATTTGCTAAACAAGAGGATTTTGGCAATGGGGCAGTTGGGGTGACTAGTTAACTGGCATGGTCTTTCCAACACGTTGTTTAGAACTTGGCCTGACTGGGTCTAGGCTGTTGGCAACAAGCTCAGGCAACCACATCGTAAGAATAAAGCATTCCCGTTAGCCACGGTGGATGTTAATTTTGCTCTAGAAGTATTTTATAACATCTTCTGTGCCTCCTAAACATAGAAGCAGATACATAAGGGAAGCATGGCTTGTCACATAGCCTTGTGTAGGGATGATCCATGAAGGTAGCTATGTAGAGGCACCACACATCTGCAGATCTTGGGAGCCTCGTTTGTTGCCGAAATGATGGAAGGGTGAATAAGCTTTCCTGATAGTGAAAATTCACTGAGTTTTCTCCTCCCCTCCATCTGTGGGGAAAGAATTCACTAGGGCTGTGTCTAGACTGAAGGGTTTTTTCGAAAAAAGTAGCCTTTTTTCGAAAAAAACCTTCACCTGCATCTAGACTACAGCCGTGTTCTTTCGAAATTAAATCGAAATAATGCAGCTTTTCTTTCGACAGCGGTACTCCTCATTTCACGAGGAAGAACGCCTTTTTTCGAAAGTGCTCTTTCAAAAAAAGGCGGTCTTGAATGCAAACAGGGCTTTTTCGAAAGAGAGCATCCAGACTGGTTGGGTGCTCTCTTTTTAAAAAGCGGCTCACTTTTTCGAAAGAAGAGGTTGCAGTCTAGATGCTCTTTTTCAAAAGTATCTTTCAAAAAAGCCTCTTTCGAAAGAGGCTTGCAGTCTAGATGTAGCCTAGGAGAGGACTATGGCTGGATGAGAATTAGTGTCACTAAAGGGAGTTATATTTGTAATGCACCTCGAGTGTATTACAATTGATTATATTCATATCAGAATAGAACAAATTGAGTTTTAAACCTATTTGAAAAGTTTTAGCAAGTTTACAAATTGTCATATAAATATCAGAGACCTAACAAACATTACAACAGGAAGGTTCTGGTATGAGAAACATTATACAATAATAATCAGATCTCTTTATTTAATCAGATTCTTTTATACTACACAGTGAGCATCTTTACCTGTAATATGTTCACACATGCAACGAGTAATCACTTTAGTAGTGTCGCTAGGCATTAGGTAACTAGGGATATGTGTGTATAGCAGTTGCGAGGATGCTTCCATGTGCTAGTAGACAAATGTACTAGCTCGACTTGACCTAGTGCACTAAAATACTGCTGTCACAGTGGCTTGGGCTAACTCTGAGTACAAACTCGCCCGACATCCTGGGGATGTGTACAGGTGCCGGTGCTGCACCACGGTGTTTTTATTGTGTGAGCCAGAGTGTAGTTAGCACAGGCGGACACATTGGGAAGCACATTTTCAGCTGCTGTAGAGACATACCTTATCGTCATTGAAAAGCACGCATAGCCGTGAGGCTCCTAATTCCCATTTTAAGTCACTGAAAGTTAGACATGTAAATGTCCCCACAGACAACAGATTCATTAATTTATTTGTAGTAAATACATTCCCATTCCTCTTTTTTAATTCATTCCAGCTGTAGT
The DNA here is from genome assembly GCF_052426305.1 of Pelodiscus sinensis. Taxonomy (NCBI): domain Eukaryota; kingdom Metazoa; phylum Chordata; order Testudines; family Trionychidae; genus Pelodiscus; species Pelodiscus sinensis. The sequence goes on along the minus strand of NC_143057.1, from coordinate 22,158,968 downwards.
CAGGTGAACACCAAAATGAGATTTTTATTACCATATTTATAAACAGACAATTTGTACTGTACTCAGCTCAGAGCAGAACTGTGCTTTTCCCCATGTGGGGCAAGAGAACAGAAAGAAAGTGCTTTCAGTATTGAAAGGCAAAGCCATCATGCAGTAGTGGTTTCTTCAAACTTCTGCTTCAGCTGTAAGTTTAGAACATACTTTAGTTTTTGTAGCAATAGGGTGGGCACACTTGCCTTTCTTCTTTAGCAATATTTAGACACATTCAGATTAATACAAAAAATCCAATGATTATAAATAATGGTTTGCTCTCTTACTTGAGGATCACAATATATCCTTCAAATCTTTTTGTATATTTATATCTCAATACACAGTCAATAATTAAATTTAAAGAGACAGGTATTAAATCTGTGCCTCTTTCTTGAAATAATGTGGGAAGCCTATTTTAACAAGTAAAAGAGATGAGAAAGTAAGAATAGCCAATACTTAGTGAAAACATATTTTGTCATTGTCCCATTCCTTTGGGGAGTCAGAAGGCATGTTTTTACAACTACAGTATGGTGAATAGAGGAAGATGTGAGTCTTCATTTATGTAGTCACATAGTCATAAAGCTGTAAATCTATGGCAGCAATTTACAGTTTCTATTTTTCAGATCATTTCATAGTTTGCATATAATAGGGTTATCTATTTGAACTTTCAAAAAAGAGGTCACACCTGAGAGGGAGTGTATCTGTATCAGTATCTACCAACTCACATTGACAGCTGGTAGATACTGTTACAGATACACTTCCTCTCAGGTTTGTCCTCTTTTTTGAAAGTTCAGATATGGTAACCCTAGCATATAATATCTAGATCTTGAAGAAAATAGAATACAAGAATGTTTAACATGAATAAAACCTTTATTTTAAATCTGTTGTTGATTTTACTTTTTCTATATATTAAAATGCTCTGTAACTCTGTTTAGTATTTCAGTATGGTAGTTCCTAATGAGATGGAATGAAAGTGGGAGGTAGAGAGTATGGCAACTACAAATGTTTTTAGCACGGCGGTCCCAATCATTGGTGGTTAGTTTAATGAAATTTCATCTACCAATATTCCCATTGCAGTTTCAAGTGAATATGGCATTTTTTTGCTCCTGTTCTAAACTGGCATGTACAATTGCTGTGTGTGCTGTACCATCAGAATCTGCATTTTAGTGGTGAATTAAACTGTACCTAATAATGTAGCTTGCAAAATATTCATGGTCTAATAGGATGAGGTCTATTTAAGTTATCTTTAATATTATACTTTCTTTGTGAACCTTTGCCAATTTTCCTTATATGCCAGGGATGGCCAAACTTACTGGCCACCTTTTTTTACCATGGACTGACAAAGCCATTGGCAAACTTTTGGTGGACCAGTAACATTTTATTTCCATATTAATTATGCAAATTCATTTGCATACGATCATTAAAATCAGAGTTTGCTGATATCTACAACACCATGTGGTGACTACCAGAGCTGAAGCTGGCTGCTGTGCATTGGGCTTGGGAGGACGGGGTGTGCCCCAGCCCCCAAAGCTGCAGCGAACAGCCAGCTACAGCTACAGCAGTTGTTGACCACATGCCCGGGGAATACCTCAGCCCCGGTCCTGGAGCAGTTGGTATGGGTGTGAACTGGCAGTGTGCCACGGCCTGGCACCGGTGCGTGGACCAGCGGTTGGGAACTACTACTTTGAGCCACATATGATAATCTTTGAAGTTGGAGAGCTGGGGCACATCTGTCAGGAGCCAGGGATTGAAGCTTCGCCCTGCTTCTGCTGAAGCGCCCCACAAGGCTAAAGCAGCAAGACCCGCCCACAGACTGGACAGAAGCCCCTATCAGCGCAACCTGCTGCAAGGCAGAAGTCCTGATCTTCTGCCCAGTCTTGTCAGATGGAGAATGTGGGTGGAATAGGGGACTCAGTGAGCAGCACTTGAATGGTGAAAGAGCTACAGGTGCTGTGTGAGCCACAGTTTGGCCACCCCATTATATGTTATATTTAAACAGATATATCACTTTACAAAGACTAGCTAAATTGGAAAATTGCTTGTAAATAATTTTAAACAGGAACTGATGGTCGGGGGTTTATTTTTCTGTTCAACAAATAAAGTTTCAAAACAAACTCTACTTGGAGACCAGTTAAATAGTGTTACCAGGACCCAAAATATATCCCAACTAGCGCTGGTTGGAAATTTTCCAAAACAATATTTGTTTCTGTTGGAAAATATGGATTTATAGAAATTGACATGCTGCTGCAGAATGTTGCAATTTTGATGAAACTTCCAACAGTAATCGGGTAGGTTTCTGATATAAACTAGGCAGGTTTTCTATGTCCAGTTCTCTGCAGCAGGCCATTTGGTGCTTGGGGAGCTGGCGCTGCCCATATTGGTGGGCTGCTGTGTAGTTGGGACTCCCTGTGTAGTGGGGTCCTCAGGAGAACAGCAATTTTGTTTATAGAAGCATGATATGTTCCCATACCAGGAACATTCCAGAGTTGTTTGTGAAGCTACATATTGAAATAGTAGTTCCATGGAAAACTTTAAGGTTTCAGGGTTTTGTTGCAATTTGGGATGGAAGTACAGGTTGAACCTCTCTAATCCAGAACTCTCTGGTCCAAAAATATCCGTTGTCCGGAATGATTTTAGTTAGCTGGATGTCCACTTTTCATGGGTGTGGTCAAGTTTCCTGTGGTCCCATAAAGTTTGTTTAGTGACCAGTCCTAGCTCTCAGTGTTCTGTGCTTTTATTTATCCCTAAATGTCCTCTAACAGTCCAGTAAGCAGTGGAAGTGATGGTAATACTACTAGACAATATTGACCTGTTCTCCAGATAATTCTGTGGTTTAGAACCAGTCAGGTCTTGAGGGTGCCAGACTAGAGAGGTTCAACTGGCCATCATGCATATGTTATGTCTGTAAAAAAGCATTATATGGAGGTCTTGATGGCTAGCTTTATATTTCAGTACTTTCCTTTTTCTTTCTTCTTGTTTCACTTAAATAGTGTTTTTTTGCTAAGCTCCACAAGCTGCTTAAATTCCAAGGAAACACAGACTGATGTTCCCATTCTATGTCGACTCTAGATTGATTTGGGAAGAAAAGGCATGCCAAAGGTCATACAGTAGTTGCTTCTTTTATCTGCTTTAGCTGCTATAGTCTATTTTAGGGTTTTTAATGCTGTGTTCCATTACCTTAGTATCTGAGCGTTTCCTATGTAAAATAAATCGTGATAGCAAAATCTTTAGTGGGCTTCTTGGAGCCTCCAGCTGTTTTCTGTATTAAAAACTCTGATTAGGATTTTTTTTTCTTGTTACATGGGTTCAGATATTCTGGTTGATTTGATTGTCATAAATTTATATTTATTTATCTGGGCAGAAAGTGCCATTGCTGCAATAGATTTCTTGCTCAGACAGGAAGGCTTTTTGAAGTGGGAGGGTTTGCAATGTGGTGTAAAGATTGTCAGGTTCATGATTTGCTTAACCTGTCAAAATTAGTTCTACTGTATATCCTTATCCCCTTGAGAGTGCTATATTTTTTCTTACTCACAAGTGCTTTATCCTGTAATTTTTGTTCCAGAGCACAATTGTTGGGGCAGTTCTTGCACAGGCAGTTTGGTCTCAAGCTATTATTTGCTTTGAAAATTAGGACCATGGCCTTGAACTGTGATGTGAAACTTGCTAGAAACTGCTGGAGATACTTGAGCACAGGCCTGGTGAGCTCACAGCAGATTGGACCATGGAGAGAAATATTATAATTATCTCTGCAAAGATAGGCATTCAAGGAGCATGCTGCTGGTGGCTTGCTTGTTCTTCAACTAACAGAAATTAGGTGATTCTCCTTTTCAGTGTTAAATATCATCTCTTTTTTCTTTTGAGTCTTTCCAGTGAAGTTAAAACAGACACTTCTAAATGTATATAAGCTTTTATTAATTTGTTCTCGCTGACTGACATGCTTTTCCTACTGAGTATCAATGTGAAGACCACTCCTTTGCAGTACTGAGAATTTAGGTATGTAAGGGTATGTCTACACTACCCCGCTAGTTCGAACTAGCGGGGGTAATGTAGTCATCCGCAGTTGCAAATGAAGCCCGGGATTTGAATTTCCCGGGCTTCATTTGCATGAAGCCGGCCGGCGCCATTTTTAAATGCCGGCTAGTTCAAACCCTGTGCCGCGCGGCTACACGCGGCACGGAGTAGCTAGTTCAGATTAGGCTTCCTAATCCGAACTAGCTGTACTCCTTGTTTCACAGAGTACAGGAAGCCTCGTGTTGCCACGCGGCCCGGGGTTCGAACTAGCCGGCATTTAAAAATGGCGCCGGCTGGCTTCATGCAAATGAAGCCCGGGAAATTCAAATCCCGGGCTTCATTTGCAACTGCGGATGACTACATTACCCCCGCTAGTTCGAACTAGCGGGGTAGTGTAGACATACCCTAAGTGATTGCAGCTAGGTACTCTCAGTTGTACCACATTGCATCCTCTCTTTTAGGTTCCTCCTTGTTCCATTACAGTTACACTGTGTTCTTATGTGATGGTCTCCCAGAGATGAGTAGCAGTAAGTAAAACTGGCTAGTGTGGGGGAAGGAGGCAGAGACCCTCCAATAGCAGCTGTGGCCTTTGCTTCTCCTTATCCCATCTCCCAAGATTCAGAGTGATGTTCTCTAGGAAGGAGCACAGTCATTCATCCATCAGCTTTTTCAGGAAGAGGAATGAATTTGGCCTGCTGTATTATTCATAGCAGGGGAGGAGAGAGGGAAAGGCACAGTAGTGGTTCATTTACAGGCTGGGAGGCTCCACTCTCTCTCCTTTCTCCTGGTTTGTGAAAAATGTACATGTTCTGCCTTCTCTCTTGGACTTTTTCCCATTTGTGCAGAAAAAGAACAGTGATTTCCTGGGGAACTTGGCTACTTTTCCTTGCTTCTCAGACAGAGGGCAGTGGAGAGAACCTCCCTCTCCCTGCTCCCCCCCCCATTGGTAATTCTTTATTGGAGCATTCCCCTGGAAATCCATGAGACTGATTACTGAGTAATTATGGCAGAATTTGTCCCTGTAGTAGACTCTTTGATGAGGAATATTCAGCTTTCTGTGAAAAGTGATGTGCTTGTCCTCTGAAACAACTGAATATCTAACATAAATCAGGGAGTGTTGTTTCTCCTTGATAATGTATGTTTGTAGGATTTTCAAATTCATGATAAAAATTGACATAATAAGAAAACTGCTCGTTGCCTTTGTTTGTTTGAAGCATCTTGTCCTTTTTTGTGTATCAGTTATTTTCTGAACCAAAGTGGGGAAAGTGTCATAAATCTAGTAGTTTTCTGCTTATGTGTTACCTTTATATTTTGGTTATCCACTTAAAATTAAATGTTCTCTTGCACAGATCAAGGTTTCTTTGGGTTTTTTTTTCCTTTGTAAGAAAAACAGGTTAAACCAAAATACTTAGTGTAAAAAGTTTTGTACTGATCTGAGAGTTTCAAGGGCAGGTTCACATTTAAAACCTTACATTGGTGCAGCTTCACTAATGCAGTTACACCACTGTAATGCTTAAGTGAAGATGATGTTATGCTGATGGGAGAACTTAACTGCATTTGTTAGTGTAGTTAATCTACCTCCCCAAGAGGCAGTAACTATGTTAGCAGGAGAAGCTCTCCTGTCACCATAGTGGAGAGGTTAGGTCGGTATAACTGCATCATTCAGGGTTGAAGATTTTTCATCAGTGTTAACATCCATCTATTTTTTTCTTGAAAAAGGGGTAAAGTGTCTGTACTTCCATTCATTTAAATACTAATATGATTAGTGATTAGGAAGGCTCTACATTTATTTGTACTGAGGGATGCGGTCTGTGTGTATCTGTGTATAAGTGTGAATACGTGAGAGCGAGAGAGAGAGAGTTGCCATAAGGACTCTGACTCAAATTACTCTGATTGATCAGGCCTTACCAGTGCTGCCTTATAAATGGAGAAGTATCTATTTTCTGTGGTTAATTTATCCAGTTTTCAATTGCTTATAACTTTGATAAACTTTGACTTTGTCCAGACTAAATCTCTACAACCTGAGGAATTTTTTTTGAATATTTGAGAAAAAAACACATAATTGTTGTTGAGAGGAGGGCTGGTTAAAGCCAGACATTTTTGCCAATACAGCCACTCCCCGAATTGTGAACGGTCAAGTTACGACCGTTCGCACTTACGACCAAAGCTCCCAAGGAGCGGTTGTAAAGGCAATCCCCGAGTTACGAACGCGACCCACACTTACGAACAGTGCGGTCGCATGTAACTTAATGGGGTCTGAGTTACGAACGGATCAAGTTATGGCCAAGTGTTTGGTCCGTAACTCATTCGTAACTTGGAGAGAGGCTGTATTAACTTTTTTTTCCTACCAGTTTTGTTTTTTAAAGATCTCTAGCAGCCTTAGGGGTTTGTTGAAGAGACTGGTCTCCTTGCTCCCATACAAGTGCACTTTCCTCTAGTCCAAATGGTATGTTGAGTTGGGAGATGTAGCTGCTGCCCCTGCAGTTACTCTTCTCAAATTGAATTTGTAATTCTGTGTAGTTTGGAGTTTGCTTAATGTAGCTGGAGTGTTCCAAAAATTAAGAGGAAGCATCTAAAAAATTCTGAACATGTGCAAATGGTGATTTTCCCCTCCCTTCTTCCCCCCAATGGCTTATAACTTATTCATATCCGAATAGATTTTTCCTGTCCTGTGCAAGGCACCTCTCCAGAAATATCTGCCTTCCAATTCTAAGTTCCTGTTCTAAACCCTGAGGCTACTAGAAATCCTTTAAAAAAACTGGTTTTTTTAAATATACCAGTTTTTAAACTGTCTCACTCCCATCAATAACCACACGGTGTTTACTCAAACATTTAAAAGCAATTCATTTGGAGTCACAGAGAAATCATGAGACATTTTAGTCCAGTTATATTTTGTAAAAGTGACAAGCAACTGAAAACAGAAGAATTGGGCATTCTTAGCAATAGGGTATAGTTCCTTTCCCACCTATAAACTATAACTAGTAAAGCCTTATAATTAGTAGTAGCACCTTACTGTGACATCAGTCACAGGTGAGATGCCTAAGGATCTGAAAGCATTGAGTGCAATTATTTCTAGTTGCATCTAATTCTAGCCTAGAAGCTCAAGATTTAGCCGTGTTGACTCTCAAAATGAATATGCCAAATTTAAGTGCTCGGTTAAGCAGTATGTAAAATGAGATTACTCCTGTATTCCCATATTCAGAAGTGCTTTGAAATTTAGATGAATAAGAATTATGTAAGTGAAGAGCATCATACATATATATATAGTAGCCCAATGTCTGAGAGTCTGTAACGCTGAAATGCTGACTGTTCCCTCTGGGTGGCGCTGTTGCCTGAAATGCTGGCTGTTCCCTCTGGGCAGCCCATGCTATATGGGGAGTGCGGGGCTGAAACGGCTGCTTGCGCCACTTGCTCCCCCACAGCGGCCCGCCTGAGCGTCACAGAAGTCAGCCAAGCGCCACGGAGGAGGGAAAGGGAGGCAGGGCGGTGATGTACATGGCCAGGAGGTGGGGCCTGGCCATGTACATGACCACCCCACCTCCCTTAGCCTCCCGCCACAGCCCTCGGCTGACTTCTGCGCTGCTCAACTGGGCCGCTGCGGGGGAGCCCAAATGGCCGCTTGCTCCGCTTGCTCCCCCGTGGCGACCCGGCTGAGTGGCGCAGAAGTCAGCTGAGTGCTGTGGCGGGAGGCGAAGGGGGGTGGGGCGGTGACGTGCGGCATGACAGCGGCTCCAGGCCCCGCCCCCTCACTGTGAACATCACCGCCCTGCCCCCCGTATGCCTCCCACCATGGCGCTAGGCTGACTTCTGCACCGCTCAGCCAGGGTGACGTGTGGGAGGAAGTGATGCAAGCGACTGTTTGGGCTCTGCGCTCCCCATGCAGCTCAAACGGCCATTTGGGCTCCACGGTCCCCTGAATGAGAGGCAGGAGGTGGAGGAGAGCTGAGAGAGAGAGAGGGGGGGAGGCAATAGGAGGAGGCGAGAGAGAGAGAGAGAGAGATGGAGTAAGAGACGGGAGGCTCAGGAGAGAAGACTGACGTGGAGGAGAGACCTGAAAATCCAGTCTTATGATGGGCTAATTGGCTAGTTAACAAATAGCAATCAAAACACCTAACTCTGAGCCCAATGATCTAACCATTCAACCAGCTTCCCTTCTTGGAATCAAGAACAGAACCCAAGAATTTTTGTTTCCAACATTCTACTACTATCTGTTAATATTCAGTAACCTACTGGCAAAGTATACAGGAGGCCCCCGACATACGACCGCCCGAGTTCCAATCCCCCGCATTTACAACCATTTTTGTAAGTGCGGAAGGGGCCAGAGACCCCTGACTTGTGTCCTTGGCTCGCATTTATGACAGGCGCATGGTGCCTATCGTAAATGAGGACTCGAGTTATGACGCCCCTGGCTTGTGATGCTTCCCCAGGAATGGATCGAGTTGCAAGTCAGGGGCCTCCTGTATGTCATATTCCTTTCTAATGGCTAGTGCATAAAAAAGGATAACAACCTACTTCTGCTGTTTGCTATGGTACCTTTAGCTCAAGTAGTGAGGCTCTGTACAAGAGGCCCCCGACTTGCGACACGATCTGTTCCTGAGGAAGTGTTGTAAGCCAGGGGCGTCGTAACTCGAGCCATTATTTACGATAGGTGCAGTACACCTGTCACAAATGCGGGACAAGGACGTAAGTTGGGGGTTTCCGACCCCTTATGCACTTATAAGAATGGTTGTAAGTGCGGGGAGTTGGAACTTTGATGGTCGCATGTCGGGACCTCCTGCATTATGGATTTGTTGTGGATTCAAAACCTTATGATGAGGTAGGTAGGATTTTATTATAGTTGAACAGGGTGTAGTTTATTTTTCCATTTAAAAAAAAAAGCCAAGAAACCCTAAGATTTTCCATGCAGAAAATGATGTTAAAAGAATGCTATCATTACAGAATCAAACACTAAGAAGGCGAGAAGTAGCAGGTTAATGGTTGTTTGAAGTTATACAAAGTATGGCAGTAATCTTCCCCTGTTCTTTTATCATTTTTATCTTTTAAAAAGAACACAGAAAACTGTTGGGTGCTGAGATCTTTAGAAAATCTGGCATAATACATAATCTTCTCTTAATATTTGTTTTTAATTTTTTAACTGGGACTATTTTTTCTTATAGGGTCAATATCAACAAGTTTTGGCAAGAATAAGCATTGCTAGTAATTCATCTACTCTGATCTGTTATAATTACACGTATGCTCCAATCTTACCACAAGTAAGGCTAATAAGATTTAGTCACAGGTATTAAACAAAAATTCATGGCCCATGACCTGTCCATGACTTTCACTATATAAATACTCCTGCCTACTCTTGGGGTTTTGGGATGCTGCTGCTTTGGGGGAGGCCTCAACACTGCTGTGCAGAGGGCTGTGAGGGCCAACAACTAGCCCTTGTTTAGGGCTGCTCCAGCAAGCACCTGGTTTGGCTGTCTCTGGAGCCATTCTAGCAGCAGCCAGTGTATCTGGCCCCAGAGACTGCCCCAGCAGCCACCCAGCACAAATGGCCCTGGAGTCTGCTCCAGCAGCGGAAAAAGCAGCAGGCCCCAGGGTGGCTTTTGGGACCACTGCTCAGACATTGCCTATGGCCAACTGCCAGGGACTGCCCGAGTGGTGGCTGATGTGACTAGCCCCAGGGACCGTCTGAGCAGCAAGCGGCTAGTCCTGGAGCCACTCTAGCAGCAGCTGGGAGGGTGGATTGATTTAAATCATGATTTAAACCACCAAGGAAAAAAAATCAGTGACTTAAAGTACACTTCTCATATTTCTTAAACAATGGTGCAAATCTGATCACTAAATCATTAATTTTCAACTCAGTACAGCATTTTATAACATCTAAGAGGGTATATTTTGTGATAAAACTAATTATTTTTTTATTAATTTATGAAATAGTATATAACACTGATTTCAAATTACCAAAAAAGCAAAGACTGACTGCACTTTGAGTGCTCTTAATTTTAGACTAAGTCCCTTTGAACTCAACCAGCACTTCTGTTTTTTGAGGAAAACAAGTATAGGATGGCGTTCCCAAAGGAAAGCTGGTTTACGCTGAAGTAAAATAGGGAATAAACTTCAGGTATCACCATTATGGTCTGTAGCCATGATGTTCTAAAATAAAAGGGCATTAATTATGTAATATAAAATAAAAAATGACCCTCAGTGGCAACTGGCAACTCTAGATTTCTCTTACTACACTTGGGTGATAGATTCTTAACTTAGTTAACTAATTACACAAGCTATAAGGATTAGCTAAAATTAACTTTTTTTCTAGTAATATCCAACAGCTTGGGAACTTACTCATTAAATCACACTTATATTAAAAAGCATAGAGAGTCTTGAAGAATGATGCATTGCAAAGTGAATTATTTAAGTTAATAATCAGTTAATCTGCTTTGTTCTTCAGACATATCCATATGTTCATCCACACCATTTTCTCCTATTATATTTTCCTTACGTTTCATTCTTGCACCTAGGCCCTGCTTCTCCTTTTTGCACTACTTACATTTGACTTGTTTTCCTTTTTTTTTATCCAGGGAACAGATTTCTTCAAAATATCCCCAGATAGGGTCTTTCACCCCTAGAAGTCATGACAGTTTTTCAATGTCAAAAGTATGGGGGAATCTAGGAAGCTGTAAATGTGCTGAATGTCTTGCCTTTTTCTTTCCAGTCCACTCTATTATTTTATATGCTGCTTCTGTCCCTCCCTATATAGTCTTTTTCTTTCTTTAAGACAATGTCTTAACTAACTCCTCTGCCATGATTGGCCTGGGTCCACCACCACATAAGCATGAAACAAAAATAGTCCTATCCATTCTGTCTTTATTTCATTGTTACTCTAGTCTGTAGAAAAACAAATTGAAAGCCCAGAATGTTCAAGAAACAAAAGCTGGTAGTTAGGCTGGACAGAGTACAGCCATTAATTGTAAACAAGATATTTAGTATGTTACTGATGATTTTAAAAAAATAAAAATCTGATTTAAATGAAAACAAATCTGATTTTTAGTTTTATTTTTTTAATTTGGTTTTTATCTGCTCTGACATCTGGTATGGTAGCCTCTGGGACACCCATGGAACTGTTTTTTGGGCACTCCCTGGGACTTATCCAAGCAGTGGCAAGTGTGGCTGGCCTCGGCATCAGCTGTTGGAACTGCAGAAGTCACTGAGGTCATGGAAAGTCACAGAATCTGTGACTGCAGTGATCTCTGAGACAGAATTGTAGCCTTAACCATAAGTCTGTTAAGGTATTTTTAATCTCTTTAAAAAGACACTTTGGTATCGTTTAGTATGGACATCAACATTGATCATGTGTTTTTTATATCAAAATATCAGATTATTCTTAACAACTAAAAATGAGTTGAAATGAGTGTTTTCAGCAAAGTTGGTGATGAAATTATGAGTAGTGGCAGGTAAAGCCAAGCCATTAATACATGTAACAGATTTTAAGGCATCTGTATGGTGCTGTGGTATAGACTAACTATGGCTGCCAAAACATGGCTATCACAAATTTATAATTTCAGTAGTACATACATGAATCGAACACTGAGTTCCCAATAAGAATATAATCTCTGTAGTATAGTATATGACAGTATGTTTTCTTTTGTTACTTTCTTCTTTGTTGCTTAAATTATTAATAGAAACAACAGAAAAGGATTTTTTTTAAACTAATAAAAGAGAAACACATTTTCATTTATTATTCTAATATCATAAGATGAGGTGTTCATTGTAGGTTTTCATATTACAGTATGAATGAATTTCAGAAATAGATTTTTATAGTGCTAGGCTACGTCTACACTGGCCCCTTTTCCGGAAGGGGCATGTAAATTTCACCTATCGTCGTAGGGAAATGCGCGGGGGATTTAAATATCCCCCGCGGCATTTAAATAAAAATGTCCGCCGCTTTTTTCCGGCTTTTAAAAAAGCCGGAAAAGAGTGTCTACACTGGCCCCGATCCTCCGGAAAAAGCGCCCTTTTCCGGAGGCTCTTATTCCTACTTCAAAGTAGGAATAAGAGCCTCCGGAAAAGGGCGCTTTTTCCGGAGGATCGGGGCCAGTGTAGACACTCTTTTCCGGCTTTTTTAAAAGCCGGAAAAAAGCGGCGGACATTTTTATTTAAATGCCGCGGGGGATATTTAAATCCCCCGCGCATTTCCCTACGACGATAGGTGAAATTTACATGCCCCTTCCGGAAAAGGGGCCAGTGTAGACGTAGCCCCAGTCTTAAAAACATTTTATCTTTGCGCTGATTGGAACTTCAAGATACGTATTTTCTTTCTGATTGTGTCTACCTTGAAGTTGTATATGATTGTGCATACTGTGTACTTCTGCTGATGAACTAGAAAATAACTCAATTGTTTTAGACCCCGATTTTCTAAAGTGCTAATTGCACTGTTGAGATACTGAATACCCTTGTCTTCCCATTCCTTTGAAAAAGTTGAGGCGCTCAGCACCTCAAAGTATCAGGTCCCGTAATGCACAATATTCTATACCATGTATTCATTTATTTAGTAGGAATGGACCATAGGAAATGTATTTTTTTTTAATTCTATGGCTAAGTATGTGGGTGGAAATTAAATGCCGCACCTGCATAATGAATCTTATGTGCGCTGCTATCATATTAGTGATGTAATTTAAAAACCCATGTGACAGACACATCAAGAAGTAAAATTGTATGTAAAATTCATACCACAGCACTTTTTTTAACCAGAAAAGCTTCAGTTGTTGGGGGAGACCAAAGAAATCCATATTAAGAATTGTATTGCTACATATTTTACTATTTATAACATCCATGTTTTTGCATGCCTTTAAAAAAATTCTTTACAAGCTAATTTGATAGTTTATCTAAGTAGACTATTTTATATTTCCTTACAAATTTTCCAGTCCCACAGTCCTGCATAATTTTTCACTTTATATTGAAATATTTCCTTCATAACATAGTGAATGTACAATCTCTGATTATTTTACCTACATAGACTTTTTTCTAAAATCTACAGTAAACCAATAGCTCCCTCTGTCCTCCATTGCTTTCATTTTTCACTTTCGGGGCATTCACTGGTATAAAAGCTGTCATTCATATTTCAGTAAATGCACTGTTTCCTAAGGTTCTGTTGCCAATTCTTCCTTTTGTTATGGTGATATTCCCTTTCTTGAAGTCAGAGATAAGGATAACTATTGCAATAACTTGTTATATGTGTATAACTAAAAGCTTTGCTTGTTGTAACATCTGAATTATTATTTCAATTTGTTTCAGTTTACACTAACTACTAAAATGTCTCTTTATCCTAAACCTTAGATGAGATAAACAGTTAATATATATTTACACAGGATTGGCAGGCTTCCCCAATTCCTCTTTGTCAATTGCACTAAAAGTAGCAAAACACAAACAAAATTTAAGCCCCTCTATCTAATCATCCCTCTCTACCCAGACTCTCATAAATGTCTTATTGCTCAAGTCAAAGGAGAAAATGCATTTGAATTTTGTTTCCTTTTTGTCAGTACGTCTTTCACAGCTGCACTGTAAACCTATAGTTTAAGGGTATGGCTACACTACTGAGTTTTGTTGAGCAAATTAATGTTGACACATAAAAGTCACCAAAAAAGGTCGCAAAGTGTGTTTGTACTTGCTGCTTCTGTCAACAGGTGTCCATATATTTATCTCCCCTAGCAACTGCAGGAACAATGCACCGTGGGTATATATCCCATAGTGTGTAGTGACACTGTCTGTCACTAGGTGTTGTAGAACCATGGCGCAGATGTGGGACATCTTGGGACTGTGCAAAACGTCCTGTTAGGCACTGTTTTGTTCAGGGGCTTCCAGTATCCTTTTGCACCTTTTTTCCAACTGCCATTCTCTGCTGTGCAGTCTGGCATCTGCAGTGAGAAAGAATGGATCCCACATTTCTCTCGCATGCTATATTAACGGTCATTAAGACTTTGTGCATGGCAGTGGAGATCATCTTGTAGTTATTGAGAAAGGAAGAAGAGTTGGAGTAGGGATGTAAGGGTACGTCTAGACTACATGCCTCTGTTGCCAGAGGCATGTAGATTAGGCTGCCAGACATAGGAAAATGAAGCAGCGATTTAAATAATCGCCGCTTCATTTAAATTTACATGGCTGCAGCGCTGAGCCGACAAACAGCTGATCAGCTGTTTGTCGGCTCAGCGCGATAGTCTGGACGCGCGGGTGTCGACATCAAAGGTACTTGTCGACCACCCAGGTAAACCTCATCCCAGGAGGCATACTTGGGTGGTCGACAAATACCTTTGATGTCGACATCCGCGCGTCCAGACTATCGCGCTGAGCCGACAAACAGCTGATCTGCTGTTTGTCGGCTCAGCGCGGCAGCCATGTAAATTTAAATGAAGCGGCGATTATTTAAATCGCTGCTTCATTTTCCTATGTCTGGTAGCCTAATCTACATGCCTCTGGCGACAGAGGCATGTAGTCTAGACGTACCCTAAGTGACTAATTGACAAGTTGACTATCCGATAAGCAAAAGCTTATCCACTAGTCAACGCACTAGTTGCTTCCCTACCCTTGCTGCCTCTATCAGAAAGAGGCAGCAAGGGGGGGAAACAGGAAAGAGTGTGTGTGTGTGGGGGGGAGCCAGGTTAAAAGCAGGTTCCCTCCAGCTCCGTGGGAGAGGGCAGGTGTGCAGTGGTGGCATTCCACTTTTGAAATATACAAGAGTCTTGCTGGTGCCTGGAACTACCATGCGGCATTTCAGTCTTTGAAATACATAGGAGCCCCTGATGGAGCTCTTGTACATTTCAACGGTGGAATACCACATGATACTTCCGCCTTTGAAATGTAGTAACAGCTAGTCGGGCTCTTGCTACATTTCAAAGCGAAAGTGCCCTTATTGACTAATCGAATAGTCAATGGAAATTCCATCGACTATTCGATTAGTTGATTAATCTATTTTTAATATCCGTAACTTTTGCAGAATCTTGACAGTGTGAATGGTATGGACAGAGGTAACCTGTCATTGTATTTGGCTCTGATAGAGCAGCTGTACATGGTAGACCATCGCTTCTGGGCTAGGGAAACCACTGATTGCTGGGATTGCATTGTCGTGCAGGTATGGGATGGAGACCAATGACTATAGAATTTTAGAATGTATAAAGCAGCCTTCCTGGAGCTGTGTGCTGAGCTGGCTCCTGAAATGTGACACAAAGATACTAGAATGAGAACTCCCCTCTCAGTTGAGAAGCATGTAGCATTAGCTGTGTGGAAGCTGGCAACTCCTGATTGCTACTGATCAGTTGCAAATCAGTTTGGAGTGGGGAAGTGTACCATTGTTTCTGTACTGCTGCAAGCATGCAGAGCAATAAATCACATTCTGCTATGGAGGATCATGACTCTGGGAAATGCACATGGCATAGTGGCTGGCTTAGTGAACATGAATTTCTCAACTGTGAGCAGGGCAATAGATGACACACATTCAGATTTTTAGCACCAGCTCACTATGTTGCCAAGTACGTTGACAGGGATACTTGGTCAATACTTTGTCAATACTTCTCAACCATGCTTGAGGGTGCTTGTGGATGAGTGTGGGCATTTCACAGACATTCTGCTTGTTCATGTCAGTTAGCTACACAGGAATATGTACAGCTCTCATAAACACAGCCAGCTTCGCACTTTCCCATGCTGTTTGTCTTGCACTCCACAGCCATTTGCCCTGCATCTCATCCCCTGGTTCCTGGAAAGTGGCTGCTTACATTGTCTATGCCCATCAGCAGCAGAGAACAGTTCCTGGTTGCCAGACACACTTGATGAACCCAGGGGGAGCCCATGGTCCTTGACTATCTCAAACTCTTCATGTACAATTTAATTCTCTGAATTAGGTTTTCCGTATATTGCCTTCGTGTCCTGTGAAATATCCATGGGGCTGTTGGAGGTGCAGGTGGAGTGATCACAGAGAATAGCGTTCAGTTTATTATAGAAACAGCAGATCTTTGGTGAAGCCTGGGGGCATTGGTTCATTTCATGGGCCTTATGATAGGCTTGACTGAGTTCTTTGGTTTTCACTCTGCACTGCAGCTCATATCTCTTTTCAGACAAGGATCATGAAATGTATACATGTCCCAGTTTCTACAGATCACTTGCAGTTGAGACTAGATAGACTCTTTGCTGTGCAGACTGATCACATCCAACAGCTCCTCAGTGGTTCAAGTGGGAGAGTGTTTGTTGCGATGGCTGGGTATGGGCACCTGGCAAGATCCTTTGAGACTACTGCATTCTGAGTCAGTCTGCATAGGGAGGTTGGGCCCAGGTGCTCATGCTGCAGGAAATGGGATTTAAATTATGCAGACTTGTTAGGGGGCAGGGCGGGTGTTGGTAGCCTGGCTTCGGGGCAGCAGAGTTCAAACTGCGAACAAGAGCAGCCGTTTGGGAATTGTGGACCACTTCCTGGAGGCCAGAATCAGACACAAAATGCCCTGACGTGAATATCAGTTCCTTTCATGTTTCTTGACAACACAGGATGGGGAAAAGACAAAAGTCCTAGAAATTTTTTGTGGATGAAAATGGCGGTTTTTCAGACAGCAGTCACATTGCAGTGTGAATGCTCATGCAATTTTGTTAACAAACGGCACTTTTCCTCAACGAAACTTGCCCGTGTAGACAAGCCATAAGAATTTGATTGGTACTTGGAAAAGGAGCTGCATAATTGCCTGAAAATCTTTTTATTATTTAGATCTGAATGGTATTTTCAGGTTGCCAGCAAGTAGTCACAAATAGATGGTGTACATTTACATATCTTTACGTACCTTTTAATAACAAAATATATGGCTGGAGCAACATTTTTGTTGATATTCCCTTTCAAAGGAGGATAGAAATGATGTGAATTTACTTTTAATAAACTGCTGTTGATCACCTAGAGTAAAAGGACAATGGGAAACCATGTTTTCTGATTGTGGTTGATGCCTCCTGTCCTTATGATTTACTTTCCCAAGCAAATGTTTATTTTTCATGCAACATGAACTTTGTGTTATGTTTGTTTGTTATTAGTCTGTAGTTACTGATTAGAGTCCTGCTTCTGCTGCAATTAAAATTAACAGTAAAACTCTTGTTTATTTAGGTTATTCATTTCCACATGTCTGCCAGTATGATGAGGATGAATATAATTATTTTCATTCCAAGCAGCAGAATTCCAGTTTTTGTTTCAAAACTGTCACTTTTTCCATTTGAGACATGACCTGCAATCATTGTAGTTGCTTTGCTGTTCAGGGGAGATCATCTCACTTTCAATTTAGTTCCCAAAACACTCTGAATATGTATGTTTTATATATTTCTATTTCCAACCTCCACACTTGGTCCCAGAGAGAACAGCTTCTTTCTCTGACATAGTGTTGTTGTGGATAATTTTATTTTTAATGAGTAATTTTTGGGAACTTTCAAATGACATCTGTATTCTACCCTGTCTATATGAGTTCTCAGCTGCTCAGGGTACACTCTTGCTGACCTCTCTCAGCAACTAACATACATTGAATAAACTGAACAGTCCTTGGGTACACTGAGGATTGATCTATCCCAGGTCTTGACAGCTGTAGAGTGAGCTTTCTGTGCCAACTTCTGGCTGGCTATGCAGCCGTTTTAGAAGATTTTTTTTTTTTTTTGGCTCCCAAGATCATTCAGGGAGTAGTCTTATCAAGTCCATTAATTTTGCCAAGAGTTTAAAAAAGCTGTTTAAACGTTCTTAATTCTGGTATAATTGTCAGCAAATACTACTTCTGTGTGATCAAATCTGAAATTATAAATTTAAATAAAAATGTCAGCTAAAGTTGTTCCCTTATTTTAGAGAAGGAAGATTAAATATATAATAACTTTCTGCATAACTAAAATATCAGTTTTAAAACAATTGTTATAATTAGAAATTTTGTACCTATGCATATCTGCTAATTTTTTTTGCAGAGATTTAAGTACAAAAATACTTTAACCAAGGAAAGTATATATCATAACTAGCATGTGGCTGAAAACATTAATTCTTATGTTAAATTATTTTAACCTAACTTTTTTTGGTCTCCAGAACTGACAAAGTTGCATTGCTGTGCTGAATTTTTATAATGCATGAAAGGCATGCATTGGTTTAGATCACAGTATCTTACTACCAATGCATGAACCCTGCAAATCCATGGATATCTGCTTTAAATACGTTGGTAACTGCATCATAGATGTGGATGCAGATATCTGCAGTTCATTTTTGCAGATATGGCTGTGGAATTGCAGATACCAATTTTGAAAGTTTAGACCATGTCTGGCATCTTCTTATAATTCTGTTTTTGCCTATTCTTAGTTTGAATGGGATAAATGATCCTTAAATGTCAAATCTTACTATTCAAAGCAAATATTACAGGTAGAACAGTTACTGCTTTGGGGTATACTTTAATTTAATGCAGCTTAATTGATAGGTGAGGCAATATTTTTAAGTGTACATTTTCTTTCTATATTCTTGTGAACATGGGAGCTGAAAACTTTTCTTAAGCTTCATTTGTGGTCTGAAGATGTGTGTAGAAATTTTGACTGCTTCTTACTTCATGTAAATAGTACTATGTATCCCTACCTCTGATACATCACCATAACCTAGTAGTGTTTCATCATCTTTGAGTGCTTGCTCCTGTCAGTTCCATAGTAGATATGCAGGCATCCATGTGTACAGCCATCGGAGGTTTTTGCCTTAATGGTAATCTGTAGGGTTGGCGCTCCCCTTGACTGCTACGTTCATTTGTTGGTGTAACAGGCTCTACTGGCCCCTCACCCTCTCAATTTGTTCTTACAACCCAAGATGGTCCATTGGAGTCCCTTTCCTTGATAGTCAAGGGCTAGCAGTTTCTTGACTTGAACTTTGTGCCTTAATGCCTTGTATATAATTACATAGTGTCAGGTCAGAATTGAATACCTTTTCCTGCTGTGACCATAAATGGTACAACTTGTACTGCTCAATATAGAGTGTAGAGCAGTGGTTATTTAACCCTGAAATCTCAGGAAGTGCCCACAGCTTCAGGCTTATGTGCACATAGTAGGGTAGTGGAACTCTTGATGTTGGAAATGCCGTTAAAAGGTGAATGAGCAAATTCACTCATTATTTTTGCCAAAGATATCCATACAGGACAGAATTGCCCTTCAACTATGGCTGATAACCAGTCAAGAATTGAGCTCCAAAGGACAGGCAAATAGAAGATCTTTTTCAATGGCAACTCCTGCAGTGTAGCTGGTTCCAAATGTATCAACCTCTGTCCTTCCTTTGGTCCAAACCAGTGAAGTCAAGGGGGAGAGGAGTACTGACACATGGGCAAGGCAATGCTTCCATATCAACTACCCAGACTATTGCAGCCACATTACATGGAGAGGACACACCATCCTTACTGGCAAAATGAACTCAACATGGAAAGTGGCAGCTACAGGTTATAAACACTCACTTGATTGTCCTAAAGGAGTCACCTTAAATTATGGGAAGAATCACTGCTTTTCATTGCTCAGTCACCAGCTGCCACAAAGTGGAGTGGCCCTAGGACAGCTAGGTACTGACCCTCCATAGGCTGTCTTCCTCATGAAGTGCCTGGTGCTAGCCCAAAATTTGAAAGGTAGACAGAAACCTTGCACATGGCAAAATAAGAAATCAAGAATGTTACAGCTTAGAAACTAGAATGTCAGGATTGTGTATCCATAAATGACAGATGATAACTAACACTACATAGGCAATTTATGGAAATCAGCTTTGATAGATCTTAAGCTGTACAAACTCAATGTTGACTTTGCAGCACTTCAGGAAGCAAGACTTGAAGCTTATTCTGTCCAAGAGGCCAATTACACCTTCTTTTGAAAAGGTAAAAGTAGCAAAGAAAATTGTCTACATGGGGTCAGTTTGCTGTGAGAAACAAGTAGATAAAGCTGCTAGAAACACCTATTGGGAAGTCAGAGTATATCATCTCACTGAAATTTCAGATGACCATTGATTCTGTGAACATCATTAGTGCCTATGCACCAACACTCAAATTTGACCCTGAAGAGAAGGATACATTTTATGACTGCATCAAAAGAATATCATCAACTAAGAAACTTTTCCTCCTTGGTAACTTCAGTGCAAGAGTTGATGCAAACAATTATAGGCCAGATGGTCCTTGACATTTTGGTAATGGCAAGATGAATGAGGATGGCCAATGACTTCAGTTCAGCACCAAAAATCAAATGCAAACACTCATGTGACAAAATTTGAAGATGATACAAAACTGCTCAAGATAGTTAAGTCCAAAGGATCTCTCAAAACAGGGTGATTGGGCAACAAAATAGCAGATGAAATTCAACGTTGAAAAATGCAAAGTAACACACATGGGAAAATATAATTCTAACTATATTTAAGCAGGGTCTGAACCAATGCTTCCATTGCAGCCAGCTGGAATGGGAAAGAAATCCTGGGTGTGTTTATCTAAATACAGTTCACTCAGTTTGCTTAGGCCTGCTAGATATTCAACTGTGAAAATGTTGTTTTGCCCATTGTAACCAATTTGGCTGTTGTGGGGTCACAAACTGTGTTAACACTAAAATGCAGAAATTGTGAGAGATGATCACTAATGCTTGCAGTTATTGGGGAATGCAGAAAAATCAGACTGTGTTTAACTCAGTTAGAAGGAGAAACTGTCAGTGTAAAGAACCTCGGATGGGCTTCCTGTGCCAAAACTCTGTGAAGTTAACTGCAGAGAGAATTGAAGGACTCTGAATCAGCATGCTGCATGCCCTCCAGGTGTGAGCTATAAGACTGGTTTAATCTATTTGTCCTCTCTTTTATCCCTCTTCTAATGGTGGAACTAAAGCAGACTCAATAAGTGAGTCTCTTTATTATTTTTGTTAAGTTTACTCTACTGGATCCTGGAATCTCTTGTGGCTGGAGCTGAAATCACTAGGTTTGCCCTGGAGCCAAATTTGCCACAAGCCAGTGGAAGATGTGACAAGCAGCCAGCAGAGTGGCGGCAACAGGTTAGCAAACAGAAGAGTGGAGATAGAAAGGTGTAATGAGTGACCTACAGAGCGGTGGCAGCATGATGAGCAGCCAATAGAGTGACAGTATTGAGGTGAGATAAATGACCAGCAAGGCGGTGGCGGAGAGCAGCGAGCTGGTGGATGACGAGTGACCAGCAGAGTGAGTAAGATGTATTGGTGCCTCCTTTCACACAGCAAGCCCCTGAGTGCAACCTTCCCTATGAATTAAAAAACACATTTTATATATTTTACAGTATTGGAAATTCTGGAAGTGAAGTGCGGTTTGGGAGCAGAGACTGACAGCTTGCAATGCCATGTAATAACTTCATGACCCTCTGAGAGATCACAACCCCCATTTTGAGAACCCCTGTCTTAGCCCACTCTTTCACAGGAAGTAATACAACTGAAGGAGTTGTCAGTAGTTGGTAGAAACCAGCATAGGACTCAATTAATTCTTGTATAATTTAAACACTTGGATGAGATTTTATTGTAGAGAGCACAATTCAAAATGAAATTTGGTCTTCGTAACAAGTTGACAGCATGTAAAGTGCAGCTATTACATGGTCATTTATTTCAGAAGTATTCTTTTAAATAATAAACATTAAAATGATGAAACAAAATCCACCTTCCTTGACCCTGTAAATCAAATCCTGCTGCCTTTGAAATCAATGAGAAATTATCACCTACTTATGTAGTGTAGAGTAGAGCTTGGTACAAAACCTACTTAGGTCCCTGGAAAGACTCACTTTGACTTTAGAGGGTTTGGAGCAGGCTCTCTCTCTATCTGATTATGGAGCTATTCTTATGGCTCCATAGTTAAGGTTTCAGATGAGTACCATTATAAGCCCTATTTCAAACTTCCTCATAACTTTGGATATATACACTGGTTTGTCCAAAAAATTAAATTGTATTGTGAAGGCATTTTTGCAGTTGTGGAAGAAATTCTTTGGGCAATGCGTAATGGAACTCTCAAAAGAATACCCTAATTTGAAAACTTTCCTAAAACTTAAGTCCCTCTAGTTAAAAAAATAAATAATTAAATAAAGCTTATTACTAACTTTTAATGTTTCTCAGAGAGTTTGTAAAAATTAGTAAAGAGGCTGCCTTTTTACGGAAATAAGATGTAATTAAATAAAATCATTAATGGTTATTATATAGAATGGTAATGGTTATAGCATTTGTGTGGGATAGCATATTATACTTTAGGATCCCAGGTGGAGTTTGAGATCTGTTTTGCTGACTCACTTTGGAAATCAGACCACCAGAGGTCAAACTGAAAAAGAAAATATAGTGGCACTCTTCCACACTTCCCACAAAATAAATTGCCCACTTGAGATGCCAAAATCAGCTGCTGCTCTCAGAATTGTGCAGATGTTCAAAATATGTTCATGTATGCTCTCTGGGTTCTGATCAGCTTCATGGATTTGGCTTTTTGATTAAGAAAAAACATGGTGGTAATATCCTAAACCCAACCCACTTGTGGTGCCAAAATGAGCTTTCACAGTAGGTTCATAGGCTTTCATATTATGATAGTTTTGTTTCTGTGAAATAGTTATAATGTTGTCATTTTAAATTCTTCTTCGAGAGTTCCCGGTGGATGCTCCATGTTTGGTCTTGGTGCCGTCCTGGAGCTTGGGTTGGAGATTTTGAACTATATTGGCATGCGACGGGCCAGTAGGCACTGTGCACATGTGCCTGAGCCCTCTAGTTCCTTCTCAACTGCCCTGGGCTTGAGATGGAGCTCTGTAGTTCTCTGCTTTGTTTGACATTTCTGAAATAGTTTTCATTGTTTCTTAGTTATTTCTAGTTGTTTTTAGTTAGTTGTTACTAAGTTTAAAAAAACAAACAAAACTTTTTGCATGCCTGGCCCTCCGAGCTTTAAGCACTGTGCCTCCTGCAGAGAGAGACAATGCAGATTTCTGGTGGACATACACAATGCGTTAGATGACTGGGAGAACGTCATTCACCTCGGGATTGTCCTCACTGTGCCAAACTCAAGGCCAGGATTCACAGGGACTGAGACTTCCATTTAAAGTTAATTTTATTGGAGAAGAATAGGCACTCTGCCTCTGACCTGTGATTACAACCTAGGGAGGTACAATCACCCCCAGGCTCCCCTCAGGGCAAAAAGGTGCAAAAGAGAAGTTCATCAGTGCCCCATCATGAGCTTTCTTCTAAGAAACAGTCTCCTTCCAGGCCATTGCCACAGAGGTGACGCATAAGTACTTATGACACTCCGGGTACCTCAGACATTGTGGCACTGTCAGCAGCGGCCAGCACTGACTACAGAAGCTCCAAATAATGCTCTAAAGATGCACCAGCAACCTCTACGGTATCCAGCACTACATCAATACCGTAAGATACATCTTTGGTGCCGACGACAGCAGCAGTACCGAAAACTATGGAACCACCATTGACACGTCCAACGGTACTGATGGCACTCTCGACGGTCACAGTACTGACAGCACCTGCCTGTTCTTCAGCACCATTGGCATCAACCAGATTAGTGGCACCGAATATATACTTGGTACAGCCTACTTTTCAGCGGTCGCTACTATCTGCACCGACCATGCTGTTGGCACTGTATAGACAGGATCTGCAGACTCCAGCACCGATTCTTGTGGCTCTGCTGCCATATATGTGAAGTGCTGATCTCACGGAGATGTTTGCCCCCAAATCATTGCTTTTCGGCACCAATGCATTACCTAGACCAACCACTTCTCGGGTGCTGTCTCCAGTACCATTGCAGTTTTCCATTGATGAAGATGAAGGCTTACAGGTCTCCTTCACACCATAGCCCTTGATTGGAATATTATAAACTGCATTATGAGCTGCGAGCAGTTCCCCTGTGTGATGGACATCATTGGATACCTCCTTTGGTGTTGCATCCTACACCATGGGCTGACTAGAGCCCTTGGGATTCCTATAGAGATACCAATTTGCAGCCTAGTTCCTACAAGCAGGCTAGTTTTTAGACACTGCACACCGCTTGATCCATGCAACAGCTGCTCAATGCAAATCCTCAGGAAGCTCTGTTTATGGAGGAATCACCCCCGATGCATCACCTCCAATGAATTACTTTTTAGGAGAGTTGCAGCTGAACTTAAAATTACAATAGTGGACATCTCCAAACCTCGGCATGAGCTCACTGATATCCTCCAACCCTAACCATCATCCAAAATAGCCCTCCATCAACCCTGCCATTATGGACCCCGCCAACACGATTCCACCTATGAGCAAGAGAGCTGATTAAAAATACTATGTACCCACTAAGAGCCTGGAGTTTCTCTTTACCCATCTGACACCAAACTCCTTCATGGTGGAAGCTGCACACCAATGGGTGAAGCAACATCGTTTTTGCACCACTTCACCAGATAAGGATAGTAAGAGACTTGATCTCTTTGGTCACAAGGCTTATCCATTCGCAGCTTTACAGTTCAGGATTTCAAACTACTCAGCCTTGTTGGCAAAGTATGACTTTCATAATTATTCTAAGTTCATGGATTTTGCAGATGATATTTGAGAGGCAAAGACACCTCCAATTTATGGCCATTGTAGCAGAGGAACAGCTTATTTCCTGTGCTGCCTTCCAGGCTGTGCTCGACACCACGGACAGTGTGGCTAGACCCATGGTCCCCACGATTGTGATACATAGAGCCTCCTGGTTCTCCCCAGCCATGTTCCCTTGTGAGATAGTCTATGGTCGAGGATTTGCCCTTTGATTGGGAGAAGCTTTTTGCTGGTAAGACCAACAAAATTCTCACTACCGTGAAGGATTCTCGTGCTGTCCTTCGCACTTTGGGTATTCTTGTGCCTGCCAAAAGACATAGGTACCAGCCCTATCAATGGCCACACTACCCTGCCTATCTCAACCAGTGCCTGGATAGGAACCAAACCCCGCCTCACAAATGAAGACAGTTGTCAGGCTCAGCCTCTCAACTGCCACTGGCCAACAAGCAAATTTGAAGCTTTGGTCGAGGGCCTGGAAACCCCCCCCCCTAAAAGTTTCAATGCTGATAGTGACCATGTGAACATTCCAAAACTGTCTGCCCATTTTACTGCCAGTGGACCACCATTACTTCAGACAGATGGGTGCTCAACATCATTCTGTCCAGTTACACCATCTCCTTCCTCTCCAAGCCTCCTACCCACCCTTCACCCCGTTCCTCTTCAGGGATCCCTCTCAGGAGTCCCTGATTTGACAAGAGGTGCTACATCTGTTAGATCTCAGGGCCATAGAACCAGTTTTACAACAGCACAGAGGCAGAGGGTTCTACTACCATTACTTTCTAACTCAAAAGAAGTCAGGAGGTTGGAGACCAAATCTACATTTGCGTAATATGAACATATTCGTCAAGATGCAACACTTTGGCATGGTCTCTTTATTCTCCATTATCCCGGCATTGCAACAAGGGGACTAGTTTCTAACCCTCAACCTCCAAGATGCTTATTTTCATGTTCTAATTCATCCTTCTCACAGGAGACTTCTAAGATTCACGGTAGGCCCACATCACTACCAATATCAAGTTTTGGCTTGTATACAGCTCCTCGAGTTCTCTCCAAGGTGCTCACTGTAGTCACAGAGTATCTTCACTCCCTGGGAATAATCATATTCTCTTATCTTTGACGACTGCCTTCTCAAGGTCACATCATAGAATGAGTCAGCATGCATGACTGCAATAACAACACAGTGCTTTCTGAAGTTGGGCCTCTGAATAAACTGGGAAAAGTCATCTATTCATCCTTCTGAGATCATACAGTTCATCAGCGCCTGCCTGGATTCCTTGTCGGCATGAGCCTATCTACCTCACAAAAGATTTCTTGACATCCAAATGCTGGCTACAGTGCTTTATTTCTTCACACACCGTACAGCCAAAGACTGCTTACAACTTAGTGGCCACATGGTAGCTACAACCTTCGTGGTATGGCACACACGACTCCATATGCACTGCCACTGGTTTGGTTTTCCATGGTATACAAGCTTATAATGCACACTATGTTGCTCCTACTTACCATACCTCATGAGGTTAAGTCATCCCTCCTCTGGTGGACCAAAACAACACATTTTTGCATAGGGGTTCCATTTCTCTAACAGTCCCTCTTATGCACAGTTACTACAGCTGCTTCACATGTGGGCTACGGTGTTCATCTCTGAGACCAGACTACTCAAGGCCTCTGATCAACTCAAGAGATGTGCTTGTACATAAACATGTTGGAACTTTGTGCCATCCACAACTCTTTCAGGCATTTCCTGCCCTCGATTACCAGCAAACACGTGCATATCCTTACAGACAATAATGTCTGCATATTTTATATCAACATGCAAGGGGGTGCCAGGTCTTGATCCCTGTGCACCAAGGCTATAAAGCTGTGAAATTTTTGCATCGGCTATAACATCCACATTTCCACAGTTTTCATAGCAGGTGTCACCAATGTAACAAGGATCAGAGGGGTAGCCGTGTTAGTCTGAATCTGCAAAAGCGATGCACATGCATCTGACGAAGTGGGTCTTTGCCCACGAAAGCTTATGCTCCTACACTTCAGTTAGTCTATAAGGTCACATGCATCTGACGAAGTGGGTCTTTGCCCACGAAAGCTTATGCTCCTACACTTCAGTTAGTCTATAAGGTGCCACAGGACTCCTCGTCGCCAATGTAACAAGGGCCTCTCTCAGCAGACATTTTCCTCAGCATCACAAATGAGTACTCAACCCTTCGGTAGTATGCTCTCTGTTCTGCAGATGGGGTCACCCATTGATAGACCTGTTTGCAACACCACACAATACCAAATGCATATGGGTTTGTTCCAGAGTGGGCATGGGGAGGGGATCGCTTAGAGACACCTTCCTCATTCCATGGAATCACATGCTGATAGACCTGTTTGCAACACCACACAATACCAAATGCATATGGGTTTGTTCCAGAGTGGGCATGGGGAGGGGATCGCTTAGAGACACCTTCCTCATTCCATGGAATCACATGCTATCTTATGCCTTCCCCGATACCACTTCTCGCCAGAGTTGTTCAGAAGGTCAAGACAGATGAGGCCACAGTCAAACTAATAGCCCCTGTCTACCCAAGACAACCTTGGTATCCCTTTCTCCTCAGGATGTCAATTTGCACGCCCATCACTCTCCCTCTCCAGTGTAGCCTCATCACTCTGGGTTGGACAGTACAAACCTCCCAGACCTACGTAAGCTGCATCGAAAAGCATGGTTTCTCTGTGGCTCTCCCACTCTGAACCAGGGCTTTCAGAGCAAATAAGCGTAATCCTCATCCACAGCTGTAAGAATTCCACCCGCTCCTCCTACACCTGCAAATGGAAGCGCTTCTCAGCATGGTGCACCTCAAAAAGGTAGGACCCGGTATCAGTGCCCATATCTTTTAGGACTACCTCCTCACTCTGAAGCAATCATCGCTTTCATTTAATTCCATCAAGGTACACCTAGCGGCCATTAGGGCCTTCCACCACATAATTGAGGGCTGGTCCATTTTTACTCACCCTACAATCAAAAGGTTTCTCAAAGGGCTGCGTCTCCTTTACCCCGATATCACCCGTACCTTCCTGGAACCTCGGTCTGGTACTGTGATCCCTGACCAGACCACTCTTTGAGACTCTTGCTCTTTTTCACAGCAGTCCATGAAGTTTGTCTTGCTGGTTGCTGTAATATTGACTCACACCGGAGCCCAGGGTGAGCTGGGGACTCCCTAGCTGACCCCAGACACCATTCGGCATTTCCGTAGAATCCGGAATCAGCTGGGTAGTTCCCAGCTGATTCCGGGCTCCATGCGGCACTGCCGCTTTGAAATGCTGTGCCATGCCCGGGATCAGCTGGAGATCCTGGGTTCTGCAGAAATCCTGAGTGGAGCTTTGAAATGCACAAGAGCCCCCACTGGGGACTCTTTGTACATTTCAAAGCTGGCATGCTGCGTGCAGCCCGGAGTCAGCGGGACTTCCCACTGGCCCTGGGCTGCACATGGAGTTCCACCTTTGAAATGCACAAGAGTCCCCAGCAGGGGCTCTTGTTCATTTCAAAGGAGGGATGTGGAAATTCCATTGACTACTTGACTAGTAAATTCATCTATATTTAACATCCTTAATCTACGCATCATGCCACTGATGGACATTTGCTAGGCAGCCACGTGGGCATCATAACTTACCTTTACTAAGCACTATGCACTTTCTTCTATGGCTGACACTTCATTGGGCTCTGAAGTTCTGACATCAGCCTTCCGTAATATTCTGAAGCCCCAGCCACCGCAGACCAAAACTGCTTGTTAATCACCAAACGTGGAGCATCCATGGGAACCTCTCGAAGAAGAAGTGAAGGTTACTCACCTTGTGCAGTAACAGGAGTTCTTCGAGATGGTGTTCCTGTGGATCCTCCATGACCCACATTCCTCGCCACTGCATTGGACCTGGAAGACCTCCGGGGTAGAGAAGAGACTGGAGGGTATGGGCTGTGCATGTGCAGTGCCTACTGGCACGTCACATGTCAGTTGGCATCATGTATGCTCAGCCTTGCGCATGCACACTTTAAAATCTTCGATTCAGGTGCCGGGAGAGCACCAAGACCAAGCATGGAGCATCCATGGGGACACCATCTCGAAAAACTCCACATGTGTAACTTTCACTTCTCTGTGATATTTGAGCTTATATCCATTACAATGAATTGGGAAGTTGATATCTCTCAACTCTTGTTCCAGGCTCTTTGCAAATTAAGGTAGACATAGATTTATTGATTTCAAGGCCAGAAGAGATCATTGTGATCATCTAGTCTTACCTCCTATATAATTTATGCTATACAGTTTTCCCAGCATAATTCTTAGAGCATATCTCTAGGAAAAAACTTGTAAATTGTACCTGTGGTTAATAATTCTTTGTAGTTAAAAAATTTCACTTAATTTCCATTCTGAATTTGTTTAGCTTCAACATCCAACCATAGGATTATGTTGTACCTTTAAATTGATGAGTCCTTTATTAAACTGAAGCTCATGTTCAACTGATTACCTACCATATATACCAATATACTGTACTGCCATGTATCATCTGAATTTGAGCTCTATAGTCTGATAAATTGGGTCTTATTAGAGGCAATTCCTCAAGGCATAAGAAGGCATGGCTCCTGAAGGTGAAAACTTGAGGGAAGGGAAAGGAAGTCTTGTAAATAGAAGCTTTGTAATAAGATTGATGGTTTTCTTTGAAAAAGAAAAAGGAAATTTTTAATTTTCAAAAATGTTGATCAGCTTTGCTTTTGAATACTTTAAAAGAGAAAATTACAATGTATGTATTGCCACATGCTGCACTAATTTGCCCTCTGTCCAAAAGTGGGGTCTGACATGGGGAGAAGAAATAGATTTTCTTGAAGCAGCATTAATGTTTCACTGTAGAGGAAGATATTTGATAATATGTATTAGTAGTCATTCCTTTCTTAGTTTACTTCCCTATGTGAACGTGGTGTTCTGATCCAGCTGGCTAGTTGCATGTAGATCTTTATCCTGGAAGTGGCCAGTTGGTTCATTTGTGGCACATCTTAAAGTGAAAGTGTGCACCGTTCAGGATAGTACTTTCAAACTGTGCACTATCTAGTACTTTTGTGGAGGAATTTTTTTTTGGAGCACTAAATGTAGGCTATACTTCATAATGCTAAGCTAAGTCTTTTACTGAAGATTTGAGATCTGATTTGTTTTCTTACCTCAGAACTTGACTGCTAGAAATCTAAGAACTGAATTTTTCTTAAAGCAATAGTGGAATTTTTAGTGTACATTAACTATGAATTGTCCTTTTCTGTAGTGGATTTAGAAACTTTATTAACATCTATTTTTTTGTCTAATTTTCAGCATTTTCTCTATTAGGAGCAGAACTCCAGCATTCAGCTGAATTAAAGGTGACTTGTAAGCAATTTCCAAACAAAACAAAAATGGAGTATGTGCCCTTTCTTCCTTCTAAAAGGATTGAAAGGCTCTTTTTCTGCACTAGAAATATTGAGAATGTAAGCTCCTATGCCATGTGGGAGAAGAACTTATCAAAATCTGTAAAGCTATCATCTTTTCCTCCTTCAAATTCCTCAAGACTTACATCTTCCATGGTACCTACAGAATACAATAATCTGCTAAAAAGCAGTAGAATGGAGTATACTTTTTCAACACATCCTTGTGCTGTACTTCCATATGTCTGCTTCATCTGTCTTTTGCATTTGGTAATGTTTTCTAGGTTGTGAGCTCTCTGAGGAAGGGGCAGTTTTTGTGCAATGCCTAGCACAATAGGAGATGTAATTTGGTTGGGAGCCCTAGGCAGTGCTACACCACAAATGAATGTGTGATCTCTTTTCCTGGATTTACCGTAATACTTGTGGGTTTCAGTTGTGCATATATATTCCTCTCAACCCATAATCAAAGAGGTTTGGGTGCAGAATTTAATGACTTCTCTCCAAAGTGTTGGCATTAAATAGAAACATCAAACTGGAAGGAAGATCAAGAGGTCGTCAAGCCTAGTCCCCTGCACTCAGGGCCGGACGAAGGGCTACTTAGACCAACCCTGACAGATGTTTGTCTAACCTGCTCTTAAAAATCTCCACTAATGGAGATTTCACAACTTCCCTCTGCAATTTGTTCCAGTGCTTAACCATCCTGACTGCTAGGAAGTTTCCTCTAATGTTCAAACTAAAACTTCTTTTGCATTAATTTAAGTCCAGTGTTTCTTGTTCTATCATCAGAGGTTAAGGAGAATAATTTTTCTCTCTCCTCTTCGTAACAACATTTTAGGTACTTGAAAACCTGTTATCATGCCCCCTCCACTCTTTTTCAGACTAAACAAGTCTAATTTTTTCAGACTTCTCTGATAGAGATAATATTTTCTAGAACTTTAATGATTTTTGTTGCTTTTCTCAGGACTTTTTCAAATTTCTTCACATCTTTCTTAAAATATAGTGCCCAGAACCAGACACATTACTGCTGTTGAGGCCTAGTCATTGTGGAGTAAAGCAAAATAATTACTTCTCATGTCTTGCTTAACATTCTTGCTAATGCATGATGTTTGCTTTTTTCCCCCCCAGTGTTACACTGAGGACTCATATTTAGATTGTGGTTTGCTATGACCCCTAGCTACCTTTCTACAATACTCCTTCTTAGACATTCATTGTCCATTTTGTATGCAACTGATTGTTCCTTCCTATGTGAAGTACTTTGCATATGTCCTCATCGAGTTTTATCCTATTTACCTCAATCGTCCTTAGAGATTGATGTAGATGGAAACAAATGAATGTAAACAAAGACTTTAAACAATCCGCAAATGTCTTCCCATCTCAGTTGCTCTGCTTTGAGTTTCTTGTAATGCCCTATTTCCTTTAGAGCTCAAGTCATTCATAATATTCATGGTAGATAAGACCTGAATAGCACTTCAAGAGAAGCAAAAATGGCAAACCCTTCTCCCACTTTTATTTTTTTAATGTTCTTTTTTTTTAAAGTTGTTT
This sequence comes from Pelodiscus sinensis, assembly GCF_052426305.1. Lineage (NCBI taxonomy): Eukaryota > Metazoa > Chordata > Testudines > Trionychidae > Pelodiscus > Pelodiscus sinensis. The sequence goes on along the minus strand of NC_143057.1, from coordinate 22,127,449 downwards.
GAAGGCCTAATTAGAGCAGTGTTTACAATTGTGATTTATTTACATTATGGTTGTGGTTGAGGGCCACATCATACAAGGAACTGTACAAACACATTGTACCATCTTTGCAGTGAACAGCTACTAGTCTAAACCAATGAAGGGTACTACTACAAAAGGGAGTGTTTTGTTGTCTTCCTCATTTTGTTGATGGGGAATGGAGACTAAGAGGGATTAAAGGCCTTTGTGAAGGTCACAAAGGAAAACTGCAGAGAGCCAAGAATAATTTTTAGGTCTCTATAGCCTTATTCCAGTGTATTAAGCACGACCTTATCAAATGCTCATGTTCACCCCTCTAACTTTTATTGCATATTTTTCATATCAGAGGAGCACTGTGGTGTTACATGCATAAATAGTTATGGAATGGAAAAACTTGGGGCGTGGCTATATATAAAAGCTTTGCCACTTCAACTATAGGTTGAAACTCACTCAGCCATAATTCTCTGGTCTGGCAACATCCATGGTCCGGCATGTATGTTGCAGGACCTGAGATTCCCGGTGCAGGACTAGCAGTAAGGAACCCTGAAGGACTGACAGGGCAGAGGGCTGCCCGCAGAGAGCTGGTGGTGTGGCCACCCAGCACATGGCAGAAGGTCTGTCTAGTGGGGTTGGGAGACCTGGTGTGTGGCTGCCTGGCGGGGCTAGGAGCGCCGGCACGTGTGGGGCTGCCCACAGAGCCCCGGTGCGTGATGCATGGAGCTGCTTATGGAGCCCTGGAATAGTGCACGGGGCTGCTTAGGAAGCCCCAGCACGCAGTGTGCTGTGCTGCCCAGGGAGCCCCAGTGCATGTGGCTGCCCAGAGCCCCAGTGCGTAGTGCTGCAAGAGGTGAGGAGCTGGCTAGGAGGCCGGCAGCTGGGGTGAGGGTGGAAGGCGATGGCAGGGGTCCAAAATTGACCTTCCCTGGTCCAACAAAATCCCTCATCCGGGGCCATTTAGGTCTCGAGGGTGCCAGACCAGAGAGGTGCAACCTGTATATCTGCACACCATTGTGGAGACTTAGGGTATGTCTACACTTGTCAGCCGAAATGGTCAGGGCAGTGTGTGCGTGTGTGTTACACCCAAGTCTTCAACTGCTGAGACGCAAAGTCTCATTGCAGTGGGCAGCCTAGGAGGCTGGAGGGCGCCCCGAAAAATAGTTGAACGTCTGTGACTTTACTGTTAGGACCGGGGTCCCGTCGCAGAGGGCAGCCAACAGGCTCTCAGACGCCCCGGTGTGTGTGTGCGCTATACACCCGAGACTTCAACTGCTGAGACCGGGGTCCCTTTACAGCGGGCAACCTGGAGGAGGTTGACGGGCACCCCAAGCAGTTTACAGGGAGAGCTTATTACACCTTAGATTTTAGCTGCTAGGATACAGAAATCCCTTCGCAGCGGGCAGCCTGGGGAGGCTGAGAGGTGCCCCAATGGATCTGTCACCTGGGAGTGACACAATCCAAAACGCCCAAGCTCTTCCTATACCTGTCCCTTTTGACCGGCTGAAGTTCTTTTGTTTTGTGTTCGGTTCTGGTACAGCAGCACGGGTTCAAGTCAGAAGCTTGACACTCACTGGCTTATTTATAGGAGAAAGAAAGAGAAAATAAAATAAAGAAACTTGGTTCAGTATATATATATGTATAAGTGAATGAGGACACCCCACTTATTCCCAAAGTTTATAGCTAACTCACCTTACCAAAGGCAGTTTACAATAGAAATGAAGCAGTTTGCCTTAAGAAACTATAATAAAGTAACTAAACTTATAACAGAGTGACAATTAAAGTATACACATAAAGAAACACATTGCAGGTACAATTCTCACCCCTGCGTTCCAGACTTGGCGTGGCCAGTGTCTTTCTCTCAATCCCTCGGGAATAAGTAGGGCGAGGTTGGGCATCCCACGGACCTCGGGAGACAATCAGTACCTGCCAGCAGGTGTAGGTGATTGGAGCTCAAAGGGGGTGGGCAACTCAACCCCTCTTTAAACCCCTTGGGTCACGTAGGCTTCTTCCAGGTCTCAAGTGGCCAATTAGGAAAAATGGCTTTGAATGCCAAGTTTCCCACGAAGGGTGCAAAGCATAATTCACACCTGGGAAAATGCAGACAATAGGCACCTCTGGTATGTGATGGGCGAAGATTCCTCTCCTGGGACAGTGCAGGCGTGTCAATTACTGATACTAGCCATCAGGGCGACGGGAGGCCTCGCAGTCGTCAGCTAGCCCATTTACTGTCTGGTTTCTGTTTATGGTAGAGTCAGGGAAAGGCACCACACCTGCGTTCCCAGGGCATCAAAGGCTGACTGCCTTTCTCTTGCTCTCGGGGGGGCGGGAGGGGGAACAAGATGGGGTTCATGTCTGGCTACAACACTACAGCGTTAATTCAAGTTAACTTAAGTCGAAATAGTTAATTCGAATTAAGCTAATTCAAATTAACGCATCTACACACAAAACCTATTTCGAAATAGCATGTCCACACTGAGTGGACCCTGAACTGAAGTTAAGGCTGGCCGGAACCAGTGCCAGCAGGGCATCAGGTTAGGACTTAGTGTGTGGGGCTGCTGCCTGAGGCTAACTGAGCTCTGTGCTTAAAGGGACCCTACCCCCACCCTAGACAGACAGTTCTCAGGGTTCCCTGCTTGCTTGTCTACCTCGATGAGGGACAGAAAAGCAGTCCTGTCTTGGAGTGCCCTGAGTGCCCGCAGCACAGCATTAGGCCACATGGAGCCAGAGCTGCGCCTGGCCATGCCGGTGCATCTCGTGGGGTCGTTGCCATCAGTCTGGCTGCACTTGCTGCAGGCTGACATCCAGGAGGATACATCGGGGGACTGTCAGGATCCAGGAGGCCACCCCCCAGAGACATCAGAGCCACCCGGTCCTCCCACGTGGGGCTCGTGCCCCATTCATCCCTCAGGTCCTTCCTCTTACCCCTCCCTAACCCCCCTTCCTTCAAACAAAAGACACGTATGTTCAAAAATAGAAACTGGGTTTATTGAACAAAACTGGGGGGGGGGGGGATGAACCTCTGTAGAGACTGGGAAAAGGAGGTGGGAGAGAGGAAGAGAGAGGTGGGCGTGTGGAGGGGGAAACCTGAGAGGAGGGAGCTGGAAGGGGAAAGCAAGGGGAAAAACGGGGAGGGGAAGCTCAGAGTCCAGGGTTGGGAGTCTTGCCGGACCAACTTGATTTTCATACAAACCTGCTCCTGGGTTCGCATGTGGCCTTTGGTGGCCAGGCTGGCAGCTATCCTGCCATAGACGGCCACATTCCTCCATCTAATGCAGGGATCATGGACATTGGGGGCATCCCCCCCAAACCTGAATAAGGTCCATGATTTCCACCATGGACCAGGAAGGCACCTGCCTTCTCCAGCCCCTGTCAGGCTCCTGGGAGCTGGCAGACTGCTCCTGGAGAGTGGTGGAGGGCTGGCTGCCAGTGGCTTTCTGGCTTATGTTTTGGGGCCACCGGGTCAGGGGCCACTGCTGGCTCTGGGCTGGCAGGCTTGGAGCTGGCACAGGCACTGTGGCCACAGTATACCCCTTTAATGGCTCTGGGGCTGGGGGAGAGGAGAGTAAGTTTTCCTGCTTGTGCCCAGAGTAGCCACCAGGGCTCCCTGGGAAGGGCTGGAGGCCCCCTATTTTGAATTAAGTGTCTACACAGCACTTAATTTGAAATAGCTATTTTGAATTTGGCGTTACTCCTCGTAGAATGAGGTTTACCAAATTCGAATTAAGTGCTCCGCTATTTCGACATTAATTTCAAAATAGCGGTTTGCATGTATAGACACTATTAAAGTTAATTTGAAATAATGGCTGTTATTTCGAATTAACTTTGCAGTGTAGACATACCCTTAGGCTATGTCTACACTCGCGGCTTCTTGCACAAGTAATATGCAAATGAGGCTAAGCAATATGCAAATGAGGCTAAGCGTGGAATATCGCCGAGCCTCATTTGCATACCTAATGAGTCACCATTTTTTTCAGAAGAGGCTCTTGCACAAGAAGAAGCGTCTACACTGCCCCTTCTTGCGCAAGAAAAACCCTCTTGTGCAACGCCGTTATACCTATTACTTTTCAGGAAGAATGGCGTTGTGCCGCGAGTGTAGACATAACCTTAGATCTTTATGAAAGTGCTTATACTGCAATAAGCTTTATTGCCATAAGTCATGATTTATACTGGTATAACGGCATCTACATGTAAGTTTACTGGTATAACCATGTAGATAAAAAATCATGCTCCTAATTGAGATAATTATACAAGTAAAATTTGAGTGCATACTGGTCCTTGGTTTAGCCTTTCCTTTTCAGTATACTTTTTCCAATATTTTAAGAACGTTGCTTCTCTTTCTTAAGTTCTAATGTTTTAGAAAGCCTTTAATTAGTGATGCTGCTTAGACATGCACTAAGGCTATGATTCTTAAACCTGGTCTACATTTTAGGTTGAACGTAACCGTATTAGGTTGATTTTTCTAAACAATGAGTCCATGCCACCAAACCAATTCTATCAACTTTAAGGGCTGTTAAAGTCAATTTTGATACTCCTACTTTTCACAGGGAGTAATGCTAAATTCGACCCTGCATGATTGAGTTTAGGTAGTGCAGATACAGTGCTATGAAAGTCTGTGTTGTTTGCTACCAGGCGATGTCCTGCAGTGCCTCGCTATGACCGCTCTGGCCGGGACTTTAAACTCTGCTGCGCTCCAGGTGCATGGGGAAAGCTCTGGGAAAATTTGAATTTCATTTCCTGTGAGGCCAAAGTGGTGAGCACACCTCAGAGCAGGCAGCTCAGCTTAACAGCACACTTGACCATGAATGCCCAGGTTCGCAAACAAACACTATTATGGAGCATGCAGGAGAACCTGGACCTCCTTGCAGTGTGGGGGAGAGGAATCTGTCTAGGCAAAACTATGAAGCAGCAAAAGAAATGCAGATATCTATGCCAAGTTCATAAAGGGCATGGAGAAGAGAGGATATGCCAGGGACACTATGAAGTGCTGTGTGAAAATAAAGGAGCTGAGGTAGTTGTACCAGAAGACAAAGGAGGCAGTCGGACAGCCTGGATCATCACTGCAAACATGCTGCTTCTATGAGGAGCTGCATGGGATCTTGGGGGGTGGAATGTGGTACCGTACCATGGATTCCTCCCAAGACACACCTCAAGCAGCCTTACAAAGCAGCATGGAGGACAGTGTGGATGAGAAAGAGGAGAATGGTCAGCAGGTGAGAGAGGAATTTCATCTCACCTACAGACAGGACCTTTTTGTACCATTGGAGACATTCACCTCCTCCCAGGACATCTCACTGCTGGACTTGATGTTGGGGATGGCACGTTAGGTGAGTTCACATTTTATATCATGCTACAAGTAGGTTAAAGCAATTGGGTATGATCTGTGGTGGTCACACTGCTTACACATCAGAGAATCCTCGAAACAGCTTGTTAACATACCTGGAAGTTGAGCGGGAATCCTCCCTGTACATCTCAATAAAGCTCTCTTAGAGGAATTCTTTAATCCCTCTCACAAAGTTTTTGGGAGGCCTGCCTTATATTCACAATAGGCCAACTTTCTACGCCAAGCCAGCAGGAAGTTGTCTGATATCATTGCAGCACAAAGCATTGCCGCATGCAGCCCAGGTTTCTGGCCACTTTGAGTCAGCATCTGTTCCTTATCACTCTGTGTCTTTCAGAGAAGACTTATATAGCTCATGGCAACCTGGAAGAAGCAGGGGAAGCTATTAACTGTGGCCTTGTACATAACACATCCCTATTGTCTTTAGACAGACCTTCCTTTATGTTAAGAGATTAGGTTTTATGCTTGACAATTTATCTCCTGCACACATCTGAAAGCGAAAATGTTCAAGAAGCAAATGCAGTCTGCCCATTTGGACAGGGAGTGATTGAGTGAAGGAATATGCTGCTACAGGAGATGTGAGCGGAGCATGAGGATGGGACAGCATGCAGGGAACTCAAAGTGAAGAATTTGGAGAGAGTTTCGACAGTCATGGCGGATGTGATAACCCACACCATGGACTCCCAGTATAGTCACGTGCACAGGCACCCCTCCAGCCCTTCTGAATCCACCTTCCCTCCTCACTAAGTTCCATAGCCTACTTTCCCAGGAGCCCTAGAATGCAGGGAGAGGGTGGAGTCAAGGGCAGCCTCACACTCAGCCCTCAGGGATGCATCCTGGAAAAAAGGCTGTCCTTCTCACACCTGTGATTGTGGCACAGGAGTATTGCAATACATCACTTTCCTTTCTCTTTCCCCTCTCACCCAAAGCTCCATCCCTGTCCCTGCTCCCCTTTGAACAACAGTCTCTTTATTGCTTGTGTTGAAGGAGTGGGAGTTTACAGGCAAGCACACTTAATGCAGGGAACAGTTCATTAAGAGCAAATGCATGACTGCCACTTCGCTGTCTAGCTATTCAAAAAACATTTTTAAAGTAGGGATGTAAGTGAGTAGTCGGCTAGTTGACTACTTGATAAGCCCAGGCTTATCAGGTAGTTGAGCTGACTACTCGCATTTGCCCCTCTCCCCCACTGCCTACATTTCAGAGGCAGCAAAGGAGCAGCGGGAGGTGGGGGAAAGAGCAGGAGCCGGTGCTGGGGGAAGCTGGCTTAAAAGCAAGTCTGGCTTAGTCCCGGCTTCTGCTGGGTCTGGGACATACCCCCCACTGCAGCTCTGCAGTTTAAATGTAGTAGGAGTCGGGTTGCCTGACCACGTGGCTCTTATTACATTTAAACTGCAGAGCTGCAGCAGTGGTAGCTCCCGCACTTGGTGCAAGCCAGGATTGAGTGCCTTCTCCTATTGACTAATCGTGTAGTTCATTGAATTTTTAATCGGCTACATGATTAGTTAAATACTCGCTTCTTAACATCCCTATTTCAAAGCCTCTTTAATTTTTCAGTGCCCCTCACTGTCCTCTCCTTATTGCCCTAGTGTCTGGTGGCTCATAATTACTAGCTAGGCACTGTGCCTTGGTTACCCATCATGGTGTAAAACTTTCCCCCTTATTCTCACAGGGTATGTCTACACTACCACCCTAGTTCGAACTAGGGTGGTTAATGTAGGCAACCGAAGTTGCAAATGAAGCCCGAGATTTGAATTTCCCGGGCTTCATTTGCATCTTGCTGGGCGCCGCCATTTTTAAAGCCCCGCTAGTTCGGACTCCGTGCCCGCAGCTACACGCGGCATGGACTAAGTAGTTCGGATTAGGCTTCCTATTCCGAGCTACCTAGTCCGTGCCGCGTGTAGCAGCGGGCACGGAGTCCGAACTAGCGGGGCTTTAAAAATGGCGGCGCCCGGCAAGATGCAAATGAAGCCCGGGAAATTCAAATCCCGGGCTTCATTTGCAACTTCGGTTGCCTACATTAACCACCCTAGTTCGAACTAGTGTGGTAGTGTAGACATACCCACAGATATTATGGTACACACAGCAAGCACGCTGTCATAATGGGAATTGCTTTTGCTGAGATCTAACCTAGTCAGTAGACTGCAAAACTTTCCCTTTGAACACCTAAAAGCATATTTTAGCACCATTCTGCACCTGCTTAGCTTATAGTTGTACTGCTCCTTACTGCAGTCCAGCCTGCCCGTGTGCTGCTTCATGATCCACAGGAGCAAAGGGTAGGCTGGGTCTCCAATGATCACTATTGGCATTATAATGCCTTCAATGGTAATTTTCTGGGCTGGAAAGAAAGTTCCAGCTTACAGCTAAAGAAGACGGGAGTTCCTAAATATGTGGATCTCATGAATCTTTCCTGAAGATCCCATGTTGATGTTGAAATGTCCCTTGTGATCCTCTAGTGCCTGCAGAATCATTGAGAAGTACCTCTTGCGGTTTATGTACTCTTTGGGAAAGTGCCAAGATAGGAATATATATTCCATCTCTTGCCCCACCACAGTTAAGGAACCCCATTGTGGCAAAGTCCTCCACTATATCTTGCACGTTTCCCAGAGTCACTGCCATCTATAGCAGAATGGTATTGATTACCTTGACTATTTGGATAACAGCAGCCCTCACTGTAGGTTTCCCTGCTCCTAAGTGATTCCCTGTTGATCGGTAGCTGTCTGGCATTGCAAGGTTTCACTGGGCTACTGCCACTTACTTCTAAACTGTCAGAGCAGGTCTCATTCTGGTATTTCTGCACTTTAGGGTAGGGGAAAGCAATTTGCAAACTTCCATAAAAGTGGTCTTATACATGTGAAAGTTTTGTAGCCACTGCTGCATAACTATGTGGTCCCACCAGTCTGTATTTCCCTCACGACACCAGAATCAACATTCCACTGTGTCAAGAGGACCGAATGCCGGTGGCATTTGCCAGTTGCTCAACTCAAGTGTTTCACCAAAGACTATGTTCATGGCCTCCCGAGATTTGTCCTTGTTCTGGCAGACCCTGGATACACTGTTGACATACTGTAGCATGAGGTTCACCATGGTTAATATTAATGTCATAATGCTGTGATGCTCAAGGGGATCCATGATGGGATCCATGCTTACATTGCTATGATATCTGCACAGGGGTAAAAAAGGGTGTGAAAAGACTGTTTGCTGTTGCTCTCAAGAAGGGCGGGAGGAAGGAGATGAGTACATCTTGGGATGCTGATGACACGTACCCAGAACTACTCTGTTGCACAGTTTGGTTTTAGTACGCACTGGGAGCATAACCCAGAATGCAGAGGTGTGGCAGGAACTGTGATATAGCTGCTCACAGTGCATCACTCTCAAAGTCTATGGTAGCCATACTACTGGGGATGCACTTCGAACTACATTGAATTCTCGTGCATAGTGAGCACATGCATCTTCGATTTTACAAAATTGAGTGCTAGAAAATCAACCTTAATAAATTCAACCATATTTCTCAGTGTAGACAAAGCCTTAGTGGCAAGCAGGGCAGTTACCAGTGGCCCCCACACTACAAGGGACCCTGTGCAGCTAAGTTACAGGCTCAGACTTCGGCCCTAGGTGGTGGTCAGTGGGATTTGAGTTGGGATGAGGCTTGTGTCCTGTATCTTAAGTTTGGGGTCCTCCTTGGTATGGGGCACTAGGCAATGGACTGTGTATTGCTCTGTGTACATTTCAGTGATGTACTGTTTATTGCACGTGTCCTACCCATGACTTCTAATAAAAATATCTATGCCAAAATTGTAGGCTTAACATCAGCGTTCCCTATAAGCTGTGCACTAGTGCAGCTGCTCAGGAGAGGTTCACATTGTGCCCAGCTGATTAGCAGAGAGCCCAGAGCTAGGTTTTGTTTCTACTGCTGGTGCACATTCACACATCTCAGTGCACATAACAAAATTTATTCTGTACTCGCATGGAAAAAATTTGCCCGTGGATGGAAAAGATTAGAGGGAACATTGCTTACTATATACATATAGTCTAGGATTATAAACCTAAATTTATAATTTTTCCTAAATATTTCCAGTTGTAATGGGCTGAAATATGGTATATTACTTGTCAGCCAAAATTTTGATTTGAGCTTTTATCTGTTAGATTAGATTTTTTTCTTGAATTTGAAAAACTTGTGATTGAAACTGCCAAATGGTTATGTCTTTTGTTATATTTTGAAATAGCTAATAATTGCAAATGTTAGTATCATAGTATGATATAATATTGGGTCACTAGTTTCTATTACATGACTTAAATGCGTTCGTGCATTAGGGCAATGATACAATTCATTTTACAGCAACTGTAATATTTTGATAGTTGATTTTTCCCTCCCTTTTTGATTTTTGCGGAAGACCAAGGGATTTGAAAGAGGAAGTAGGCATGTTTTAATAGTCGTTAAGAAAAAGGCCTGGAACCCAGAATGCTCATGTCTTCTGATTTTACCTCAAGCCATTAGCACCTTATATAATCTTGAACAAGTAATTTTCAACTGTCAGTTTTTTAAAATTATTTTGAAATAACGGGATTGATGTGTAGATGTTCGCATTGTTATTTTGGAATAAGTCTGTTATTTAGAAATAACTGTGCTGTGTAGATGCACTCAAAAAAGAAAACTGCAGTGGGAGGGAATAAAAAATTACTGGGCTAAAAGACCAACATTGCATATCCTGTAATCTGTTGGAAAATATCTTACCATTGTGGTGACCATTTCTGCCACTGCTGTAGTTAATCACGGTGATGGATATTGCAACTCCATTCAGTATCTTTGGGGACAGTTGTATTACATTTATGAATGGTTTATGTATGAATCTCTTCTCAAGGAGGGTGTCCACAGCTCCTCCAGGAACTAAAAATAATGGGGAATGGTGAAAGTGGGTTGCTAAGACCATAAACAACTCCTGAAAGGGTACCACTCTTTGGACAGTTTGCAGATAATGGTTTATACTGTATTTTCCACAGACCAAGAGATAAAGAAAGGCCTTTGGATGTGTAAAGACAGAGTTTATGCACACTCATGGTCTTCCTTTTGTTTCAGGAAATGGATAGAGCCCTTGGTCATAAAGGGACTTCTATTCTTGCTGAAAAGTTGGAATGGATGTTGGATTACCAGAGTCCTCATGTGGATGGATGGTTAATTTCTTGTCTTTTTACTAAGCATGTAGGAACTTGTGTTGCTTTTGTGTTTTCAGCATAATGGTTTTCTTTTTAACATAAACTGGGAAAGAGCTGTGTAATTATTTGTAACTATTTATATTTAATAAAATCACTATGAAACCCACTATAAATTATTGTTTTGGGGGCAGGAGATCAGCTCTCTCCCATTGATAAAGGGGGTGAATGTTTTATGAGCTTGTTCTGCATTAAACTTTACACAGGGTAAGATGGATTTATATGGAGTTCCTGTCCCACTGGGGCTGTGCACCTGGGTGCTGTGTCAATTCCCTTTAACTGAACCTTTCCAGGGCTGATCTGATCTCAGTGTCTGTATTACTCTGTTTTGGCTATGACCCCAACTCTATGCCAGTGCTGAAGGAGACCAGAAAATCTTGCTTAGCAGGACAGGGTGGTGGGGAACCGCAGAGGGCAGGTAGGCAGAGTCGGTGGTATTTCAACACATTTTCAGCTCATCTAGACTACGCAAAAGATTTGAAAGAGGATCTCACTTTTGAAAGCAGAATCTGATCACACTTTTGAAAGCAGAGCTTTCCAAAGTGAAAGTAGTCAGAACGCGGCTTTTTCGGCACCCCCCCTTTTTCAAAAAGCCAGTCTTCCTCAAAAAATGAGCTTTATGCAGCTTTTTGAAAAAGCTGTAGCCCGACTACTTTTGGTGAGATCAGTGAGATCGGAAGAAGATATGCAAATTCCCACAGAATTTGCATATCCTCTTTTGAATCTTCTGTGTAGTCTAGACATAGCACAAGTGACAGTCTCAAGGGGATATCTATGACCAGATGTGCCACACTTACCTTCAGGCTGAAGGGAACCAAATTTGGAAGTTGACACTTGCCCTTCTGTTAAAGGAACGAATTGCAATTTTTTTATATCTAGACCTGAAGGAAGAATGAAAGCTATCACTGAAGACTTAAAGATTAGCATTTTAGAAAGATATTTACCATTTCTGTGCTGATACTTTTAAATTAGTTTATTTCGGCTAAACTGGACATCTTTGTTGAAACAAGCAAGTAAATAGGTTATCCTGAGCAATGAAGTCACTTGATTCTTCATATAATTCCTAACAATTTAACTTTTGAATATCAATACTAGTTGTTTCTTGTTCTGTAAAAATTGCATGATGAACTTACTTATTTTGTATTTTTTTCTTTATTTGTGTTTTTAAGGCTGATAAAGAATTTGTGTGGTCTTTGTGGAAACGCCTCCAGGTGGCAAATCCAAATCTTACACAAGCAGTGAGCATGATAGTGGAAAGGTGAGCTTGAAGACTTTCTGTATGACTTCTTAAAATTAAATATGCTAAATGTCTCTTTTGTTTGTTGTCACATGGTTTAGTGTTTAAGATTTTTTTACAATTGCTTTTACACTTATGAAATTATTTAGGTTCTTGAATTTGTAAAAATCGTATATTTAAATTTTGTCAAGACTACCTATAGCCTGAGAGAGGCTTCTTTTTTAACAAATCTAAATAAACTCTAAAACTCTGTGTTTCATCCAGATTGCTCTTCATGCATTCAATAATGTTTCTAATTTTATCTATTAGGATTTTATCCTCACATCCTTTAGATTCATTTGGTAGTGCTGGTGTTTTTTTTTTTTTTTTTTAAAGTCCTGCTAATTGTTTCTAGATTGAATGGTAGTCAGTGACAGTCTTTATATGAAATGTACAGGCAGTCCCCGGGTTACGTACAAGATAGGGACTGTAGGTTTGTTCTCAAGTTGAATTTGTATGTAAGTCGGAACTGGTACATATTGTAGGGGAAACTCTAGTCAAACATTTCTCCAGAGCTCAGTTTTATTCTCCCACACCTCACTTCCCTCAGTCCTTTATTCTCAAGCTGAGGTGTCTGCTGAGAAAAGCTGCTCCCTGGTCTGCTGGGTGGGGGGGCTAGCTTCATGTCTCCCTGGTCTGCTGGGGGGAAGCAGCTAGTGCGGGGTTGCCTCACCCCATTTGTAAGTAGGGATCCGATGTAAGTCGGATCCCTGTAACCCGGGGACTGCCTGTACATACATAGAATCATAGAATACTAGAACTGGAAGGGGCCTCGAGAGGTCATCAAATCCAGTCCCCTGCCCTCATGGCAGGACCAGGCACAGTATAGATCATCACTGATAGATGTCTATCCAAACTGCTCTTAAATATCTCCAGTGATGGAGATTCCACAACCTCCCTAGGCAATTTATTCCAGTGTTTAACCCCCTGACAGTTAGGAAGTTTTTCCTAATATACAACCTAAATCTCCTTTGCAGCAATTTAAGCTTATTGCTTCTTGTCCTATCCTTGGAGGCCAAGGAGAAAAATTTTTCTTCAAGTAGTCCCCGTGGGTGCTCCATGGAAGGGGTTGGGCTTGTCTTGGTGCTGCAGCTTGGAGCCTTTCAAGAGCCATTGTCAGTTGGGCTGCGCATGTACGGACAGCGTCTCGCACCGTTTGCGCGGTTGGTCCACTGCGCGCGGCCCGGCTCCCACTAGTTCCTCTCGACCATCCTTGGCCGTGAACGGAGCTCTTCCCTTCTCCTCTCCTCACAGACGACGATCTCCTTTCGTTCACTGTAAATAGTTCAAAACCTCTTAAGTTATTTGTTCAAATTCGTTGTTAAAAAAAAAGAAGAAAAGGAAAAGTGATGAGTGTATGGATACAATCTACACCATCAGCAGGTCGCGGCTTTGCAGCCCCACTAGACTGTTACTGGCTGATTGCCAAAGCAAAAAAATCCAACAAACTAAAAACTGAGAACTATCAAAGAGAGGAAAGAGAAGGAAAATGAATCCGCTATGCCTGGCTCGCCAGGATTCAAGAAGTGTTCCCACTTCCACGAGACAATGCCAGCCTCAGATCACCATGCCGCGTGCATAAGGTGACTGGGGAACGAGCACATACTACAAAAGTGCCCTTGTGCTAAATTTACAGCCAGGGCACGCCGAGACCACGAAATGCAGCTTAAAATGATACTCTTTGATAAGGGGCTCCAGCCAGACATACCAAGAGATGTGACAGCAGTACTGACAGAGCTGGCGCCAGTACCAGCACCAAGAAAAGCACAAGATGAGACTAGGGGTCACAGGAGCAGCATATCCCCATTCCCAATCTTCTCTCCTGGACCCTCTCCGTCACCTCCTCAACATCGTTCACCTGTGCAGCGGATTTACAGATATCGCAGTCCCAGAAACCACCATTACTACAGGCGCAGTTCTTATTCACGGCATTCACGTCTATCGCGCCCCTGCGAGGAAGAATATTACACACTACGCTCCTACGCTCCAGCTTCCTCCTATAGCCGCTCCCCCTCTTATCCTTATTCCCCAACACGTTCACCGCCTCCTTCCTACAGCAGACAATACAACAATATCAGGTCATCCAGACACTCCTTGCCATACTACTCGCATCGCCACTATGATCGTCGTTCTGGGTCAGTGCATTCCTCGGCCTACCATTACCAGTGCCAGACTTACCATTGCCCATCGGGATCAGATCTTTCTTTACCATTCCCTTTTCCCCCTCTGGAAACGCAAAGGAGCCAAGACTGCCAGCTAACCTCCCCACCTCACAGCCTCGTAACGGTGACCCAACAGTCGGAGTGGGAGGAGGGACAGCTTTTGGAAACACCAACCACAGATTGTTCCTCCTCCTCTCCAGATGAGGCAGTATTCCCAACCAATGCTTCTCTGCCGGACAATTACAGGCAATTCCAAGAGCTCTTTCGGCGCGTGGCTCAGTCTTAAGAGGTCCAATTAGCTGAAGTACAGGCCAAGCAATATCGTCTCTTGAAGAATCTCCACTCTCAACAGAGCTCAAAAATCGCCCTCCCTATCAACGAGGCCATCATGGAGGCCGTGGAGATTATCTGGCAGACTCCAACTTCCATCCCATCCACCTGTAAACAGGTGGATAAGAAATATTTTGTTCTGGCGAAAGGTGTGGAATTTTTGTTTAATCATCCTCAGCCCAATTCTTTAGTGGTAGACACAGCTCAGCAACATGCAAAAGTGCCACAATATAAGAACTCGGCACTGGACTTGAGGAAATTGGACATATTTGGAAGAAAGGTTTACTCCTCGGCAACCCTCCTTCTGCAGATCGCTAATTATTCGGCTCTGTTATCAAACCACAACTTTGACAACTATGCCAAGGTAGCAGAGCTTCTTCAACACCTTCCGGAAGCGAACTGACCTCTTCTTAAAGCGCAGGTATAGGAGGGCTTTGCAACAGGAAGGGCTAGCCTTCAGATGGCACTTGATGTCGCCGACACAGCTTCTCGTGCAACGGCAATAGCCATGAGGGGGTCTTCCTGGCTTACCTCAGCTGCAGTTCCGAAAGAACTTCAGAGTAAGGTGGAGGACCTCCCATTTGACAGAAAAAAGCTGTTTGCAGAGCAAACAGATGGGGTCCTTCACTCTGGCAAGGATTCTTGAGTGACACTCTGGACATTGGGAATGTGCATGCTGGCCTTTAGGAGGAAGAAATATTTCCCATACCAGAGGAGATATGATTATCCTTTCCAAAGACAGCAGCAACACTGCCCAGTGGAGCAATCCCACATGAGACAGCAGTCAAATTGTAGATGTCCCCAGCCTCCCCATACGTCAAGTCAACCGACTAACAAACAACAAATTTGACTCTTCGATTGAGAGTACGCACCCAATCCTGAATACAGAGGCAGTTCCTCAGGTCTCCTGTCTTTTTCACCATTGTTTGCACCCCTTTCTCCAACAGTGGGCATGCACTACATTGGACAAATGGGTGCTTCAGGTCATACGAGACGGACTTGCCATCCCCTTCACATCTCTACTACCCCCCAATCCCTCCCAACCCTGTCCCCCTGGTGGGACTCTTGTACATTTCAAAAGCAGAAGCCCCGCAGGAAATGCGAGGCCAGGGGGGTACTTGCTCGCTGGCCCTATGCTCCCTATGGTGCCTCAGCCTTTCTAATGTACAAGAGCCCTGGTGGGACTCTTGCACATTTAAAAAGTAAGCACAGCAGGGGGCACGGGGCCAGTGTGGACTCCTCCACTGGCCCTGTGCTCTCTGTGGCACCTCAGCTTTAGAAATATACAAGAGTCCTGCAAGGGCTCCCTGTGGGTCTTCTGCTTTTGAAATCTACAAGAGCCAGAAGGGCTCTTGCTACAATTCATAAGCGGAGGTGCCCTTATCGATTAATCAGATAGTTGATGGAAATCCCATTGTCTGTTTGATTAGTTAATTAATCGAAATTTAACATCCTTAACAGATATTAAGACAAAATTAGAAAAAGCATCCATATATTGTTGGTGCTGACCTTAAGATACCTATGGCCTGTCTTTTATAGAGGTTCTAATCTCCTGAAGCTCCCATTCATTTCAAGTAGAGGTGTAAGTGTTCAGAACTCTTAATGAACATTTTGCCCCATGGGTCGCAAATTGGGCACCCAGAAAATAAGGAAAACAGCTAATGCTCTGAAAATTTTGCATTATATTGTTTAACATCATGTAGATCAGGGCTACTCAATACACGACCCATGGGCCACGTGGTACCATTTGTTTGCAGCCCACGGTGCAGTTTGGGTTTTCACGGGGCTCAACGTGGCCCATGGATGGAATCCTTTGAACGTGGCCTCTACTGAGAACATGCTCCACAACAGCAAGGCATCTCCCAGGCAGGGCGAGCATTGAAAAACGCAAGCGGATGGGCTGGCTGGAACAGACGGCTACAGGGTGTTGGTCTTTCTAGCCCACAGGGAGGAGGTGCTGGGAACACAGGGGCATTGTGGGAAGTGCTTTATATTTATGCCTGTCAGTGTGAAAGAAGTGATTTGCATATATATATATATATATGCAACATACTTAAGTTGTGGCCCTTGGCCATCCTGTGGGATGACAGAGTGACATCATCACGTCATCTGGTTCCACATGCCACCGCTGCCACCCACTTCCATTCTCAGCGGCTTGTTGTGGCAGGCTTCGGTGCTGACCCCACTGGACATGGGCTGCTCCAGCTCCGGCTTCTGCTTCACGCCCCAGGTGGCTGTGCCGCTGGGGAGGGCCTGGCTTCCCTCTGCCATCCAAGTCCGACTTCCCCCACCTCTGCCACCCTTCTGGGCTGCACTGGGTCCCCTCTGCCATCCAAGGCTAACGCCCCCCTGGGCCATCCCAGGCCCCTACACCATCTGAACCCGACCTTCCTCCCCAGACCACCCTGTGACCCTTCTGCCATCTGAGCCCAACCCCTCCCCCAGAGACTAAGGCTGTTAAGAGGCGGGTAATGGACTAAGTTGTATCAACTACATGATTAGTTGATATGGGAAGGGCTCTGTCCCAGCTTGCACCGGTGCAGGAGCCACCTCCCTTCTGTTCTGCAGTTTAAATGTAGAAGGAGCCGGGTGTGCAGGCAGCCTGGTTCGTACTACATTTAAACTGCAGAGCCACAGGAGAGTTAGGTCCTAGACCAGTGCAAGTCTGGACGGAGCTGGGACTGCTGTGGCTCTGCATTTTAGATGTAGTAAGAGCCACAGTGGGGCTAGCTCATGGACCCCGTGTGAGCAGGGACTGAACAGTCCCAGCTCACGTTGGTCCTAGACCACTGTGGCTCTGCATTTTAAATGTAGTAAGAGCCAGGCGGGCTCTTACCATATTTAAAATGCAGAGGCATAGCAGTTCCGGACCAGTGTGAGCTAGAACTGCTCAGTCCTGGATAGTGCCATGTACAGCAGCCCCTGTTCGTGACAGCCAGTGCTGGCTGTGGACAAGGGCTGCTGCTGGAGCAGTAC
This sequence comes from Pelodiscus sinensis, assembly GCF_052426305.1. Taxonomy (NCBI): domain Eukaryota; kingdom Metazoa; phylum Chordata; order Testudines; family Trionychidae; genus Pelodiscus; species Pelodiscus sinensis. The sequence continues at coordinate 22,110,144 of NC_143057.1, read as the reverse complement.
CCCTACCCATCCATCAAAGGCAGCAGCACAGGAGACAGGGAATTGGCTTTTAAGTTTAGGCTTATCAAGTAGTCAAGATCTCGACTACTTGCTTACCTCCCTACCAGAGACTTTTCACGTTTTAATACATTTTTAAAATCTTTTTTGATTGAAGGGCCAGTCCCCTCTCCAGCAATCATTTATAACCCTAACTTTACCTATACATCTCTTTTTCTTTTTGTCTCTGTGACTGGGTTGTTTAGGCAGCACCTTCTTGTGGCCTGTCAGGCTCTGACTTTCTCTGGTGGAGGTCTGTAATGGTTGGGTGTTGACCTCACAGGTCTGGTGTAGTGATAGCTTAGTCCACTTGAGTTCTGCTGAGGAAAAATAGTGAACTTCAAAATCAGGATCACCCATGAATACGTTGGCGGGAGTTTGTGCTGGGCTTGTCTCCATGTGGCCAGCCTCTTTTTTTTATAGCCTTCCTGAGCTTAGTTGCCCAACCATCACATGGCTCATTTAAGTAGCAAGCTTCTATAGGGTCTTGTCTGGAAGCAAGTTTCCTTTACTGAGCAAATAACAGAGCTCACTCTCCCTTCCTGGTTATGATATTCGCAAAGGGGTACCCGAGAATGTGTTACCTTGTTACCCCCACAATGCAAGAGAAACTTGCTTTTGCTTAACTGGGTACCAGTTTTCTAATGTCACCTGCCAATTAATTTTCTGGCCTTTACTTTGGCTTGCAGGTTAATAACAAGTGCTTCCTGAGCCACACCTGGAAGTATTCCCCCATATAATCTAGACACTCACAGATATTACCAGGCTTGCTATCCTCAAGGGTACAGTGCATATGCATGTTTGTTTGATTCACCTGAGAATCAACTCCTATATAATATTGCAGGACTGAAGTATAGAGAAAACAATCATAAGTTTATTATCAAATTTAAGATTTAAGAAGTAATTAGGTTAACAAGGGGAAGTAAAAGTGATTACACTTAAAAAAATAATAAAATGTATAAAATGCTTACTTTTCTTATTTAATAATGTAGATTTTACCCTAAGGATTCAAAAAATGAGTAACGTAGTTCGAACCAAGGGGTTTCATTCGAACTAACGCGGCCCAGAGTACGCTTTCACTTTTGAATCAGCTGGCGTTCGGAATAGTGCGCGGCCGAGATTATACTAATGAGGCGCGGGATACTTAAATCCCGGCTTCACTGACTATTTTGAATGCCTGCATTTGCATCCCTAGTTTGAACTAGGGTGCAAGTGTAGACATACTCTATGGAACCTTACATACCAGCTCTCTGAGTTTTCTAAATCCTGCCTTCTTAAAATTAATTGCCTTTATTTTGTTATTCTCACTTCTGCCATTCCTTAGAATCATAAACTCTATCCTTTCATGGTCAGTTTCACCCAAGCTACCTTCCACTTTCAAATTCTCAACTAATTGCTCCTTATTTGTTAAAATCAAATCTACAACAGTTCTCTCCTAATAGCTTTCTCTACCTTCTGAAATAAAAAAAATTAACTACCAAAGAAATATGAATTTAAGAAATAATTAAACATGGCAACTCAGTAAGCCCAACAAGCAGACAATAGGAGCACTTAATTAATCAGCAACAGCTGAGACTTATATTGCAGAAAAATGGGTATAAGGCAACAGATCCTAGATGAGAATAATTATATCAACATGTCCTGTTTTGTTTTAAATGCTAAATGAACCAGTGAACAGTATGAAGCCTGGCATCCATAAACAAATGCATATACAGCTTGGCCCTTTCTAGTCCAGCACCCTCAGGACCTGACCAGTCCCAAACAAGGGAGTTTGCCAGATCAGGCATGCTCATTTCGGCCCCTCTGCTGCTGGCCTCTGGGGTTTCCCTATAAACTGCTATCCTCTTGGCTGCATTGCCCTCACATCTACCTACCCACTGTGTTGCTGCTCCGGTAAGGTTCAGTGCCCGCAGCTGCAGGACTGGCTCCACTTCCAGTCCCCCAGCCGGACTGCGAGTTCCCCATTTGCTGGACCAGCACTGCTCCTATCCCTCTGGATGGGCAATCTGCTTGAGGTCACTGAACCAGCTCCACTTCTGGCCCCCTGTCAGGGCAGCCGCATTGATGGTTCCCTGGCTGTGGGACCACCTCCACTTGTGGCCCTCTGGCCTGGCTGCTGGTTCCCTGGCTGTGGGACCAGCTTCACTTCCGGCCCCCAGCTAGGCATTCAGTCCACTAGTTCTTCTACTCCCAGCCCCCTGGCTGCAGGCCAGTATCCATCTTCAGGTCTCCCAGCTGAACCAGGAGAGAGTCCCACAAGAAGAGAGGCTTAACCTGTGTTATACAATAGACTTATTCCGAACACTTACACTCACTCTCTCTCTCTCTCATAATCTGATAAAAGGTCAACTGAAAGAAAAGTTGAAGGAGAAAAATTTCCCTTAGCAACAATAGAAACTGCTAGTTGCCAAAACCCTGTATAATTAGAGTATGCCTTGTCCTCATCAGCAAATCTTGAGTCTGGGCTGAGAACTGTTCAGCTTTTTTGTTCTTTCTTCTTGAGACTATGTAACATGTAGCACAAGTATTTACATACCATCATTTTCCTATATATTTATGCCAACTGCTAACTTTCAGTGCTCACTAAAGGTACTAATTTTCATCACAGTTTAGCTAAGATGACAGGACAGCTACTTATGTCCTTTCCTAGAGCACATTATAAGAACAAGCAGGAAAGAATGTCTCTCATACCCAAGATGCGGTGACTTTGGCAGTATCACATAGTGTGATGCAGTCCTTGAATTAGTGATTGGCAAAGGCAAATTTTCTGTAGATAATGATAATGTAAGGGATAAAAACATGTAAGTTTAAAGGTGCTAATCTACTCAGTTACATTCTTACACAATACCAAAAAGATGGAATGCAAAAGAGAAAATGAAAAGCACAAATTGGTAGGAACAGATACTTTAGGAATTATTAGTTCTACAATCAAAATTGTGTATTTGTAGTGTTAGACGACATTATTCTAGTAACTTCCCAGTTCTACATAGAGAAGTGCAATTCTTTGTTTCCATTTCATGTTAGATTTTTTTAAAAATAACATTAGGATTTCCATTATTTCTAACTTTACAGTTTCAAAAAGCTTTCATGCTGCCCTAAAAAATTTTAAAATTAACTGGGACCTCACTATGGCTATAGTGTTAATTTCTGAAATACACAGAAGATATTTTACTTTTCAGCATTCTTTGCAATTCTTATTTGGTGATTGTAAGTACATTCCCCATTTAATATTCAGATGCAAACAAGAATTATCTTTGCTGTGCAAATGAGGAAAGCCTTTGGGATATGTAAAAGCCTCCAGGTATTTTCAAACAAGACACTGTAAAAGTATATCTCATGTATGTGTACTTTCCAACTATTTTAAATACTATTGATCTCCGTATTATGTAAAAAGAATGCTATTTCTAGTTTGCTTGCCTTTTGAAACATTTATTTTTGATCCTAAATTTTTAAAAAAATGAATAAAGGTGCTAAACTAAAATGTTCTGTGTAAACAGGGCAACCCATGTAGGTACTTTGTAAATATAGTTAGAGTCCATAGAATGGTTGAAGATGACTACAGATTTTGAAACGTATGTCAAACACCTTTTGATTGGAAGTCTTAAATAAGCATTTTCTTATTTACTATACATGAAATCTTGACTTTGATTTTGCAATAATTCATTCTGATTTAGTACCTTGACCCCTTTTTTAAGGAGATATTATTAGATCCCTTAATTCAGTGTTTCCCAAACTATAGGCTGCGGCCCGCTACCGGAAAACTACCAGGCCTCAGCGTGGTTACCGGGGTGTTCTGTGTTCCCGGAGTGCCTGTGTGGCACCAGGTCCCCCAAACCCTCAGCCGGCCTGGGCGGAGTCTGCAGCTGGATGTTCTGGTTCCCAGCAGAGTCCTAGCTGGGGTGGTGGGGAGAGGAGAAGGGGAGAGCCGGCCACTGGAAGTAGCACTGGATGGAGGAATCGGGGCGGGGCGGGCCGGGGAGACTGGGGGGCCGGTAGAAGCAGGGCTGTCGAGGGACATGAGGTCAGGGGTGGGGAGTTGGCTGGGGAAGATGGGGGGGGGGGGAGAGTGGCTGCCAGAAGCAGGGCTGGACGCGGGCAGCGGGGCTGGCCAAGGGAGATTGGGAGGATAAGCCGGGGAGAACTGGCTGTCTGGGAGGAGGTTGGGGGAAGTGGGGCTGTCGAGAGGCGCAGCTGGGGTGGGGAGTGAATCGGCCGGTGGGGAGCGAGACTGACCCGGCCATATGCAGATCTTGGGGTGCTGCCCTTCTTCCCTCCCTCCCTCCGCAAAGCACAAGTTAGTCCAGCCCGGGGATTCTATTGTTCCCCCTCCCCCACACACACATCCCCTCGAGTAGTTGCAAACTGTCTGGCTGGTAGACACACTCATGCAGCCTGAGCACATTTACCAGCCAGGCAGTTCGAAACTACAAACTGATACATCTAGTAATAATAATACTTACCTAATGAGAAAAAAACAGACATTTGTTTTTTATGTGTTTATATTTTTGGGCTGCAAAAAACAGTAGTGGGAAAAAAAAGGGTTCCAACTAAAGTAAAAAGTATGGAAAACCCTGGTCTAGCCAGCTTTCTGTCTGTCTTACAGTCCACTTATCCAATCCATATTCCTTAACTTGCTGGCAAGAATATTGTGGGTGACCATATTAAAAGCTTTGCTAAAGCTGGCACTAGGGGTTTTGGAAGGACCAGAAAGAACTTATTTGAATATTCATGATTTGATTAATGAATATGCAAATAAACATTACCTGTCCTCCAAAAGTTAGTGAATGGATTTACTGGTCCCCATGTCAAAAAGTTTGGAAACCCCTGCCTTAATGGCATATATCAACAGTGAGTGTGGTACTGATACATGACCTGACACAAATAAATGGGATAGCATTGTGCTAGCTACACTAATTCCTATTGCATGGATCCTGTTTGTGCTCACTTGTGGAGTTTTTAAAGGCTCAGCACTCTTCCCCCTGTTCTTCACCATTTGAGACCTTTGACCTCACTGTCAACATTTTTTGCACCACATTTAAGTGAACAATTAATTCGGTCTCCACTGATGCCATCTCTATCATCCTCAAGATATCTCAGTATCTGGAGGAAAATGAACAGATGAATGAAGAGAAGATCAACCGCATTTCAGGAACAAATGAAGTGTGGTGATGGTAGAATCAGTTGGAGTAATTTGCTACTTACTTTAATTTCACCATGAATTGATGATATCTGATCACAGATTGTCAAGGAGTGGTGAAGCATCAGGTCATGTTGGATTCCTTACAAATCAATTAAAAACATGCATATTTGTTGGAAGTGAGGAACACCTCTGAGATTTTTCACCTGATGCATTGAACTGATGCATGTGTAAAATAGTGTATACAGTAATTACTCATTTAACACGTGCCCACTTAACACGTTTTTAGAATAGCATTTTTTTTTTTTAGGGAACATTTTTCAAATAACACGACCATCCCTGAAATAACACGAAAATAATCAAGTTGTGGACTACTTCACATGGCAGTATAAGTTGGTGAAAACAGTGGTAATATGCATGAGCGGATGAATGTATGTGGTCACAGCGCTCCTCCGCTCACTCACGTGTTTATCTTTGTGTTTTAACAAAACACGGTGACTTGTTTTGCTAGTTATCTTGTGTTGCTAGATATCTAATGTTGACGTTGATGACCTAGCACCAACAAAAAATTGACTTTGCAACCCCCACCTTTTCCATTATTTTTAATGGGAAAATTGACTCCGGATAGCACGTTTTCGCTTAGCACGAACATTTCCAGAAACGCATCTATAGTGTTAAATGAGGAATTATTGTATTGATGTTTATTGATAAAATCATGAAAACCAATGTAAATTGCTCATCCATTTGCACTGTTTGAAGCGCTAATATATCACATGCAAGTGGCTTTCTGGGCCTTCTCATGTTACAGTTATGTAAATAAGCAATAAACAGTGAAAACAGGAAGTGAGTGACAAAAGGATTAGGAAAGAAATAACAGTTCCTCCCTCTTAAAGGACTTTTACCATTTTTTGCTTTCTGTGTGTACATATGTATACATTTATTAAAGCATTTAAAATTAGAATTTGTATTTTAATGAGATTTCCTAGTTATCAGCGCACTGTACAGAATAATAGAGTATAAGGGTGCATGTAACCTTTTCATCTAAGATCAAATAATTGTGATTGTCTATAGTTAATGGAAGTTTAATATCATATTTCATTAAAAATTCTCAGAACATCGAACATAAGTCAACATTCCATGGAGAAGAAAGTATTATGCAGCTTGTATGTGTGCGTATCTGCATATCAGAGCACAAAATATTGACATGATAATTGCAGTCAAGCCTGAGTGAACAGTGGCCTGTGGGAATTCAGCTGGTGTTGTACCAACTGGATGGCTGCTCAGGACACAGTTTGAAATGCAAGGTGCAAGTTAGCACTTTATTCAGCACAGGCAGGCATCATTTAAAAATCCTTGGGGGAAACCCTGGTGATGTGCAGATGTTAAAACAGTCTGTTCTGAAGTGCTGATATTTTTGAACACTGTAAGAGATTTGTGTATCTAGATGAAAAATGTTTGCAAAATTATTCACAGCAAAATATGACACAATTTTCATGCTTCACGCACTACTCAATATAAAAAGTGTGAAGAGTCTTCTATGTACATATATTGAAATCAGGCTGCATAATAAATCACCTGAACAAAGTCACTGAACTTGTAAAAGGAAAAAATTGGTTTATTTAATTACATTTTTGCATTATGAAACATGAAGTAAAATAGACAGGAGAACAAGAACCAGATATAATACTAGGAATGTACACATAAGTTGATAATCTAAAAAAAAACTATGAAAAAACAATTACATTTCTTGGCATATTATTTCTCTTTTTCCTGTTTTGGTTGCAATCTGATTTTGCTAAGAGATTTATATACTTAAATTTGCATGTTGTAGAGAAATATTCAAGTAGACTTTATGATGGTTATAAAAATAAATGGCATTTCCTTAAAAATTGTGGCATGAATATCATCCAAGTATGTATTATCTTTTTTCCCATATTTTCTAAAGCAGTTTGAAGTACAGTTCTCTAAGTATTTAAAAATAAAGGAATTCCATGCACATGTGCCAATTATAAGAGCTGGGTTGGCTGTTAGGTGTTGGATTTTGCACTCAAGGATCTGAATGAGGAGTATTAGGGATTTATTAAGAGATCAAAATTATTTTAAACTATTTCACTTAGTATGTGGCAGTGTAAAGTTTCCAATTGAAAAATTAGGCATGGACCCTAATCCTGCTGTGGGTTTCATTAAGGCACAAGGTTCTGTTTGAAATATTGCAGCCTTTCAAATTTCTTTTCTCCTTCCCTCCCTCCCCAATTTCTAAGTTGTTTTTAAAATCATATATTCAGGGAAGCATTTCAATAATTTTCAGTTTGATATCCAAATAAATAGTAATGAGCATGTAACTATGACTTGATCACACAATTCAGAGTTTGATATTTAGGGGGAAATTATAAAGGGGATCTTTTTTAGTATAAAAACGCGCTTTGATAAAAAGGTTTCATAAAGTAATGGAAAGGAGGTGAGAAATGGAGCTATGGAGAGCTTTCAAAGAGCCTCAGCCTTTTTATTAGTTAAATCTGTAATTAAATTTATGTTAAAAATGACATCTTTGTTTAGCTATATAATTTTTTTAGAAGAATGGTTAATTGAATGATTGATGTAAATAAAGGCCAATGGTAGAATAAAAATATCTCTTTTCCCTATTACTTTTGCTACTGTTTTGCAAGTTTATTATATAAAATATAATATTTTACAAACTTCACTGAACTTTGCTTTTTAAAATCCGTGGACTTCTGTAATGCAATTGCTATTTTCACACCTCATTCATAGTTAAATGTTTCCTTATAATCTCTAATATTTCATTTTTGACAACTCATTAAAAATGGGCCAAAACCCAGAAAATATGATACTGTCATGTTGTATAATATATAGTGTGGGCCAGAACACAATAAAAATGAGTTAATGCTTTAGAATCATTTCACAGATTTTTGGCTTTCGGTGGATGGTGAAAGCTGAACGTGGATAAACTCTGGCTAAATACAGCTATGTTAAAATTTTAAATAGGTAGTACTCGTGGGAAAAGTGATTGGAGCTTAAAACTTGTACAAATTGACAGCCTCTCTTCACTCCATTTTTCATCCTAAAGAAGTCTGCAAATATTCTTAGCTCAGATCATTATTGCTCATCAGTGGTTCTAATTAGCTAAACAGGAGTTTGTCTCAGTCATTGATCATCATCAACTTCTTGACAGTGCATGATTTTTTTGTATTTTTGTGAATCTTTTTAATGTATTATAAATCTATAAAGAGTGTATTGTTGGAACCCAGCAAAGATTTGTTTACTTATACTTGTTTCCTTTATAAACAACAAGTTTTGTTTTAGTCATTCTAATCAAACCTTAGTTTTTAAACTGTGACAACAGATCCAGAGATACTATAGTTCCATACCATACAGTAGTTTTACCTAGTGTGTCTTTTGGGAGCATACTTGTAATGAGTATTGGAAGTCATACTGTACCACCAGGAGGAGCTGCTGATAAAATTCCATACAAATGTTTAATTTATGTTGCAAGCTTCTGCTAACATCTATTGATTGCATGCTTATATTACTGTGATAAAGTTGTAGTAGTTTTCTTCTTTAGTAATTTGTGATAACTAAGCAAAACACAGTTTTGGTTGCATTATCTAAGTTTATTGTATGTGCCTTATATTTGGAGCTAAATAAATACTAAAACCTCGACTATGGTGAATTAATTATACCACTTGAGAAATTAAATGTGGATCTGTGTTACTAACCTCATTGCTTGCAAATTTTGTCAAAAGGCCACTTTATTTGGGAAAGTACTGTATTTTATTGGCAGTTGGAATCGCATATATTCACACACAATTCCTTTACAGTGATAATACGGCATTCTCTCTTTCATTTTGTCTCATCCCAGACTTTTCATTCATAAAAATCTCTCTGGTGCAGCTTTGTGCTAATGTTACAAGAGTTTCATAAATACTAGCCACCAGAATAAACATCTTTTGGAAGATATTACTAAGCTGATATCTTCAAAGTTCACAATCAGGAGCCAACCGTTTCTTGAAAAAGCAAACAGTTCAGAAGGACGTATATTTTAAAACCAAATAATTTTGGGCAAGGTTCGACAGTGGAAACCTGAGGAGCTGGACAGAATTTTGAGAATTATAGTACTATTGAGCCGAAAAAGATTGCGGACTTACTGCCTCTTCTTTGCTACCCTCCTCAAGAATGAACATCAATAGCCATTGGAGGAAGAACAAGAGGAAGCCAATGATGAGCTGTCTCCAGAAAGCCAGCATCCCCTTTGTGATTCAAGACCTGTCAGTAGACTTGTATGAAGTGAGTCTGATTACCAGACATATATCTAGGCCAGGACTGAAGAGTAGATCTTGTTGAGGGAACATGGTCACATAAGTATCTATCTTTACAATGTATTATTATGCTATACTGCTGTGCTAGCATGTGTTCCAGGAGCCCCAGGATAGTAACCATTTTTGTCTGTCATGATTTAAGTATTTTTCTGAGTCTCAAGCCTCTGCCCCCTCTCTAACCATGCTATCTGTTCAGCCTACCCACCCACCCATTTTCAGAATGGCAGCTGGTATGGCCAGGCACATAGCTTCTGTCTCATACAAAAGCCCTGACTGTTCTTCTTTATCAAACTGCCATCTAATTATTTTCTTTTCCCCTTCCTGCATGTGGCCTGCTTATTGTACACCTCCAGATTCCCTTGTTCACCATGCTCAAAATAGCAATCAGCATCACGGTGCAACAGAAATTCCTGACATCCCTTCCCCTCCCACTCTGCAACATATTTAAACAATGAAAACATTAAATTGTGCAAAATCCAAAAGTATTGAGACAGTGATTACAGGAAAAGGAAGTTTGGTTAGTGCTCTCAGTTTATATGAGGGAGACTTGGGCATTGTACGTCCATACAAGTACTAAAGACTATAGCTCCCTGCTGAGATATAGATGCCCTGTAACACGTATTTTTATAGGAAAAGAGCTTTACCTTAGGGGTAGTAAAGCTCTTAATGGCTTTTTCACAAGCTTACGTAGAGAAAGACAGGGAACAGTAAATGCTTCAGACAATTAGTGCAGAATCCTATCTATTTTTCTGTGCACTTTCACCATGTCTTCAGGGGAAATAAAGTAGAATCTAAGGCTGAGAAATTGCTTGATTTTTGGTCCAGATGTTATGCGGGCTAGCTGCACGGTCAACTCCTCCAATATAACATGCAGCTATCTTCCACTCCTGTAGTGCTTCTGGAGGGACCACCTTGCTAAATACCTTCACAGTGTATCTTGCTGGTTTCACCTTTGCTTTTTTGAGGGAGGCCATTCTTTGCTTCCTAGTCACCTGCCTCAATGTCACGTCATTGAAAACCAGGACAGCCTAAAGGTGATGTACTGTGATAGGAATTACTATCCACTTGCCCCAACATGCTTCCTACTAACTTACCCAACACTTTAGCTCCTCCAAAAATACTATTAGCTTCTCTGGAATATGAAGAATAACTGCTTGTTTTTCTTCCTATTCCCCATTCACTATACCTCCATCAGCCAGATCCTCAAGAACGGGGTCTTTATCATTTGAGTGGCTGGCTAACTTGAGGGGGAAAACAGGAAATGTAGGACAAAATGTTATTAGACTTGACTGAAGACTTCACAAAATCTATGATCGCAATGGAGAGATGGAGGCTGAACTTGAAATTAGTGAAAGAAAAAGAAACAGATGTAGAGATATTGGTGGAGTGGCCAGACACAATGTAATTAAGTCAAAATACATTGTTTGGAAGGAGAATGAACTATAGAAGTAACTGCTGGAGAGAGAGACAGAATGGTCTGCTGGAGCATGTGTATCTGTTAGGGCAGCAGTCAATGTAATGCCCTTAACTACGACATAGTCATGTTCTGTAGCCCTTGATAATACAAGATCCTGGAAACATGAGGATCCACTCTTGCAGCCATGTTCTCAGAGACCATTCCCAGTCAGAGCAGTAAGAACAATTGCACTTGGGAGACCAGCTCTTTTGAGCCAATTAGTGTCCTTACTAACTTCGAACTCCAACACTCAACAGAAGGCTAAAGAACACAAAGAGTCAGAGGTGTAAGGCCTTTACGAACCTATAATTAACACCCACCCCCATTGTTGTGTTCTGGTGTCCACTGCAGTGTGTCACTCTAAAGTTTTCTTTCATTATTTTTTAATAAAAGGTTTATGTCCTGTTGCAATAATACATTACTGTTTAATAATAACTTAAAAGTCATTTAGGAAGAGTTTGCAATTTGTTCTCTTCTCAGTTACAGCTGATATGAACTGATAGTCAATGCAGTCTGGGTGTTTTTGCTTCACAATGTGCAGAGGCTGGTTTATACACTGAAGCATGAAGAATATATATCCTTTCTCTGCTATTTTTAGTATTCACTTTAAAATCTTTATATTCTTGTATATACATATGAATATTCAGTTCTTTTTTTTCCCTGACCTGGTGAGCTCCTGAATTCTTCACACTAATTGTGCATTGTGGGAAAATATTTCCCTTTATCAGCACTGTTAAATTTAATTGACTCTACATTTGGAAGTGCAGCTGCCCATTTTGAGGCCTAAGACTCAAAATGAGGGCAATAGGCAACTGTGACAATATTGTCCTCTCTGCATTTTGTAGTGGACTCTTTGCTGGCTACTCAACTTGAGCAAGTTACTACATTTCAGCTTCCCACCCATTGTAGGCCTTTTTCCTTTAGTCTTACAAGTATTGTGCTAAATGCAACATGCAGCTCTAAACAGAGAGATTTTTTTTCAGCAGCTTCCTATCTAATCAACATGCACAGCATCCTCCTTTTGAACAGGCAAAATACCCACTCCACTGTCATTCAGCAACCCACCAGTAGTTAAATACTTCTTTCTGTCTAAGTGGCCTGTGAATGGTTTCAGAAAAAGAAAAGTAGAAGATAGCTGGATTCTCAAGGATAACCATTTTCACATTAATATTCCATAGTGACCATGGGGCAAACACTTCATTATTCATTAAGATAGACCCTATTTATGAAAAATTCTAGCAATATGAATTTTTCCAAAACACCCTGCTAAGGGGATCAACCAACACCTGGAGTACCAAACAGAAATAACTCCTTGAATTCTGAGTCCTGATGCTGAGGGTAAATGAATGAGATTAGGGGGTCTTATCAATTGTCATAGTATCATTTAAGAACTTCATTCTTACAAAGTCACCAATAACCTCCTGACCCATTGCAATACAACACCTGATCACTATATGCCTAATTTGGTTGGCTATGGACAAGGAACATTCAGGGGTGGCTATTTTCCAGATGTCAGTGGTGACCTACTTCTCAATGGGTATAGGACCACATGTTGATATTGTCACTGCAGCTCCAAGATATTCTTCACGTTTCAAAAAATTGCCTTTGCCATCCTGAAATTCTCTCACCACCTCAGGTTATCCCAGATTTGCAGTAAGATCCTTTTCCAGCAGCCCATGTTGATTTCCTGAGCTCAGAAACAATGCTGCACTATGTGAAACTGCTCTGTGAGCTGTATCTATACAGGCAGTCCCCGGGTTATGTACAAGATAGGGACTGTAGGTTTGTTCTTAAGTTGAATTTGTATGTAAGTCGGAACTGGTACATATTGTAGGGGAAACTCCAGCCAAACATTTCTCCAGAGCTCAGTTTTATTCTCCCACACCTCACTTCCCTCAGTCCTTTATTCTCAAGCTGAGGTGTCTGCTGAGAAAAGCTGCTCCGCATCTCCCTGGTCTGCTGGGGGAGGCGCTAGCTTTGCGTCTCCCTGGTCTGCTGGGGGGAAGCAGCTAGTGCGGGGTTGCCTCACCCCGTTTGTAAGTAGGGATCCTTCAAAGTAGGAATAAGAGATCCTCTGGAAAAGGGCTTATTTTCCAGAGAATCACATCTAGACTGGCGCTTTTCTCCGGCTTATCTCCAAGCCGGAAAAAAGCGGCAGCCATGTTAATGCAAATACCGCGGGGGATATTTAAATCCCCCGTGGATTTTGCTATTCCGATGTGCTACATTATCATCCTTTTTCCGGAAGGGATGCCAGTGTAGACACAGCCTAGGGGTTTTTTGTGTGTGTGTTTTTTTTTTAAAGTATTCACTTTAAAATCAATATTCTTGTTTGTACATATCTAAATATCCAGTTCTTTTTTTCTGTCCTGGTGAGCTGCTGAGTTCTTCTAGCTAATTGTGCATTGTGGGAAAATATTTCCCTTTATCAGCACAGTTCAATTTAATTGAATCGCCTCTTGCTCTTGTGTTGCAAGAGGGTGAACAGAAGTTTTTGCGCTACTTTCTCTGTATCATTAATTATTTTTTATGCTATTATTATATTTCTTCTTATTTATCACCTCTTTAAGACCAGTGCATAACTCCCTTGGAATGGGTAGATACATCAGATTTTTTTTCTCATTAAGCATCTGGTAATTTTTTGAATAATTTGCTCTTGTTACTAGATATTCAGAGAAATCTTGGAAAAACTGAATGTTTTACTCGGTACTTCACCATCTAGTGCTCCTAAGCAACCAGTAAAACCCACCAGAGGGCTGGAATTGAGAAATCTCATTCTTACTACTTTAGGTTGCAAGGGACCAGTTACTTTGTACCCAGGTTGCGGTAAACCTTTCCTATGGCTAGATTTATACATGACTAGGGGCATCTGCCAATACAGCAGTGATGTTGGTCAAGAATGTGAAGAGTTGTGATCCCTGACCAGCCACAACTGTGCTGGCTGGAGGACCTAGTGTAAAAGCAATTATAACAGCAAAGCTGTGCTTTTAGTGACATTGCGTGTTCCACTCATAGTGGTAGTTTTTTCTGCTTGGTGTAGCTTTGCTAGGTTAGCTTTGCCAGTATTGTATGCAATTATTCCTATGCAGTACTGATAAATTGCTTCTATTGTAGACATGACCTATGTTAAGTTTTCTCTTTTGTGTTTGTGATGGAAGTTTTTCCTCAGCAAGAACTATAAGCTTTAGACCAACTCTAGTAAAAAATAGATGCTGACAAGAGGAGGCTGGAACACTTTCTAGAATTTTCCCCATTTAGTTATTAATATGATTATAACTGCAATAATGAGCTCAATTTATGGTATATGCCAGATTGGCAATCGCAATTAAATTTCCTAAAAGTGCTTGTATATATGATAATTAATTCTGCCTTCTAATCTATATAGTTTAACATTGCTATATTTATTTGTTGAATACTAACACTGGGCAAGAACTTTCCACTGACTTCAATGGACTTAAGAGAGCCAGATCCAATGTATATAGTACATGGACTGGAAAAGGTCTTTTTTGAAGTGCATACAGTCTAAATAAGCAATGGGAAACCAGAACTAATGATTGGGCCGCATGATTGAAATCCAGTGGTGGGCGACCTGTGGCCTGCAGCCCACTGACTTTCCATCTGTGGCCCACACTTCCCCTTGCTGCCCCCTTTCTCCACGTCTCTTGTGCAATAGCGCTCTGTCCCCACTTCTCTTCCTTCCTTCCTTCCTTCCTCCCCCTTCCCACCCCCCCGCATCCTCCTTCTGTTCTGCAATGTGATTTGTCCTTTTCATATTTGTTCATTTTTTTAATTGTATCCTTTGGTATATATGGTTGTGACTACTTTCTTCCACTATTTGATCTGAGGAAGTGGGTCTGGCCCACGAAAGCTCATCATCTAATAAACCATCTTGTTAGTCTTTAAAGTGCTACATTGTCCTGCATTTTGCTTCAACTACCCCAGACTAACACGGCTACATTTCTATCACTCTTCCTTCATCACAGAGCACCAATTCACAGTGCTCCAAAAGTGTTGGGAGGGAGGAGGAGGAGGGATATAGTGTGAATCAATGGATGCATGGTGCTCTGAAGGTGCTGGGAATGAAGGGAAGGAGTAGGTAAGTGCGGGGCTCCAGTGCCCCAGTATATATGAGGTGTCGGGAGGGTTGGGGGGACAGAAGGGCAGGGAGGAGGTGCACAGGCTGCAAGTGGAACCCCAGTGGGCTGCATTGGTCTAAATCAACAAGCAATATATAAGTAGTCAAGCACTTACATCACTGGGTGACCAAGAGAGGAACTTCAGAGTTTCTGCATGGTGTAACTCATACCTATTTCTGAACTGAATAAGCTCAAAAAACAAAGTTTTCATGCTATTGTTTGATTAGTATTTTTTTAAAATTTTTATTCTAGAAAGCCAATAAAGTATATAATACTCTGCTATTAAGTATGGCTCTGAAACAGAACAAATAGGTCTGCGATCTTATAATCCTTTTTTCTCACCAAAATAACCATCTAGCGTACAACTTTTTGTGCTGAGATAAAAGAAAGTTGCTCACAATGATAAGCTTTTATTTGGGGTTTTCAAAGATGCTTACTCAGTGTAAAAAATTTCCCAATGTATAGAGTTAAATCCACAATCAGAATAAGAAGTTTTAGCACTCCTGAGACTTTGAGATGGCATTATGTTTTGAAAGCATTACGGGGCAATACTTTTTGATCCAAAAACTTCCAGTTGTTGACAGCCTTAGAATATAATGCTTGTGGGTGCTAAGGAAAAATAGGCTTGTGTCACAATGAATGCTATCCTCTTTTTAGTTCCCCAATATGGAACTAGGGAGGGCTGCACAATTCACTGCTATTATAGGCCAAGTTCATTGCATGCATGAGGGGTTCCTTGTATTCCTCCCTTACCTCCCATAAGCAGCCTTGTATACCTATCTCCCACACCCTCTATTTCAGGGACTCCATAGAATAGAGGTCTCCAACCTTTTTAACCACAAGATCACTTTTTCAGTTTATGTGCAGTATAAGATCTACCTCAGATTCAAAAACTCTTGCCCCACTTCCTTCCCACCCCTTCTTTGAGGCCTTGCTCCTTCTCACTCCATCTTCCTTCATCCCCCATCCTCACTCACTCTCACCGGGCTAGGGTAGGGGGTTGGGTTGCAGGCGCTGGTCTTGGGCCAAGGAGCTTGGAGTGTAGGAGGGGCTTTGGGCTTAGCCCAGGTGTGGGATTGGGGTCCAGGAGGGTTTTAGGGTCAAACTCTTGGGAAGGAGTTTGGGTACAGGGGGACTCATGTCTGGGGCAGGAGATTTGGTGTAGGAGAAAGTTCGGGGCTGGGACAAGGTTTCAGGAAGCAGTCTCTGTCTGGGTACCATTTAACTGACACAACTTCCAGGTGGTGGAGCAGTGGAGTTAAGGCTGCCTTACTCCTGCCGTGGTCCTGCACCACTCTTGAAAGCCATGTGCTGCCCCTCATCTACAGGCACTGAGCCCACAGCTTTACTGGCCACGGTTCCCCATTATTGTTCGATGGGAGCTGCAGGAGTGGTATCTGCAGGCAAGGACAGCATGTGGAGACCCCCTGCTCTGCCTCTCTCAGGGTCTGCAGGGACATGTCAGCTACTTCCAGGAGCAGCAGTTACCAAAGGGATAATTTCTCCAGCCACAACAGGTTAGGCATTTTAGAACTCACTACTGAAAGAATTAAATGTAAGTGTAAGAGAGAAATGAAAATTATGAAGTGCACAGAGCAGTCAAAAACCAAAAATAACACACTTCGCAAATAACTACCCATACACGTATGTGTTGGATCAGGAGATGAGAGTGAAGGACAGCGTGTGTTTGTGAGAATGACAGAGATACACACAGTGTGTGAGAGGGACAGAGATTTGCATTGCCATGCTCCCTCCATCCCCTTTTCTCTGTGAGGAGATAAGGTACAGAAGTAGGGGAAGGAGGGAAACCTGGACATCAGTGCCCCCCTTCCACCTCCCACACCTGCACAGCAAGCAGGAGGCTCCCAAGGGGGCAGCTCTAAGGCAGAGGGCAGGAGCAGCATAACAGTGGGTGGCGGGGCAACTGAAGTGCTAGCGCTTGATAGCTTCCAGGCCAAACCAGTCAGGATCACCTGTCAGAGGTTCCAAGATCTACTGGTAGATCCCGATCTACTGGTTGTTGAGCACTGTACTACAGACACATTCCTCATCATGCCAGGGCTCTTTGTTTCCCCATACCTACACACTGTGCTCCTCTCCCCTGATTCCAGGGTTCTCAAATCTCTCCACTGTGGTTGGGCTCTGTATGCTCCCCCATTTGCCCTTCTCCTTTTTTATTGCTTTTCTGTTTGGGATATAAGTCAGAGAGTGTTGTATGCTGTGTTACTGTATCTGTATTGCTTCCAGGATATTAGAGAGATAAGGTGGGTAAAATAATTTATTTTATTTGACCAACTTCTGCTGCTAAGAGAGGCAAGCTTTTGAGCATGCATAGTGTTTTTCAGAGTGTTAACATTTCAAAGTCAGTTGACATGAAAGGAAGTGATGTTGGTATGATAGAAGAGCTTAATGGCTCCATCAACCAGTTTGTTAATATATAGACAGTTGCAGACCTGATTACAGCTGACGGGTTTGCTAATAAGATGCCACAATTTCTGTACATCCAGTTTTCTGATTTTCACCAAAATCAATAGGGTCCTGCCAACTGATGACTACACCATTACCTGAAATGTTGATATTGATTGGATACAGCATTCAAAAGTTATTGTGTTACACACAAACATAAAAAGGCCATCAAGTTGAGTGTGAAATCAGACAAAGGTAAAAGGAAAAAAGAGTTTGCTCATTATATAGTTGAATAGACCTCATGTCGTTTGGAAGTAATATTGTAGATTATTTTGGGCTTTCTTTTATGATTTTCGAGTCCTGGTCCTCCTGCTTCTTCAGAATAAAGTTGTCTTAGCTGTTTGCCAATGTAATTTGCTGTCACTTGCCATATGCTACCTGATTAATTCTGCAAGGGCTGTCAGCCTTAGATAATTTAATTTTCTGTGCTTTAAAATGACATTCATTATCAGGATATGAAAAATTCAAAGGATTAACTGCAAATTATGACTAATAAACTGTCTATTTTTTGTTTCTAGAGAAAAGCAGAAGGCTGAAGTCAAGGACAGGAAAGTATTAGAAATTTTGCAAATCAAAGACAGTAAAATACAAGAACTTGAACAGGTTGGTATGTTTTAAGTAAGTACATGAAGATTATAATTATAATTTATGTCTAGTAAGTATTTTTTCTGCTTTCTAATGTGTTAAAATAGATATTTTAGATCACTGTGCTCTAAATTTAAGTTTAGGTTCTAGGTGTCTGAGAAGAGATCCCTTCTTCATACAATAATACAATAGATGAGGTGCTTGTACTAATAATCCTTTGGTTTAAATGGGTAAGGTGTTGAGCATGGTTGTCAGTTCTGTTTCCTGCTTCCCATAATGGTCTGCCAAAGCCTGAATTTATTAACCTTCAGGTCAATGTGCAAAACTCATCTTTTTTTTTCTTCTGGTCTTTTTTTGGTAAAATAGACTGTGTTGGTTTTATCATATTGTGTGAAATTCTATTTTGGAATGGTTTTGAGAGATTTCCATATTTTGACACTTGTCTTTTTATGTGTGTTTTTTGCTTACTATATTTCCTGGAATAGCTCACTTTTTTCAAATAAACTGGAAGGCTAAATGCATATTAGCTTATATTTGTGAGAGAATGCACAAGATGTAAATATAGTACTGTTTGTGTATTGTGTATTATGTAGCATTAATATTGAGTTGTAATATTTAGTAGCTTAAATAAAAGATAAAACATATCAATAACATACTTGAGCATAAACCATTCAGGCTGTTGCAAATGAATTTTTTAAATCAGTAAAGAGGAAGGAAAATTGCAAATGTCGGACAAAATAATTTTGTTAATACTGACGAGCCATAAAAAGTTGAAGCTATTTTTTTGGATCACTGTTAAGCATAGTCAAAATCCTAAGTATTGTCGTAAAATTTAAGATACAATAATAACATCCAAATTTGAATATAAAAAATGTCCCGCAATAACAGCTACCAAATGTAAGAGGACAAAACAATTCCTTCTTAGCCAGTCACTCTATAACTCTCAAATCATTACCTTGTCTAAAGTGTAGGGGAAAAATAAGCCTTGCAACATGTCTTGAATATTGAGAAATGACCTTGTGAGATCCAGGGAAGAATGGGGAGCCCAAAGATAGAGCTACAGATATTTACAAGGACACAGAGACAGGCCCTGTTGGACCTTTTACCTAGGAAGGGGTTCGTCCTTACCTATTAACTGAGTGACTTAGCCTGATGGATGAACTGCTGAAGATCCGCCTGATGAGGGCAACAGCCAAGAAATGGCACTGGGAACAGAGAAAGGAAAGAATACAGGATTGCATTCAGCAGATAGGATGTGCTTATGAGAGGTGAGAGCATTAACTAACAGTCTCTTGTGTGCTCATTCAGTCTTAACAAGGTATAACTATAAGCTTTGCTCTGACTGGGGTGGGAAGCTTAAAAAGGGAAATCCTGCCACAAGGAGGAACAGTGTACAGGAAGAACACTGCTGCACCTCAAAGATTGCTGACCAGAGATAGGTAAAATAAGTGGGAAACAGTTGCAGGCCTCACCATCCTGGAAAGTGCATGGGCCAGCTATTAAGCAAGGTGCCCCAAGAAGAGAGTCCAGACATAGGCCTAATTAAATATTATAGACCAGGTGCTGAGCCACACCCTAGAGGACTGACCCCAGAAAAACTGCCACCTTTGCCTCTCTTTTTGTTTGTTCTGATTCTTTCTTACAAAGGGGAAGAGAGAAAAAAGGAATTTTCTTTGTTTGAAAAGCCCTTCATGTGCTAAAAATTGGGCAAACTTTACAAATAACTTAAATTGGGTTTGATAGGGATTTAGGTGGACCCCACTTTCACAATGTTACGAAAAGGTAAACATCAAAAAGACTGGCCAAAAAATTATAGCAGAGGCAAGAGATCTAGAGCCTCTTCGTACCAACCTATACTTGGCATTTACTTTGGGACTGCTGGTACTCCCTTCATACGTCAGGTATGCAGAGCCAATGTGTTCTATTATGGAGTAGCTCAGGCATTTCTCTTTAAGGAAACAGGTGGTGCTTCCTCTTGGCCACGTGGAAAAGGAATATCACAAACAGATTACCCTGGAATTGATAAGATTTTCTAGTTCATCTCTCAAAGTATCAGCAAAATGCAGGACAATGTAGCACTTTAAAGAATAACAAGATGGTTTATTAGATGATGAGCTTTCGTGGGCCAGACCCACTTCCTCAGATCAAATAGTGGAAGAAAATAGTCACAACCATATATACCAAAGGATACAATTAAAAAAATGAACACATATGAAAAGGACAAATCACATTGCAGAACCGGAGGGAGATGCAGGGGGGGGGAAGGAAGGAAGGTAAGTGTCTGTGAATTGATATTAGAGGTGGGGAGAGTGGGATGTTTGTGAGCTAATGGTATTAGAGGTGATAATTGGGGAAGCTATCTTGGTAATGGGTAAGATAGTTTGAGTGTTTGTTCATTCCTTCTCGGAGAGTGTCGAATTTTAACATGAATGACAGTTCAGAGGATTCCCGTTCAAGTGCAGATGTAAAAGGTCTTTGTAGCAGAATGCAGGTGGTTAAGTCATTGAGAGAGTGTCCTTTCTGGTTAAAATGGCAAGAAACTGTTTTTTCTTTGTGATCTTGTCTGATATCTGTTTTGTGGGCATTAATTCTTTGGCGAAGTGTCTGAGATGTTTGTCCACTGTACATAGCAGACGGACACTTTCGGCACATGATAGCATAGATTATATTTCTGGATGCGCAGGAATATGTGTTCTTGATCTTATAACTCACTTGGTTAGGTCCAATAATGGTATCAGCAGAATGAATATGTGGACAAAGCTGGCAACGGGGTTTGTTGCAAGGGAAGCCCCGACTTCATCATAAAAGTGCCACACAGGGCACCCAACTAGAGGTGACAGGCCACACCGTGCCTGCCTCACAAAGCTTGGCACCAAGCATGGCACTTACTAATACCTTGCCGAGTACAGTGGTACTCCAAGCGGTTTTCATGGCACCGCAGCAGCTGACAGGGCAGCTGCTTGGCACCGCCTCCCTCCTCACGATGTGTGCTCTGCTTTTCTGGTGCCACAGGTTGTATCATCTTCTATAGCAACCTTTTGGTGCCTCACACTCCTACCATTAGCTATAGGGAGCACAGAGACCTGGCAATCTCCTCTATTCTAAATTCTCTTTTTTTGCGTGATGACAAACAACCTTACTCACCACTATCCAATTACACAGCATCACCCTCCCCCCTATCAACTGAGGGGAATGACAACTTAGTGGTTTTCTCACTGCAGCTATCCCACATACAGAGGCATTGGGATTGTCATTTAATTCCGGCCAGCCTGACTTCACCAGAGCAGCAATGGCTCCCTGGGTACCATATCCATGGATGCCACCACCAAGGCCCTCCCCCCGCCCTCCCCATGGCAATTGTGGAACCCATGGCCTCAACAAAATAAGAAGAGAACACACAAAATGAAGCACACAGCAAAAAGCTCTCTTTCTCCTGTCCCAGTCCTCTCAAACAGGGAGTGGGGGAAATGAAACAGAAGATGGTACAGGTATCAGTCATACCAGAGGCTAAGACCTACATACCACTACTAAAGGCAAGACCACCCTCCATAACAGCAATGTGGCCATAGTAGACAACAGCATTGATGACCCCAAACTAATACTAATAACTCCAACCACCCATCCCAACCAAATAAGCAAATTTGAGCTATTTGTTGAGAGACCAAAAACCATACTTCCTCCTCCAGAGCTCGCAAATACTACCAAACCCTTCACTTATTGCCTGCAACCATTTTTTCACAGATGGCACACCATCACACCTGACAAGTAGGTGATACAGACATTCTCTTGTGGATACACTGTCCCTTTCCTCTCTCTTTCCCCTCCCCACCCATCCACTCTGTCCGTCTTCAGAGATCACTTTCACGAGATCATACTGCAGCAAGAGGTGGCTCACCTGCTACAATTAGGAGACAAAGAACCAGTCCCGCCAGAGTTTCACAGGATTGGCCTCTACTGTCATTACTTCCTCATCCAGAAAAAAATGGCAGCTGGCACCCAATTCTCGACTTAAGGGCGCTAAATAAATTTGTCAAAATACAAAAATTCAAAATGGTCACATTAGCCACCATTGTCTCTGCTCTGGAGCTTGGCGACTGGTTTTTGTCTCTCGACCTACAAGACTCATATTTTCATGTGTCCTGCTCATAGATGTTTTCTCCATTTTACTCTGGGTTCGCAATACTACCAATATATTGTACTACCCTTCAGACTCTCCACGACACCAAGGGTTTTTTCCAAGGTGCCAGCAGTGGTTACGGCCCACCTCAGGAACTGTGGTGTCACCATTTATACATACCTCGACAATTGCCTCGTTAGGGCAAGAACCAGACACGACTCCTACTTCTATACTCACCTGGTCCAACTTTGTTTCCAGTCACTAGGACTTCTGATAAACAAGAGCAAAAAATGCTCACACCCACTCAGGCCATACAATTCACTGGGGCCCATCTTGATTACACCACAGCCATGGCCTCCCTACCTTCCAACAGGTTCCTCAGGATCAGCCAACTAGCGCATTCGCTCCGTGTAATGCCACTTGTCACAGTCCACAACTGTCTACAACTTCTCGGTCATATAGCGTTGTGCAACCCTGTGGTCCCTAACGCATACCTATTTATGAGGTGTATTCAGGGTTGGATAAGACTCAACTACAAACCCAACATCCACCCAATGACCAAAACACTGTCACACCCACACGTGGTAAAGAGATCACTACAATGGTGGACAAAACCATACAATCTTTGCAGGGGAATACCTTTTCAAAATCCAGAACCCACAGTGATTATCACCACAGATGCGCCTCTCACTGAGTGAGGAGCGCACATGAAAGGACTCACAACCCAGGGCCTATGGGCCACAGCAGAGAGGACTTACACATCAATGTCCTTGAACTCAGAGCTGTATGGCTGGCATGCCAGCATTTCCTTCCCCACATTACTGGAACCCATGTCAGAATATATATGAACAATACGGCCTGTATGTTTTATATAATCAGGCAGGAATGGGCACAATCACAGGCTCTTTGCAAGGAAGCCATAACACTCTGGAACTGGTGCCTCGCCAATGACATCTCCATAAGTGCGTGCCTTCTCCCTGGTATCCTAAATGCAACAGTGGATTCCCTCAGCAGAGCCCTACCCCAAGACCATGAGTGGGAAATCGACAGCTCAATGTCCTCTTACACAGCCAGTCTCCTACAACAAGAAGGACATACATTATCAAGTGGGCTCATTTTACACATTGGGCAGATTTCCGTAATATATCACTGCAGGATGCTCCACTACCTACAATCCTAGATTACCTACTACATCTTAAGCAATCACAACTTTCCCTGAGTTCGATCAGAGTCCACCTGGCAGCGAGAACAACTTTCCATATGCCAGCTGATGACACCACAGTGTTTGCACATCCCGTAACTAAGTGCTTCCTAAAAGGCCTACAGGCCCTATACATTTACGCTTCTTGGGAACCATGGGATCTATACCTAGTACTGTCGACACTTACGAAACCTCCATTTGAACCAATGGCCACATGCTTTCTTCTCCACCTAACCCCAAAGACAGCAGTACTAGTCGCAATAATGATGGCACATAGAGTGGGTGAGATGGCCGCCCTAACCATCTTGTTTAAGGATAAAGTCTCGCTGTGACTGCACCCTTAGTTCTTACCAAAAGTGCTCTCCCCCTTTCACTTAAACCAAACTATACACTTACCAGTATTCTTCCCAAAGCCTCACGCCAATGCCTTCGAGGCACAGATGCATACCCTTGATGTCAGAAGGGTTCTTCTTCTATATCCACAGAACAAACTCCTTCAGATCATCTCCATGACTCTTCGTTTTCATTGCTGATAGCAACAAGGGAAGCCACATATCATCAGAAAGATTATCTCATTGGGTTTCTGACTTTTTTGCCCTGTGCTACACGCTCAACCATTTACCATCACCTACCTCAATCAAAGCACATTCGACTAGAGCAGTTGCCACCTTGGTCACTTACCTTTGGAAGGTTCCCATCGATGACATATGTGCTGCTGCGAAGCACTATGCGCTTTCCTTTGGACCTCTCTACTACACAAGAGTAGCAAAAGCTGTACTGCAAACAGCTTACCTACCTGATCCGAAGTCCCTGCTTCCTTAACACAAATTGCTTTGTAGTCCTCTCCTGTGGAGCACCCCCAGAGACATCTCTCGAAGAGATTGCTCACCTTCCTGTAACTGATGTTCTTCGAGATGAGCATCCCTGGGGGTGCTCCACTACCCTCCCTTCCTCTCCTCTCCTGGTGGGGGAGGGAGGAGAGGGGAAGAAGCTGTTCTCCTACGCCAGGTTCTGGATAGAGAAGGAAATGAAGGGAGGATGGCTGCACATGCGCGATGGTACTGGGGGAGCCCGCGAGCGCCACGCATACACGGTCCCAATACATTGCTATAAAAAATCTGCTCTGAGGTGCTAGGATGCACCAACACTTACTGTGGATCACCCCCAGGGACACTCATCTTGAAGAATGTCAGTTACAGGAAGGTAAGTAACCTACTCTTACATACCATCACAGAGACAGTATCCCAAATCCACTTCTTCTAACAAAGAGGTTAAATATCTAGACTTGTTGGAAAGAAAGATCTTCACATACATTAGCCTTCATTTCAGAATAGTGAACTGTCAAATGTTGTTGGCTAAAACAGGCTATTTGAACTTTTCCAAGTTCCCACACATTGTAGACAAGGTGCAACAGCAAGACGGAGCTCAGTTCCAAGTTGTTTTCATAACTTTTATTTTCACCCCGAGGTGCTAGGACTCAGCCCTGGCACAGATTAAGCACTGACCGCCACCAAAAAGAAAGCATCATATGCAATGCTACACAACTAGGCCAGGTCTATACTAGACCAGGAAGGTTGGTTTAAGGCACATAATTCCAGATATGTAAATAATGTAGCTGGAGTTGACACACTTTAAGCTGAGTGTCATGGAGCGGACACACACCGCCATGGCACCTGCTGCTGGCAGCACTGGGAATTAGCTTTTGCCAGCCCGCAGGATGCCTCTGTCTGTCTGGTGTCTCCCCCATCACTCCATTCTCCCACGTTGCTCCCAGACCGTGGTGTCCTCTTCAGGACACTTCCCTCCAGCAGTGCCCACTATTGTTGTCTCTCATCCCCCTTCTGGGGGCAAGGGGGAATTTGTCAGTCTCTGTGCTCATGGGTTCTATCCTTCCAGGGAACCCACAATTCCCCTATACCCACCTTGCCTCAGTGACCCACTACCAGCTTTCATTTAGCCCCTGCCACAGGGGCAAACTGCAGTCTGAAATGGCCACTCATCATTGGCAAGGGGGTGTGGACCTTTTCCTATCCTGGCTGCTCCCCTGCAGCCCTACTACTCTCAGGCCTTGCTTCAGGCTTTGCAGCCTGGGAGTGTGGCTAGGCCAGAGTTCCCCAGTGCTGCCTGCCTTTTCCCAGCACTGCTCTGTCTATAGGAAGCCCCCAGCTTCCCTGGAATCCAGGTTCCTCCTGCTCCCCAGCTAGAGCAAGAGTGTCTGTCTGTCTGTCTCTCTCTCTCTCTGCCCTCCTCCTTCCTGCAGCCTTTATTTATGTAGCCCCAGCTGGGCCCTAACTGACTACTATTTGCCTTAGCTGTAGGCTTTGCTCTCAGCCCTCTCTCAGGGCTGGGTTTTTACCCTCAAAGGGCCAGTGCAGGATAGAACCCCTGTCACACCAAGGTAGATGATATCTTCACAGTGGGAGATCGCCGGGAGCAAATGCTCCTGTCGGTTTCCCTTACTCCTTGTGAACGAAGGCGTATTGGCGCCAATCGGGGTACCTACAGTGTTCAATTTATCAGGTCCTTACTAGACCCGTTGAATCAAATGCCAGAAGATCGATCTCCAACACAGCAAGTAGAGATGTGGCCCTAGATAGGTGACTTAAAAGTTTTATTACCAGTGATCTTATGCTCCTTGTAAGAGAGAGGGTAGAGAAGTTTCATTTCTCTGTGCCTCCCGCATTATGCACCCACCTTATAGTAACCTCATCTAAGTTGTATTTTTCTAGTTTATTGATAAGAAGATCATGCGAGACCATATCAAATGCCTTACTGATGACTGGGTATACCATGTCCACCGCTTCTTCCTTGTCCACAAGACTTGTTTTCCTATGAAAGAAAGCTATCAGATTTGTTCTTTACAAATCCATGCTGGCTGTTACCTATCACCTTATCTTCCAGGTGTTTTCAAATGAATTCCTTAATTATATGCTCCGTTATCTTTTCTGGCACAGAAGTTAAACTGACTGGTCTGTAGTTTCCTGGGTTGTTCTTATTTCCCTTTTTATAGATTGGCACTCTATTTGCCCTTTTCCATTCTTCTGGAATCTTTCCTGTCTACCATGATTTTTCAAAGATGATAGCTAAGGGCTCAGATACCTCCTCTATTAGCCCGTTGAGTATTCTAGGAATGAAGAAATGTCTTATGGTCATATAGACATACCTCCATGTTAGTCTTTAAAGTGCTACATAGTCCAGTTTTTTGTTTCAGCTACACCAGACTAACACGGCTACATTTCTATCACTATTCTCCATGTATTAGACAGTGATAACTTGGTGAAATGAATCAGCTACTTTTCCTATGACAAACGTTCTTTCGAAGGGTGTATTCTGCACATTTATCTCCAACTTTCCTTTTCTCCTTCAAAGGTTTTTAGAGTGTGTCATTAAAAATTAACTGATAGTTTATATGTGTGTTTTCATGCATATTACATTATTCATTTAAAATTAATAACAATAATTATTGCTAAAATTTGAGGGTTTATCAATTGGAAGCAACATAGTAGGAGAAAGACCCGTATGGATCAGTTGGGTGAGGACAGGAAGACTGAGAGCCACCAATTACAGTGCAGCTGTAAAAAAGGGAAGTCAGATCTGAGGTTATGTTTCCAGTAAAGCTAGGGTAAGACTTTGTCTGAATATGATATATGTTTCTGGTCACCCAGTTACTAGTATGCTCAGGTGAATGGAGAGCCTATTTTAGAAGAGGAGACTGAGAGTATGTTTACATTGCACACTTACTTTGAAATAACCTATTCCGGAGGAGATATTCGAAATACCTTATTTTAAAACATCTACAGTACAGGGAAGCCTCAAAATTAGTCCAGGGCAGGCTTCCATAATGTGGACATGCAACCTTGATTTAGAGCCCCAGGAAGCACTAGGAAGTAATTAATTTGAATGGCCTGGGGAGAAGCTATTTCCAAACAGCAGCAGTGGAGCATCCACACTACAGCTATTTAGAAACAGCAATTTTGGAATAGGCGTTACAGAAGTTGAAATAAGCCATCTGTCATATATTTAAAAATAACAGAATTGCTGTGGAGATGCCATTATTCCAAAATAACGCTGCGGTGTAGATGCACCCTAAAAGAGCTTGTCCTATTTAGTATAACACAGCAAAGTCTGAGAGGGGTTATGAATGTATTCTGAATATACTGAAGGGTAAAGGCCTGCTGTGAGAAGAGATGTTTAAGGAATATGTTAGGTGGAATGAATCAATTTTGGCTGGAAATTAGAAGTTTCCTAAACATCTGAGGAGTGAGGTTCTGGAACACCCTTTCAGTGGGAGGAGTTGGGGCAGAACATTTACCTGGTTTTATTATGGAGCTTGATAAATTTATGAATGGGATTGTTTTGTAGATTTGCTTGTGATAGCAGGGACTGGTTTTGATAACTCAGAAGGTCCTTTCTAGTCTTGGGTGCCTGTAAGGCCACTTCTTCTGTCTCTAGTAGATGCTCATACAAATGTTTGGCGCATATTAGAAATGTGACAAAAGAGTGTC
Source organism: Pelodiscus sinensis (assembly GCF_052426305.1). Classification (NCBI taxonomy): domain Eukaryota; kingdom Metazoa; phylum Chordata; order Testudines; family Trionychidae; genus Pelodiscus; species Pelodiscus sinensis. The sequence continues at coordinate 22,082,171 of NC_143057.1, read as the reverse complement.
TATGCTGTTTAGAATATTAGCTTCAGAGAACAATAGGGGAACAGTAATTCTCCCTTTCTGCAGTTAATGTGCTGGTCTCTAAATAAATTGAATTAAAATGTGTTCACTTGTTTTTCTTAGAAGATGGAAATTACAATTGAATAAAAGAAGCATTAAACCTTTTCCCTCTCTTGTATAATATTATTTAATTAGCTTTCAATTTTGATCTGAAGAGACTAAAGCTAATCTTTTTGTCCTAGACCTTGTAACATTTGAAAACCTTATCAACCAATTATACTCCAGAGGGGTTAAAATAGTACTAGCTTGCCTAATTATCTGCACTTGAAAATCTTCAGCTTGCTGTGCAAATCTATATTAAAGGTGCTTTAATGGGTCCAATTGGAAGACACATAATTCAACCTTCAAGCATTAATTAACATTAATAAACTTCATTCTTAATTTTTACCTTCTCTGTTTACTGAATGTATTTTTCTTTATAACAATACTTTGTCCAGTTATGTGAAACATGTAAAAAAATTATGTTTGTGGTTGCAGCATTTCATTTCAATCATTCTAATGTAATGGGGCACATGATGGATAAAAAAAAGTTTCTTCTTTATGGAGTTTCTCTGTGGGTGCTCCACCTTAGCTGTCTGGGTGCCGCTGCAGGCCTAGTTGGAGATTTTTGGTAGCAGTGCCTTCTGGTAGGCTACACATGCACAGTGCTGCTACTATTCATGAGCAGCCAACTGTCCCTTCAGTTCCTTGGTTGGAACTTCAGTTGCTCTGCAGCCTTTTTAAAAAATGTCATAGTTTGTTGTTAGTGTAGTTTTTTCACAGTTTAATAGTTAGTGTTAATTTTTTTTCTTTGCTATTAAGCCTGTTTTTGCCTTAATGATATTTCCTTCCTGGGATGCCATGTTCCCCAGACTTCAAACATTACCTGTTCTGCAGGTTCTCAGTCTTCATCTCCAATGGGCACTTGCAGTGTGTTCAATGCCTGGGGCAATCACATACCACCACCATGTGCTGGCAGTTAAGAGCCTAGTATTGAACTCACAACCCTGGGTTTAGAAGGCTGATGCTCATACCACTGAGCTATCCTTCCCCCATGCCTGCAGGCACTTCACGTGCAGGCCTGGTTTTTGCAATGGTTCACCTCAGTAGACACAATGTTCACTGATCAGGTCAAACAAATCTTATTGAATAGTCGTAGAATAATAACAAGAAACTCTTACCTCCATAAGTGGCGAAGATTCTCACTGTGGTCAGAACAAAAACACTTAAACCACTGTACCACTGTCTGGCATTTTAGAATACCTCCTAGAATTAAAGGAGTTGAGCCTCTCTTTTAGCTCTATAAAGGTCCACCTGGTGGCTATCATGGCCCTTTATCAACTATCAACAGCAAGTCTGTTTTCACTCACCCAATGACCAAGATTTTCCTCAGAGGCATCTTTCCTCTCACTTATCCACCTGTCAGGCTTCCTGTTCCAGCCTGGGACCTCAGTTTAGTGCTTCGGGCTCTCACTTGAAAATCATTTGAGCCCATGGCAACATGCTCCACCTCTCTATGAAGTTGGTATTACTAGTGGCTGTGACATTGGTCAGGAAGGTGAGTGAAACTGATGCTCTCATGGCAGACCCTCTTTTCACAGTATTCTGTAAAGACAAAGATGTTCTTCATCCTCGCCCAAAGTTCTTCCCAAAGGTCCCCACCGCATTTTACTGTAATGAACCCGTAAACTTACCTGTCTTCTTTCCAAAGCCTCATGTTGACATTAAAGAGGCAGCATGGCATACACTCGATGACTGCAGGGTGATTGCCTTTTATTTGGACAGAACTAAACAGATCCGCAAGTCAAATAGGTTATTTGTCTCTATCAAAGAGAGATCATTGGGCATGCCAATCTTTAACCAGGGAATGCCAAGATTTCCAAAGTGGTGTGCCAAGATTTAACCCTCCTTCCCTGGGCTATGCTGCACTCCCAGGAGTGGGAGAGGGACTCTTTCCACTCTGCACCCTGTGGACCACCTGGGTCAATGAAAACCTTTTTGCGGATTACCAGTAGCTAACGGAAACTCGCTGTTAATTACATAACTATGCCCAAGCCATTTTGCTAGTGCTGCAGTTGGGGAGAGTGGTTTAATTTAAATTATTAAACAAATTAAGCATTTTAACTTTTTCATCTTAGTTTATCAATCTTCATTTTAAATAAAGTAAAATATTATGTCCAACATAAAAGGTTTCAGTGTTTTCTTTATTTATGGTGTGGGGGGAGGGACCTTTTTTGGGTTGGGGGTCACTGACTCACAGAATTGTGGACTACACAAGTGAGAAGCAAAAAAAAAAAAAAAAAACCCTCCTCACAAATCCTTAACACTCACTGATGTTGCCCCCAACTGAGATACCTCACTCTTCTGGCACTCCAGTCCCATGGGGTGATGGGAAGGGACAGGGAGGACTGAGGTTCAGGATGCCCAATAGGCTAGATTTGCTTTTCTGGGGTTCCAGAGTTAGTAGATTTTGTGGCAGGACAGGGTGAGGTCTGGCAGGGAGTTTGGCGGCAGGATAGGGTGTGGGGTGGGGGTATGAAAGGGAGTTTTGGGATGGGAGGGGGCTTGGGAAGTAATGCAGAACAGGTGAGAGGGTGAGAATACAGCCAAATAGCTAGTTGGGGAGGGAGGCAAAGAAGTGGGGAGTAAAGGAAAGTGCAGCTTCTGCAAAGTAAAGTTGATTCCCTCCTCACATCTTCCTTCTGCTCCAGCCTTGCTCGCCTCAGCCCCATGATCCCCCACAGCCTGATCCCCTGCATTGCCCCCATGCGCCTCAGTGCAACCCCTACTTCTCCCATCCTGCCCCTGCATCCTCCTTCATCCCCCCTTCTTTCCCAACATTCCTGTGTGCCCTCCGGAAGCAGCACTAGGGTGAGGAGAGGCAGGGAGGGGGCAGAGTTTCTTCTCTGCCTGGCCCAGCCATTTGTCTGTAGGCTGTGGTTCTGGGGCTGTGGCAGGCAAAGCCAGGGAGTGGAAGGGGCTCCCCACTACCACACACAGCCCGTGGGGAGCAGTGTAGTGTAGCCCAGGCCCTGGCATGCCATGTGTGCCGGCCGCCCAGCTCTAGCTCCGCAGAGGAAGCCCATCCCTGCCCCCTCCCGAAGCAGGAAGCAGCCCCAAGCATGCACGTGTGTGGCTCTTCTGCCCCTTCCCTCCCAGCTGGAAGCCAGAGGTGGTGCTCCAGCCTGCTGCATGGCTAAGGCTTGAGTTGCAGCATGGGCTCCCCATCTGCCAGTAAAATTTGGTGCAGCACGCATGTGTGGGTTGCCGACCCGTGCTGTAACCAGAGGTTATCTAGGTGGATAGTGAAGTGTATCAGATTAGCCTACTCCATCTTTGACCAAGATCCTCCATTGAACCTATGAGCACACTCTGAGGGCCATGGCAGCTTCTACAGCCTACCTGCATTGAATTCCTCTCATGGATATCTGTAGGTCTGCAATGTGGTCTTCTGCTCACTTGTTTGCTAGACATGCTCTTGATACTTACCTGACCCAGGGTACTCAGTGGGGGCACTGTTCTAGCTACTGTGCAGGATATTGATTAGCTGAAGAACTCACCTCCGATCACAGGTATAAGCTGGAACACCCATAGGGACGCTCCGCGAAGAAGAAGAGAAGGTTACTCACCTTGGGCAGTAACAGAGGTTCTTTAAGATGGTTGTCCCTGTGGGTTATCCACCACCTGCCCTTCCTCCCCTCTGCTTTGGACATGCTTATTTCTCCTTCCAGGGCAGAGAAGGAACTGAAGGGACAGTTGGCTGTGCATGTGTAGTAGCGGCACCATGTGTGCACCTACTAGAGTGCACTGCTACCAAAAAATCTTCGACTAGTCGTACAGTGGGGTCCAGACGCCTAAGGTGGAGCGCCCACAGGGGCAACCATCTCAAAGAACCTCCATTACTGCGCAAGGTGAGTAACCTCTTCTCATTCAGAGCTTATACAGTTTGCAGGCTTATCTGTTTAAGAAAGTTAATATATACATTTTTCTAGATTAAAATCTTTATTTGCCTGTTACTCATAGAATATTTATTGGGAAGAGATACTTCAGGAAATCTAATTCTCCTAGCAAAGAGAGTCAATGGGCTCTTGCTACTAGGGGTATGTCTAGACTACATGCCTCTGTCGTATCTTGCCCAGATGACAAAACAGCTGTATTTAAGGATAGCACTGATTTCTTTGAAAGAAGATGGGAAGTGAAAACAATCCCTAAATACAGCTTGCTCCAGTTGATTTCTTTTGGTTAACTGCGACCAAATGGATATCCAATTTTGTGGTCATGAGAGAAAATCAACAACTAAACAGAAACTACGCTTAGCATCCTGGAATTTATGCGTACTTCTTGACAGCAATGATCACCATGAATGAGAGACATCAATCATTGATAGAGAACTTGCAGATTATAACATTGATGTTGCAGCCTTAAGCAAAACAAGCATCTCTGGTACCAGCCAGTTCACAGAGTTTGGAGCAGGCTATTTATATTATTGTGTGAGCTATTTTGTGGGGCATCCAGGACAAGCAGGAGTTGGCTAGCACATCAGGATGTCACTAGTTCCCCAGCTTGAATCCCAACCATATGCCATTTTTCTTCACCTCATGACTGCAAAGTTTAGAATGAGGTAGGGATAGTGCCTTGTACTTGTTATTGCATATGCACCCACTTTGCCTTCTGCAGATGATGAAAAGGAGGCTATGATCAAATCTAAGCTATATCTACTCTGTGATTTTAATGCTAGAATTGGTGAGGACTGTACCACATTGCCAAAGGTGCATGGACATCATGGTATTAGAAGCGAGAACTCAGATGGAGTTCTTCATTTCTATCAGAGGCAGCAGCACATGGGACGGGCACTGGCTTCGTCCCCCTCCCCTTGCTGCCTCTGATACAGAGGCGGGGGGGGGGGGGGAAGAATGTATGTAATCGACAGGATTAAGAGATAAGCCTACGCTTATTGGTTAATCAAGTAGTCGTCTGCATGTTGACATCTCTTGTGCATATTATTAAGAAGTCTGTGGTTTCATATGCTATCAGCTGAAAGAACAACATTAAAAAGGACTTACCAGCCTAAACTGAAAATAGAAGGCCATGTCATATGATCCAAGACAACATGATCTCCTCTGCTTGCATCACAGATGTTTCCATCGTAGCAACAAGGTCCCTATCCTGAAATTTAGAAAACATTATGATTTGGATTTGCCTTTTAAAGGAAAATCTTGTTTTGATGTCACCTTGTTCTAACACCTCTATTGTATGAGGTGTATTGTATGGTTCAGTGGAAAGAGCACTGGGCTGGAAGCCAGGCAACTTAGTTTCTGTTCCTAACTCTGTTACTGACCTGCTGTGTTACTTTAGGGATGTCAATGGCCAGCTCTGTGCCTCAGTTTCTCTTCACACTGTTTGTCTTGACTATATTAAAAGCTCTTTGAGGCAGGGACTGTCTTTTACTATGTGTTTGTACAGAGTCTAACACGAAAGGGAACAGATCTTGCTTGAGGCATCTAAGCACTATTACAATACAAGTAGTTAATAATAAATAATAATGGTTTTGAGGTAGAAGCTGTTGAATTCTCCTGGGTACCCTTTGAGTTCTTATTTCTTCCAGGATATTTCTTATTTAAATTGGTCTTTTTTTATTTGACGATTTCATTCTTTACTTGCATCTTTAGGTTACCTTGTGTTTACATCTAAAGTTGCTAGGAGGTAATTTTTACCTCTCAATTATTAATAAAAACTGACAAAAAAAATTCCATTAATGTTGGTACTGTCCATATTGCTGCTGCTTGTTGAAGTTTCATTCTTATTCTTTTTCTTTGGGACATCCCTGAAGCTACCTACTCTCTGAGACTCCTAACAAAATGCACCGGAGAAAAACAAATGTTATAGTGATATGAAAAAAACAAATAAACATGTCCCCTCTCTTATTTTTCTCTGTGTGTTTCTTGCTCTTTAGAACTGCCATTGCTACATAAATCCTTACTGCCTAAGGGCTGTATTGTGGAAGAGAGGAATTTATTTATGTGAGTCTGTGTGTGTGTGCGCGCGCGTGCCTGTATGTTACTTATGCAACATTTTAATTGGTTATAGATAATTCAGTTTTCATTTGGTACTTTTTTGAATTTTACATGGATATTCGAATCTTTTGGGAAGAGACTAGTTCTAAGAGATGTGTGTGTCTCTGTGTGTCTACAGACTTTATAAATCTAGAGTAGTCAAGGTACATCTCCATAGTTGATTCTCTGAGACAGGTGAAATTAAAGGAGTTTTTTAAAATTTAGGTACTATGTGGAGTCTGAAATATTGCATAATCTATATTGGACTACATTGCAATTATACATTTCAGAAATTAAAATTTATAATGGAAATGTGATTGTAGTGTTTAATGCAAAATGTTCATAATTATGGGAAGAAAATATCAAAAGAAAACGTTTGCACTATTAACACAGAATATTCGTATGTATTAATATTCAATTATAAAAAAGATAGAAGATAACTGATTATGCTGACACAATTGGAAATTTGTATATGTAACCTTCAGTAGCAGAACGGATATATTTAATGTCTAGATCAGCTTCATATGCAAGGGTAATGTACAGACTGGGCAGTATAGCAAATTAATTCCAATACATACTAGGGATGTTAAATTTAGTTTAATCAACTAATCAACTAGTGAGTTAATTTTCCATCGACTAGTTGATAAGCAGAGAGCTGCAGAGGGTTTAGCTCCCTGCCAGCTCTTAATTCATTTAAAAGGCTAAAGTGCAGCAGGAGGACCCAATGAAAGCCAGGACTGCTGATTCCCAGCTCGTGCAGGGTTCCCCCCTGCTGCACACCAGCCTTTTAAATACACGTAAAGCTTGCCAGCTCTTAATACATTTAAAAAGCAGAGGCATGTTTGGGACTAGGCATAAGCCGGAAATCAGCTGATTCCCAGCTCATGCCTGGTTCCTGCTTCTCCTTTGCTTCCCTGCCCTCTGCTTCTCACAGCACCATCTCTTGCCCCCCCCCCCCCCTTGCTGCCTCCGATAGAGGCATCAACAGGAGTGGGGGCGGGGGGAAATGACTAGTTGAGGGACTAGTCAACTATCTGATAAGCTTTTGATAAACTATCTGATAAACTACCTGACTAGTCGCTTACATCACTATTTCATACTGTTTATGAATTTATTTATTTAAATATCCCGGGCTTCATTTGCATGTTCCTGGGTGCCGCCATTTTTAAATCCCCCTTAGTCCGAACTAACTGCCCGCAGCTAAACGCGGCAGTTAAACGTTAATTTGAACTAACTCCTTAGTTTGAATTAACTGTTACTCCTCGTGGAATGTTTAATTAATGTTTAACTGCCGCGTTTAGCCACAGGCAGTTAGTTCGGACTAAGGGGGATTTAAAAATGGCGGCACCCGGGAACATGCAAATGAAGCCCGGGATATTTAAATCCCGGGCTTCATTTGCTATTCCGGTTGCCCTCCTTTGCCTACCTAGCTCGAACTAACGAGGTAGTGTAGACATACCCTAAAGTGCTACAGGACTACTTGTTTTTTAAAATTACGGACTAACATGTCTACCCCTCTGAGACTTTAAGAGAAAAAGCCCACTCTTACTCTATTTTTTTATACTTGAAAAAGTTGGAAAAAAGTAAAAATATCTGAGAGGGGCAAAATATGCTCTCAAACTTTCTTCCCCCCCCTCCCTACTGGAAAAGTATGCAAGTGTGTAAGTAGTAAAATAAAATAAATCTAGAAAGCATGAGAGAGGGACAGCTACTTTCTTTTGTAAACTCTTCTAAATAAAATTGAACCTAAAATTTTGATTTGCTCCAAAATGGAATTTTTATTTTGTTTCATTTAGAAATTTTCTGTGGAAATACATTTTAATGAAATGGATTTCCCCCCGTCTTTAGTTACCTTGTGCTGCTTTGAAAACGTGTAACTGCAATTTACTTGTTTTTGGTTGCCAGAAAGGGAGACTGGAGTATCTGGTTTGGGAATTGTTGTACTTTCTTGTACCTGTGAAAGCATAGAAGGTGTTATTTGATTGTGGAACTCAGGAGACAATTGAGCATTTTGATGCTGGGGAATGGGACGCATCTGCCTTCTCCATTACAAAGGTAGACATGAATTCAATTTTGGAGGAATTAATGATTTGAATTTCTCATTTCCCATTCCATCAACTTTTGACAGTAATTAGCTATGCCACTGCGACCCTACCTCATTATCAGCAACTGTGATGAATAAATATGTCAACTATATATTTCTACCAAAATGATTTTTAGGGATATAGTTGTCAATTGATTTGCCATTGTTTGCCTTGATGCTTAACATTTTTGAGAGGAAAAGGAGTTGTAGACATTGGGGACAGAGACAATTAGATTTTGGAAAATAGTTGTACTACTTGAAAACAAACTTACAGTTTTATGGTATTTTGCATGTTCCTTTGTGATGGCTAAAATTATTTCATTAAAGGGTGAACATTCAGTGGTGATTTCAACAGAATGATTTGTTTTGGTTAGTTTCATTAAGATCAACAGTCCACTGCTCCTGATGCTAATCTGTTAATTTATGTACTGTCATGTTCGAAGACTGACTCCTAACTCAAAGAATTAAGTTATTTGCTCCCACTCCCTTCCTCCTAAATATTGGTACATAGCATTACATTCATAGTGGATAAAATGCAAATTAATTTAAATACCTTTAATTTGTTTCTTTGTTAATATTAAATATTTATTGATGATTATAATAACCTATAGCACCATAAGACTTCTTAAGCTGTGTTCTTTCAGAGCTAATAGAAACATTATATTTAAGTTAGAAAGTAATTTTCTCAATGGCTGTGTCTAGATTGGCCAGTTTTTCCAGAAAATCAGCCGCTTTTCTGGAAAAACTTGCCAGCTGTCTACACTGGCCACTTCAATTTCCGCAAAAGCACTGACTTCCTACTGTAAGAAATCAGTGCTTTTTGCGGAAATACTATGCCTCTCCCGTTCAGGCAAAAGTTTCTTTTGCGCAAAAGGGCCAGTGTAGACAGCTGAGATTTGTTTTCCGCAAAAAAGCCCCGATCGCGAAAATGGCGATCGGGGCTTTTTTGCGGAAAAGCGCGTCTAGATTGACCACGGACGCTTTTCTGCAAAAAGTTCTTTTGCGGAAAAGCGCCTGTGCCAATCTAGATGCTCTGTTCCGAAAATGCTTTTAACAGAAAACTTTTCCGTTAAAAGCATTTCCAGAAAATCATGCCAGTCTAGACGTAGCCCACAAGTTTTGTACCTTGTTTTGTTAAACTGCAAGTTAACATGACATTTTCCTACTTTTACTGGTTGATTTAACAGAATCTAAACAGCAATACTACTTGCCAGTAAATAATTTGGCCTTATCAAAGAGGAAATCAATACTGTATTGCATTTTACCTAAAAAATTGCCATGTGAAAAGAAAATAAGAATGAATTGTGGGACAAATGTGTTCTCAGACATCAAACAAACTACTCAGCCAGGTCAGAATATCTTCCTTCCACTTTTCTGTAGGATTCTCAAATCATACTGTATATAAAGCTACCCCTTTGATTCAGATAAACTAAACAGTGGTAACAGATTGCTTTTGGCTTTGTTTGGAGAAAATTATTTTCAGACCACCATGTTAGCTGCTTTTGGAATTTAGGCCACATGTAAACCTTATGGAATTTGCCTAGGTCTTGTTGCTTTTTTTCTTTCTAATTCTTGGGGAGCAAACTGTCCAAATCTTAATGGACAATGTTTCTCTCTTGTTGTATTTGAAAAAGGGAGAGTTGTGATAATGCGATGTGTCTGTTACAAGTGATTCTTGAGTGGAAATAGTCTTTCATTCCTGGCATCTCCACAACCTTAATTTACATTGTAGGATTATATGAACACTGGATTATTGTTCTTACCTATAAAATCTTATCAAGAGACCTTAAGCAGGAGATTGTGTTGCGTCTCCAATTATTGTGGTTGTCGGCTGTGTGTTTCTTTGCTACTTTCTTCATGAAATTGTACCAGAGCAGGTCAGCCTTTATGGAACATTGCTAGTATTTTCTGTTCTAGGAATTTAGCTTTTTCTCACAACCTTTTCTTCTACAGGGTTATTCACAGGAAAAAGCAATAAAATGTAAATTGTTAATTTAGTTAATTTTGTGTGTGTTAGCAACTCTTTACTGAATCCTTTTCAGCTTGGGTTTTTATTTCCACCTAGCTTTGGTTCTTAAGTGGTGGTTCCTCTACCTTTTTGCTTGTGTGTGAAAAGCAGATACGAGAATGTAGAAAGGAAAGTAGTGTTATACTTGTAGAAACAGAATTGGCAGAATCTTGTTAGGGGAATAAGGAAATATGTCACCTTTATTGTGGAGGCAGAATTCATTTACTAACCCTAGCTTCTAAAATTATCCAGAGATACACACAGTCATACACACAGTTCTACATATGGGATATAATTACCAGCCTCAGTTGCTCATGCTAGTCCACTGGCCAGTCGGTCAACATGTGAGAAGGGGAGCTGGGTCGTGTCAATGTGTACTCATGCTCCTGGAGAATGATGGTAGAACAAAAAGACCCAATTCTATAGTTTTGCACCCATCTTCTTATATGTTTTAGTCCATAGATATTGTGCTGTTCCTATGCTCCAGGACAATGTATGATCATGAATAATCAGTTAACAGAAGATGGGACTTCGATCTTTTCTTCATGGAGCTTTTGTCTCTCTTTTTCTTGGGTGGTTTCTTTTGAAGGGCTCGCTTGCATTGTTCTTCAGCCATCAAGGTAGTGTTGGCAGCTGGTCTCCAGACAGGTTGGCTTCAGGGACTGATTCCTTTACCTCCCCTCCCCCCCAATTCACACTTTTACATAGATACACACCTAACTTTAAACAGATTTAAGGCAGTACAAAGGTTAAAATGGGGTTTCAGTTATATATATATATATATAAAGAAAGTTACAATAAAAGAGTCTCCAAAGGTAGTTCTTAAAAGGTTACTGACAATTGGGTCATAGTTCATGAGGTTACATACATAATCTACATATGTAGATATAATTTATTAAAAGAGTGTTTTCATGCTGCAGCCCAACAATAATAAAAGCAATCTCAAGATTGAGAACTCTTTGAAGTTTACTAGTGATTTTGGTATGTAGATATAAATTACCAGGGAAGCACGTCATTGTTGCTGAGATGCTGCTATAGAGATCCCTCATGTCTTTTGCTAAATAATGAGACTTAGTGAGTGGTGTCATAGGGTTTGCTACTCAGTTGGGGCTTGATTTCAGAAACTTGCACCCATACAGTTTCTATTGATGGAGAGGAACTGTTGTCATGGGTCTGGTCTAGTGTAATTTTATGTATGTGATGTACTTGTTTTCTGTATATCTGGGATCTTCTTGTTAAACCAAGACAGGAATTGCCAGTTTGGGTCCACGTAATTCACCTAGATAAACTAGAAGGAATAGCTGTTTATCTTTTAGTTTGTGCGCCTCCAGCTCTCCATCCATTCTCCCAACTGTCACAGAACCTTCTCCTGGCGAAGCTATTGCTCTCTAGTCAGGATCCAGAAGAACAGCATCATATTTACTCCCTGAAGATTACTCTTACTTTCTGCTGCTGTCCTGTTAGAATAAGAAAACCAGTCAGTAACAAAGTGGAATATAGATTACACACTTGAAAACTGGATGTGCTTAGAATTCTACTGCGTTGAACATTTCTGGTTTCTCAGAGATTGCTGAGCTTTAAAACATGGAGCACAGTTAGACCCAATACAATCATTCAAAATCTTGGAAATTTTCAAGGGTGTACAATTTACATACATGAATGTGTAACAGACAGCAATCTGCCAGAGAGAGGACTTGCAGAAGCCCCTTACTATGTTCTCTAAGAGCTAATACAAAATGACTGGTCTGCATGATACTAGTGGAGTCACCCTCTCTGCAGATACAGCTATATCATTTCTGCCAGAGGTGATCAGTTTCTGTGTCCAGACTTCCCACTAAGCTGAGTGACAGTACAGCTTCTCAGGTGATTAATCAGCCCTGCCCACTCAGAGGCTCAAGGCTCCTTGCATGGAGCTGACTGACTGGGCATGGCTGATTAATTTACCTGTGAAGCTGTGCTGCTGCCCAGTTCAGAAGGAACACTGCCCCTGACTCATAATATTTCTGAAGAACAATATTTTTCTCTTTGGAATACATAAGATTGCAATTGTTGCCTAGTAGCCTCTCAAAATACTAAAGAAAGAAGAGCCCTGAAGCCCACAAAATGTCTCTTTGTCTTTCTCTTCTTTATTTCAAACAAACACTGTGTTGCACTGTCAACGTACTTTTCGGAAACAAAATATAAACATTTCCAGCAAAGAATACTTAATATTTTTTCCAATTGCCGTTGCTCTCCTCCCTGGTTATTAGAAAATATTTTATTTAAATGGGAAAGCCCATGAACTAATCCTTCAGTCCATCACCTCATCTCTTTGTGAACACATACATGAATGGAAAGAGCTAACTAGTGGTATCCCAAAGGGGTCCATACTGGGACCAATCCTATAAACGTAATCATAAATGATATGAAGAAAGGGATAAACAGTGAGGTGGCAAAATTTGCAGATGATACTAAACAGCTCAAGATAGTAAAGTCCAAAGCAGACTGTGAAGAACTTCAACAGGATGTCACAAAAATAGGTGACCGAGCAACAAAATGGTAGATGAATTATATTGTTAATAAATTCAAAGTACAGGCAGTCCCCGACTTACGTGGATCCGACTAACGTCGGATCCCTAGATACGAACGGGGTGAGGCAACTCCCGCACATGCGCAGCAGCATTCCCGGGGTTCGCTCACCTGGGTCCTAGAATCCTCCTCTTCCTCCGGCCGGCTCCGACTGGGGTCCCGCAGAGCTGCCGGGCAGAGGAAAAGTGCCTCCCCACGCCCGCTGCCCCCCCCCACCCCCCTGCCAGCAACAGGCTGCCCCCTCCCCTGAGCAACAGGCTGCCGAACAGACAAAAGCAGCCTCTCTGCCCCTCCTCCCCTCTATACATGCCGGGCTCCCGGAGCGCAGCAGCGTCCCCGGGGCTCGCTCACCTGGGTCCTAGAATCCACCTCCTCCTCCTCTTCAGCCGGCTCCAACTGGCCTCTGCCTGCAGCAGCTGGCCACAGGGACAGGGATCCCGCAGAGCTGCCGGGCAGAGGAAAAGTGCCTCCCCCCGCCCGCTGCCCCGCCCCCCCCCCCCCGCGGTCCTCGCATCCTGCACGCCTCCCCCCTCCCCCCCTGCCAGCAACAGGCTGCCCCCTCCCCTGAGCAACAGGCTGCCGAACAGCAGACAAAAGCAGCCTCTCTGCCCCTCCTCCCCCTATACATGCTGGGCTCCCTGGGCAAACAAAGACTCCACCAAAACAAACAAAGTGCTGGCCTCATTGTGTTAGCAAAAAAAGGACCCTCCTCCTAGAACCCTGGGTGGTGTGTGGAAATAAAGCTATTAGCTCAAAGCATGGTGCAGAGCTGTTTGGTATTTGATGAGTTACTCCTTTAGTCCTGAGTTTGTCACAGGGACAGAAATAGATGTGAAATCTTCTGAACAGGGGAACAGACAGCAAAACAAACATTAGAGGGGAGTTAACCTTTCCCTATGCTATCCAAAACTAAAAAAAATGTTTGGCTAGAGTTTCCCCTACAATATGTACCAGTTCCGACTTACATACAAATTCAACTTAAGAACAAACCTACAGTCCCTATCTTGTACGTAACCCGGGGACTGCCTGTAATGCACATTTGAAAACATAATTCCAATTGTATGTATAAAATCATGGGGACTAAATTAGCAGTTGCCACTCGAGAGGGATCTTGGAATCACTGTGGATAGTTCTCTGAAAACATCCACTCAATGTTCAGCAGCAGTTAAAAAAGTAAACAGAATGTTAGGAATCATAAAAAAAAAGTTAGTGAATAAGATAGAGAAAACCTTATTACTTCTACATAAATCCATGGTATGTCTGTATCTTAAATACTGTATGCAGATGTGGTTGTCTCGTCTCAAAAAAGATATATTGGCACTGGAAAAAGTTCAGAAAATGGCAATAAAGATGATTAGTGGTATGAAACTACTACCATACAAGGAGATATTAATAAGTCTATGACTTCTCACCTTGTTAGGAAGATGACTAAAAGGACGATGTGGTAGAGGTCTATAAAATCATGACTAGTGTGGAGAAAGTGAATAAGAATATTTACTTGTTCCTATGACATAAGAACTAGTGGTCACCAAATGAAATTAATAGGCAGTAGGTTTAAACCAAACAAAAGGAAGTATATTCTTCAAGTATCAGAGGGGTATCTGTGTTAGTCTGAATCCGCATAAACAACAAGAAGTCCCGTGGCACCTTATAGACTAACAGATTTATTGGAGCATAAGCTTTCGTGGGCAAAGACCCACTTCGACAAATGCAAAGCTTATGCTCCAATAAATCTGTTAGTCTGTAAGGTGCCATGGGAATTCTCATTGTTTATTTTCTTCAAGTGTCACACAGTGAACCTTTGGAACTCTTTGCCAGATGACGTTGTGAAGACCATGACTATAACAGGATTCAAAAACAGAACTAGATTAATTCATGGAGGATAGGTATGTGAATGTCTATTAACAAGGATGGGCAGAAGCTAAGAATGAGCAACAGTACATGGACTACTTGATGATTACTTGTTCTGTTCATTCCCTCTAGGGCACCTGGCGTTTGCCAAGGTTAGAAGACAGGATACTGGGGTAGATGGACCTTTGGTCTGATCATGTATGGTTATTCTTATGTTTTTATTATGTTCAGAAAGACAGATATAACAAACACAAAGGGTATGTCTACACTACAGCGTTATTTCACAGTATCTTATTTTGAAATAGTTAATTCGAAATAAATTATTTTGAAATAATATGTCTACACACAAAATGCATTTCGAAATAGCACATCCACACTGATTGGAGGCTGAATCACATTTAAGGGCAGCTGAAACTGGTTCCAGCAGGGCATTAAGTCAGTAGTTGCTTTGTGTGGCTGCTGCCTGAGGCTATCTGAGGCTTGTGCTTAAAGGGACCCCCCTGGACAGCCGGTTCTCAGCTTTCCGTGCTTGCTTGCCTACCTTGCTGAGTCATCCGCCTCACTGATTTGGATGCGGTGATCGAGGGGTTTAGCACCCTGGGCTTCCCCAACTGCGGCTCCTGGCCGTCCTCCTCCTCCTCCTCCTGGGTGTCATGGGCAGGGCCCTCTGCCCCAGGGTCGATGATCACCTGGGGGGGCACGGACTGTCTGAACCCCCCAGGATGCGGTTCAGGGCATCATAATAGGGGCAGGGGTCCAGGTCAGCTCCTGGTTGGGAGCTGCCCCCTGAGTCCCTACCATAGGCCTGTCGCAGCTCTTTTATTTTCATACGCACCTGTTCCTAGGTGTGCATGTGGCCTTTGGTGGCCAGGCTGTCAGCCATCCGCCTGTAGACGGCCGCGTCCCTGTTTCTAGTGCGGAGATCATAGACATTGGAGGCCTCCCCCAAACCTCAATGAGGTCCACGATCTCTACACTAGACCAAGAAGGCGCCTGCCTTTTGCCACCCCTGGCAGGCTCCTGGGAGCTGCCAGCCTGCTCCTGGGGCACAGTGGAGGGCTGGGTGCTACTGGGTTGCTGGCTCATGCTTGGCCAGGTGCACAGACTGCTGGCTCTGTGCTGGCAGGCTTGCAGCTGGCATAGGCATTGTGGCCAGAGTCTACCACTTTATGGGCTCTGGTGCTGGTGGGGGGGCGGGGGGGGAGCAGAAGGATTTTCCTGGTTGTACCCAGAGTGGCCACCAGAGCACGCTGGGAAGGGCTGGAGGCCCTCTCTTTCGAAATAAGCGTCTACACAAGAGTTTATTTCAATTTAGCTATTTTGAATTTGGCGTTATTCCTCATGGAATGAGGTTTACCAAATTTGAAATAAGCGGCCCGTTATTTCGTTTTAATTTTGAAATAGCGGTTTGGCTGTGTAGGCGCTAGTAAAGTTATTTCAAAATAACTTTGCTGTGTAGACATACCCAAAGAGATGAAGTAAAAGCAGTGATTGAATAATATTCAACAAATGTATTATTTTTACTGGTATTCATCAAATAATTTCAATTATTGTTTTCATGATATTAATGCATCTATTTGACTGATCAAATATTAATAATCCAGACAGAAATGACTAAATTAATACTGATGGAATTGTTGGATTACTACAGATGGAATTAATCGAATGTGTGAGATGAATGCATTTGTTGGTTATTTCAGCACTAGTAGCAAGTTACTTTAAAAATAACACTTATATCCGATATTAAGTTCAAATATGGTACAATTAAAACTGTAAATAGTATGCAAAGGATTTATTTCTTTAGTGGTTAATCATTTCTTTATTCCCAGTTCAGAGTAAGGAGCAGAACATATTTGCATTGCTCTCAGAGAAGTCTGAACAGGAGTGACTCTATGAGCTTCCCTGAGTTAATCTCTCTCCTGATTCTACTGTTGCTCCATGGAGGAGTCATCTGCACTGGGTATAGAGCAGGTGGAGCCTATGTTCTTTGACATGCTGTCACATCTACACTTACCAGCATGTTGGGCAATCTCTACTTCTTTTTCCCACCTGTGATGTGAAGTGATGCTGATGGAGGGGAATGTAATGGCTTTAAAGAAACCAGTTCAGCTCCTGTGCTGCTCCTCAGGATGCCACAATTTGGTTCTGTAATTGCCTTGGATTTGGTTGTGTGGCAACAGGAATCTTCATTTTGTTAGGCTTAGTTTTCAGGTTGTATATAATTTCCAAGCCCCTGAGTATGGTACCTTTACAGATGTAATGTTCACTGGGTTGAATGCTTAGGATGAATTTTCTCTGTTTTCTTTCATGTCTGTGAGATGAACAATTATTCAATATTAAATGTTCAAAGGCACCTTGTCAGGTTAAAAATAATATTTTAAAAATATTTCTTATGTGGGCTATCAGAAATAGCCTAGCATAATTAAAAACAATCTAATTTCTTTGTCATGTATTGGTTCTCTTTGCTTACCTTCTACATTTATTTGAGCTTCAACAATAAAAATAAGTCAGTTTCAGTTTTGTTTCCAGTCAATTTCATTTTCTGGCTCTTAAGCACCAACAACAGCATTGTAAGCATGGTAGGAAAAGGTTTTAATCAAAACAAAATTTCACTTTAATTAAAAAATAGACAAAACCAGTGACATATTTCTTTTAACATTAGTTTTTGTATTTTTTATACTTACAGTGTGAACTTTTTAAATATGGTTACTATAATAAATTAGGTTTATGATCTGGGAGGCTGTAAAACAAATATTTTTAGAGACTAAAAAATGCAAAATTTAGCAGGGAAATTTGGGTGTTTTTTAGCAACTTTAAGATTTTATTATGGATAGTACACTAAGTACTGTCTTTGCACAAAAGTGTTTTATTTGCTTTGAGCTGCAAATTCCATTAGACTACTTTCACAGTATAACTGATTTGTATCATAATATTTTGTAGTTCTCTCATTTAATAGTTATTTCTTATTGTTTGTTTTTGTGAATTGTGAAGAAAAGATAATTTCACTTCCTGGCTAGATTTCAGTTATGCTAAAAGTAGTCCATTTTATTCTTAATGTCAAATAAAAAATATCCACTCTGTGAGCCATTTCATCTTCAGAGACTAGACCAAATCATTTCTGTTTGCTTCCCTGTTTTGTGGGCTTTTGTGTCCAGTAGCAACAACATATTCAGTTCCCAATTTCCTGCCCCTTACTTTTTTAATACATTACATAGGGCTACAATTCTTAGTATGATTTAAATAGTGATACAGTAACAAGAGTGTGATAAAACCACATATGATTGAAAGTTGCATGAAAAAATGTAAGCCTTTATCAATTTAAGCAAATACATATTCTACTACATACTTTGACTGTCTTTTTAATGACTTTTCATTGTTGTTAAACAGAGAGCATCAGGACAACAACAGGAAATAAACAATGTAGTACAGAGAAAAATTGCTGTAGATGAAGAAAATGCTCTCTTGAAGAATGAATTCAGTAATTTGCAGCAGAAATTTA
The DNA here is from genome assembly GCF_052426305.1 of Pelodiscus sinensis. Classification (NCBI taxonomy): domain Eukaryota; kingdom Metazoa; phylum Chordata; order Testudines; family Trionychidae; genus Pelodiscus; species Pelodiscus sinensis. The sequence goes on along the minus strand of NC_143057.1, from coordinate 22,064,073 downwards.
AAGATAAAAGTGAAGAACTTAAGGTATATTGACTTGTACATAGTTTTATAGGACCATAGCTTTGAAGTACTTCTCTAAGCAATGTCAGCCTTTGTGACACAGAAAGTGACAAGCTTAGAGGAAAAATTGCCTTAGGCCTTGCTGTACCTTACAGTTTTCTCACACACCAACTCTGAGAAAGATGCTTTAAAGCTAAGAATCCAAGCTTTATAACTTTCAGATTAATAGTTAATGATGGAAATGGAGCAAAGAAAGTAGGAGTGTGAAGATGTGGCTTCTTGTAATTAGATTCTGATGGGACTGGCATTATTAATTGATAAAGCCGAGGTCTGGGAGGATATGTCTGTGTGGGTCTCAAAAATAGCTGGGGACAGCATCAAAGGCAGCTTGATCAATTAATGGGCTCTTTGCAAATGTGTACTCATCAAAGCTGTCATCCAGCTAAAATATATGACCCTTCCACCTGCATGAAGGAGGCCAATAAAAGTACACAGGTGACCTTGGCCATCAAATATAGAAGAAGCTGCTGTGAGGGTAAAACTGCACAGTTTATATTTGCTGATTAGTTCTCACTTTTTTTTGTTTATCGGCCCTTGTGGTACTGTTCTACAGGACGCTAAGGAGTGTGCACAGAAGAAAGAAGAGCAAAACAGACTGGTTATAAAAAATCTGGAGGAGGAAAATGAGGGATTAAATACACGCTGCACTGACCTGCTAAATGACCTGGAGAAACTGAGGAAGCAGGAGGCCCAATGGAGAATAGAAAAATCTGGTATTGATACCAAAATAAAGGTATGATGCAGAATGGACTATTGGATATTATTTCAGAACTAACTTCTCACAGGCATTCACACTACATGTTATTTTCTTTAAATAACAAGTTATATATTCAAATCTACCAGTGGGGACTGACATTCATTTACATTCCTTCACTTCAGACCCACAGCTTTTTAAAAATTGATGTTGCCAAGCAGGAAACTGACTTCAAATAATCATCCTAAAATGTAATCATTAAAATATAAGATATTGGAGTTTGAGATAAAAGGTAATTCTTTAAAAACAGCTTTAAAATCTTTCAAGATTTTTTCTCACTTACAGTTTAATTCAATATAATTTGATTGTAGTGGACCTGATATTTGTTTTGTAAGATGATTTTAAGAACTTTTCATCTATAGTTTAGAATAAATTGCATCTCAGCCTCCAGAGGGCTCCACTCTTGGTGAAAGGCTTTTTCACTGTATATTATATTTGCAAAGTTATATTCACTGTTTGATTAATGTGTTGTCACATTGTGCTGAAATGTATATTACTTCCAATTTTTAATTCTTTCTCATGAAAACTGGCATGTCTTTTGAAAATATGTCTAAGTAATAAGTCACAAATGCTAGTATCAAGCCAGTTGTTAGAGATTGCATGTGTATTTATATAAAGTTTATATATTTTATTCAATCTAAAGTGCACTAAATAAATTGCTATTTTTCTGTAGAATCCATCATCTGCTGGTATATTGTATGTCATCAACAGCATCATTTTGGCTTGCACATCATGGCATTTTAGTGGCAAGGGAGGGTAGAACAATGTAGTGTCCTTTGATCTCAGGTGAGAGGGACATGAAATGTTGCAGAGGCAATCCAGCGAATCCAATGATATTTAGTGTCACTAATGACTATTTTAGGCATGGTACTGAAAAGCTTTAAGACAGTTTCACACCTTATAAAAGAGATCAGTTACTGAAATGCAAGGCCTCTGGTTGTGTGGAAGGTTTATATCCATTCTCAGGACTCTATGATGTGGCTTGAAGATCCTCGAAAGGGGCAACTTCACTGATAACTGTATATATTAGAATGATTTAATAATTTTCAAGTTGATATAGAACGTATCAGCTATGTTATTTGCAGCATCTCTGATAAGTTGTTGCAAATAGTTGAACTCTCCATAATTTCCTATTACATCAATGAAAAGAGTAAATTCAAAATATTTTGGGTAGATTTTATGGCAGTTAACATATACCATAAAGAGAAAGAAATTTGTTTTAATTGTTTGAGCATGGGAACAGGTACAGGGAACCCCAGCTCAAGTACTGACTCTCTCTATAATGTTGGGCAAGTCAGTTTACCGCTCTTCTTTAATTTTTCTAATCTGTAATGTAATATAGTAATTCTTATCTTACAAAACTGTTCTGAGGTTCAATAATTGATGTTTCTAAGGAGCTTTTAAGAGGAAAAATATTCAATATGCACCACATACTAATAGTATGCGTCACGTCAGAAAAAACAGATATAAACTTTCGTATATACACATGGATTTAAGAAACTTTTAAACTAAATTAGTTACCTTATTCATGATTGTATTACTTATGCATAAATTACCTATAAATATTTCCTTGACATTTTAATAGGTTTCAGTTTGACTTAATTTCTTCCTCTGTTCTGTTCATTCTTCCATTTCCATTACCAGACATTTTCAAGAAGAATGTAGTAGATGCCAGATTTGTTTTCAACGGGGCATCAGTAAACAGGATGGGATATTTTTTTACCCCAGAGAACAAATATGAGATTATTAACCTGTATTGTGTTGCTCTGAGAGTGGTCAGTTTTTCCAGTGTAAAATGTCTCTTAAATGCTTAAGTGTTTTTAAAATGGGAAAATAAGTAATAGGATTTTCAGTTTGTTGATTTTAAGTGATAGTAGAAATGGCAATGTGAGGGTCCATATTCATTGTCTCTGAATGATTTCCATATACGATTAGCTGTGTTTAGGAGATAAATGTTTTTTTTTCCAAATACTGGCTATGCTACTCAATCTAGTAGCTGGGACAGAAGCTGGGATCTCTTTGGCTTGTGCATTAGCACTGGTAAGAAATATTGTTGTTAATGCTGTGAATGAGGGATCCAGAAACACTCCTGCACACTTTCCATAATCCTTTTCCAATTGTACAGCAGCCAGAGGGAGAGCAAAATTAATAAATTTAAAACATCCTAAAATTTTACTTATAAAATCTCTTTTGTAGACATTAAATATTTTAGTTTTAAATATCCTAGGCTAGATGTTATTACTATTTCTCCTATTGAGGTAGGTGGAACTCTCACCTTTCAATGGGATAAAGTACTGGTTTCTAGTCCTGGAGGACTTGAGATATCAGGCTTCAAGCACTGACATTTTTATGTATTCAAAAGCTGTGACTGTTATCCAGCTATACTGAAAGAAGGACAGGAGACACTTGACATGGTTTTAATCAGGGTTCAACTTTATTATTAGATGTCAGGAACGACCCAGCAGAAAAGAGTATACAATGGAGATAACTCCAGGTTCATTCACTAACCATGCGGGGGAACAGAGGAATTGACTTCAGCCTGCCTCATTATTTTTCCAGCCAAGTCTCCCAGGCAACCAATTGCTGGGACATTACTGTTCCCCTTCTACAAGGATTAAGGTGGGCTATAAGAAAGGATGTTGCTCTCTGCTGTACCTGTTGTAACTACTAACGCCCCAGTTCTGCTCCTGTAACCATTATCTATTTTTAAGCCCTTTACCAAAGAGTTTATCTGATCACAGTATACCTTTCTTATGGCATGCTTGTGCTAGACACCTGCTCTCACATAATGATTTGCAACATATCATCTACTACCTTCACTCCTCACCATATCAAAGTCCTCCCTGAAACTGCTGTGGTGAAGACCAAAAAAAAAAAAAAAAAAAAAAAAAAAAACACTTCACCTATGAAAATTGCTTGGTAGCCCTCCTAAAAAGGAACAGCTAGTGCAATGCCCACAGCAGGTTCTGACCAAGTCTGCTAGCCACTTCAAGGAGAGAGAGGATGGGTGCTACTTTTTGTGCCCAGGTGAAAACAGTCTTTTACTTCCCAACTTGCCTCTTTTCACAATTCCTTAGACCATCCAGTTACAGGCTCAGAGTCAGTGTCAGCATGCCAGCCCTCTCCCTCTTTTGCAGCAGTTTCTGAGCCTCTCCTCCTCTCTAACCTCAAAAGCACTATTCCCTCTCCCTCCACAAGCTGGACACCCCACCCCCTTAAAGGTATTAGGTTATTTTTATTGTTATTGTTATTATTATTTGATTATTGTGTCAGCAGTTTGTAGCTATGTAGATCTATGGAATATTCAATAAGTTCCAGTGAAATAGAGTAGTAGGTAGAGGGCAATGTGATCAAAAGTGACTAATAAATACAAGGTAGATTGATTTAAATCAAAGCCATTTAAATCACTGATTTTCGTCCTGTTTTAAATCAGTAAGCAGGAAAATATGATTTAAATAATTGGTTTTTTAAAAATTTTTGTAGCTTAGTTATTTTCCTAAATAAAGGTTAATTCTCATTGTTTGATACCTGTCAAGGCTGTTCCCCACTCTAGCACTTTGAGTGCAGAAAGTGGGGGCCTACAAAATACCTTAGAATACCCTGCCACTAAAGGCGTCTGTTTAAAAAAACTCCCCAAAATCACAAACTCCCTAACCTTGGGTGATATGCTGCCACCACCCAAATGGAAAACCCCCTTTTTGAACCAAGGAAGATGTACATGGAGAATTCTTCCTGTGTGATAATCCAAAGCTCTTTAACCCTTCCTGATGAGAGAGCTTGAAAACAAACTGTAATTTCTTAATAGCTGAAGCTTTATTCTCAGGCACGTTCATAGAGAACCTCCTGCTTTCTAGGACACAGGAATCAGATCATAGTCTTTAAAAAAGGGTGATTTTATTAACAAAACAAAGACAACATATTTGGTAAAGCGTACTTGGTTGATAGGTGCTACAGAGCACAACATTCCCTCCTCCCCCCCAGATTAAAGCACATCTAATTGCTTCTCTAAGATTCAGTTTTACTTACATGTATATATTTTTTTTTTAACCGGCACAAAGAAGTCTCACAAACCAAGAAATAAAGCAAATAACCTGATTGTGTTTAACTACACATTCCCTGTTTACTCACATATGTTGTTCCAAGGTTCATAGAATAGAATCATAGAATCCTAGGTCTGGAAGAGACCTCAGGAAGTAATTGAGTCCAACCCCCTGTCCAAAGCAGGACCAACCCTAACTAAATCATCCTAGCCAGGGCTTTGTCAAGCTGTGACTTAAAAACCTCTAGGAATGGAGATTTCACCTCCTCCCTACAGTAACTGATTCCAGTGCTTCACCACTCTCCTAGGGTGTGTCTAAACTATATGCCTCCGTCGACGGAGGCATGTAGTTTAGACACACCCCTAGTGAAATAGTTTTTCCTAATATCCCACCTAGACCTCTCCCACTGTAACTTGAGACCATTGCTCCTCCTTGTTTTGCCGTCCATCATTACTGAAAACACCCTCTCTCCATCCTCTTTGGAACCTCCCGTCAGGAAGTTGAAGGCTGCTATCCCCCTCACTCTTTCTTCCGTAGACTAAATAAGCCCAACTCCTCCTTTGGGTGCACGGGAGGCTTGAGGCTCCTTCGGTTACTGGGGCCTCACTGGCCTCTCTGACAGGCCTTTTATATCCCTGGTCCTGTCTCCTGGCTTCTAGTCAGGTGGGCCGCTAGGGCTAGGTGCTGCTCACCAAGGCTCAGGGAGGGGCTCCTCTGCTTTGGGGTCAATCTTCAGATACTCACTGATTCTCTTAACCCTCCTATTTTCTATACCCTCTGTTCCCTGTCTCCCACCCCCGCTCCTTTTATTCCTTCCGCCCCTTCTCTCCTATTTATTTTGGGTCTGCACATCCTAAACTCAGAAAAAGTCATCTGAAAAAGTGGGCTGTGCCCACGAAAGCTCATGATACCATCTGCATGTTTTGTTAGTCTATAAAGTGCTATAAGACCATTTTTTGTTTTTTTTTATGTACAGACTAACTCGGCTACTCCTTGAAGATTATAATTAATGTCGCTACAAGACACATCTGTGGTGGTTTAGGTGCTTTGGATGTACATTTCCATACTTTACCATGTTTGGATTTCACTTAAATTTCATGGCTTTATAGTGCTTGATTTTAGAATAATTAGAATGTTGCAGTAATGTTTTTACCCTGTTTACCCATTTGAACAAAATTTTTTTGGGAATGTGTGTTGAATGTAAGTGTTAGGGCATAACCATTGTTCTTTGTGGTTTTTAACTCTGAGTGGCTCCTATGCTTTTTAATATATTGCAAAATTAATTTACAGAATTTGGAAACTGATTTAACTGAGGCAAAAAAACAAATGGAAGACTTGCACACTAAATGCAATGACTTGACATCACAAGCGATTGTTAAACAGACTGAATTAACACAAAAGGATTGTGATGTGGCCAGAGTTAGGCAAGTATTTCACCCATTTGCTAAATAATCTACTAACTTGCAATTTTTAAAATGAAATTATTTTCTGACTAGGGCGAAAATAAGGCTTCTTTTGCTGCTTTTGCAAAACAACATACTGTTCTATCAGGCTACTTTGTAAAATGCAAACGTTTTCTGGAAAATGTTTGGGAAGCTAGTCATAGAATCTACTATTTGTACAAACTATATTTTTTGCCTTTTGCCATGTGTAATGTACATTTTTTAAAGAAAGGATGGACATTATTAAAATTATTAAAATTACATTTTTATAATTAGCATTAGGTCAGAGAGTTGTCAGTCTCCACTGAAAGATGCAAAATACCAATATGATTAGTAACACAAGCAATTTATTTGAGAGGCTAAATGCTCCAAACCTACAAAGGTTCCAAGCCTAACTTTTACTTTTTAATTAGAATAAAAAATGATGGGTCAACAGGAGTTTACACGAGCCTATGTAAGAGGTTTAAAACTGTGATTTAAGCTTTATCTGAAGTCTCACAGATCTTTTTATTAGGCTGAATCTGGAGGATTAGTGCTGCATATTTGAGATGTGTAGAAGAAATGAAAGACAGGTTGAATTATATGAATTGACAAGGTTATTAAAATAATCATAATGATAACAATGGCAGAAGACATCTAGCAGGTTTAAGTGGATTGATGAGGAGTCCATTATTCTCTTATTTGTATAGTTCCATAGGACTACACAGCATTGGCTGGTAGAAGGGATGTATTAGGCAAATAGTATATTTCTTGCCTCAAAAGAGCTTACATTCCAGGAGCACAGATTGGAAGGGTGCAAATAAAGTAGATCGATACAATATGTAGATAGCAGTCATTGCAGTCGGAATGCTTATTCTTTATAGTTTTCAACCACTAATAATTTCACCATAGGAAATCAGTGTTTTGTCTTGAAAGAAAAATGAGAAATGTACTCTAATTTTTATGTAACTTTATTTGTCAATCTGGGATTAATCTAGGATTTGTACTGAAAAAGCTGTCCCTAGTTATTTTCGTGTTTAAAAGTAATAAATTCATAATCTCAATGGTTAACAAAAGTTTAAGACTCTCATATAATATGCAAGACTTTAATAGGTTGTTCTATGGAAAAACAAGCTCACGGGATTTGTACATTTTATCAAGTAAATTTTTGAAGTATCTCTGAATAGAGTGTTGTTCTAAGAACTATGTTTCTCTGTGGCTCAAGATATCTATGAAGTAAGCGTACATGCATGGGAAAGGACATTTTCAAATCAGGTAATCAAAACTGACAGGCTACGTCTACACTGGCCACAATTTCCGGAAAAGCCATGCAAATCAGGTAAGTCAGGATAGGGAAATCCGCGGGGGATTTAAATATCCCCCGCGGATTTAAATAAACATGTCCGCCCCTTTTTTTCCGGCTTGGGGAAAAGCCGGAAAAAAAGCGTCTAGACTGGCGCGATCCTCCGGAATAAAGCCCTTTTCCGGAGGATCTCTTATTCCTACTTTGAAGCCGGAAAAAAAGCGGCGGACATGTTTATTTAAATCCGCGGGGGATATTTAAATCCCCCGTGGATTTCCCTATCCTGACTTACCTGATTTGCATGGCTTTTCTGGAAATTGTGGCCAGTGTAGACGTAGCCACAGAGTTATTACATGTTATCTGTAGCAATAGGATATTACAAACTGAGTTGGCCAAGCCAGAAGACCTTAAAATCTCTTTACATTCATTTTATAATCTCCACTGCAAGTAGGGATGTGAAAAATTGTGTAAAAATCCTAGCATTTACACGGTTAAATGTGCTGTGAGCTCTTCAGTATAACTTTTATACTGCAGAGCCACAGAGCGAGATGAGAGCTGACTTGCTGGAGGCTGGGCCAGCAGGGGCTGCTGGAGGCTGGGCCAGCAGGGGCTGCTAGCCCCATTCCTGGGGAGCCGGATACTGCAGAAGAATTAATATTTCTGTGTCTTAGAAGGCTTAAATTCTATTATTGGCTGTCAAAACATCTTGATTCTTCTGTCCTAAGATTTTAGTTTTGAATTTCACATATTGTCTTTTAAAGTTGTGCTGAGTCTCAGGATTTAAGCTTAAATGAGGCTGGCTGTTTAATCTAAAATCTCATGGCTAGTCAGAACTGTTAGCTTAAGAGATGATAGTATTTTCTAACACATCAGTGTATACTAGGTGCAACTGAAACACACCAACCTAGTAATGCTTAGAATTCCATTATTGCTGTTACACAGTTAAGGATTTTCTGCTCATTTCCTTCAGTATACACTGAAAACTATTTCACAATGTCCTGAAAAGACTTAAGTGACAGCACCTGACATTGTTGGCATTTTCAGTGCTTTAAGTGAAGCAGGTTGACCTTCTGGCGTTCTATTTAGTGGGTCTAGTTAAGACCCATAAATCAAGCGCTGAGAGCAGCTCTGGCCGATACGTATACTCCTCATGGTTACAAGGAGTAAGGAAAGCCGATGGGAGCATTTGCTCCATTTGTGGGGAAGGTACAAAGGTTGGCTTACGGTAAAATGACTCCAGCTATGGATTTTTCGTAGCTGGAGTTACGTAACTTAAGCTGACCTTCCAGCTCTCTTGTAGACCTGACCTTACTAAATAAGGGTATGTCTACACTACAGCACTAATTCGAACTAACTTAATTCGAATTAGTTAATTCGAACTAAGCTAATTTGAACCAGTGCATCTAGACCTAAAAAGTAGTTCGAATTAGCGTTTTGCTAATTTGAACTAGCATGTCCACATTGAGTGGACCCTGAACCGGGGTTAAGGATGGCCGGAAGCAGTGCCAGCAGGGCATCAGATTAGGATTTAGCACGTGGAGCTGCTGTCTCAGGCTAGCCGAGGGCTGTGCTTAAAGGGACCCGACCCTCACCCCGGACAGACAGTTCTCAGGGGTTCCCTGCTTGCTTGTCTAACTTGATGAGGGACAGCAAAGCAGTACTGGCTTGGAGTGCCCTGAGTGCCCACACTCGGCACATCACAGCACTCGGTCATCAGCCCGGCTGCACTTGCTGCAGGCTGCCATCCGGGGAGGGGGTCAATCGGGGGGCTGCAGGAGAGCTTCCACCCCGAGGAGCCCGCAGAGCCACCCCAGTCCTCCCCATCGGGGGCTCGTACCCCATTCCTCCCTCACCTCCTTCCACTTACCCCTCCCTAGCCCTCCTTCTTGATGTACCAAATAAAGGACACGTGTGTTCAAAAATAGAAACTCTCTTTATTGAACAAAACTCAGGGAGACTGGGAAAAGGAGATAGGAGAAGGGAAGAGAGAGGATGGGAGACGGGAGGGTAACTAAAATGATCAGGGGTTTGGAACAGGTCCCATATGAAGAGAGGCTAAAGAGACTGGGACTTTTCAGCTTAGAAAAGAGGAGACTGAGGAGGAATATGATAGAGGTCTATAAAAGCATGAGTGGTGTGGAGAGGGTGCATAAAGAAAAGTTCTTCATTAGTTCCCATAATAGAAGGACTAGAGGACACCAAATGAAATGAATGGGTAGCAGGATTCAAACAAATAACAGAAAGTTCTTCTTCACAAAGCAAATAGTCAGCCTGTGGAACTCCTTGCTACAGGAGGCAGTGAAGGATAGAACTATAATAGAGTTTAAAGAGAAGTGAGATAAATTCATGGAGGTTGGGTCCATGGAGTGCTATTAGCCAGGGGGTAGAAATGGTGTCCCTGGCCTCTGTTTGTGAAAGGCTGGAGATGGATGGCACGAGACAAATGGCTTGGTCATTGTCTTTGGTCCATCCCCTCCAGGGTCCCTAGTGTTGGCTGCTGTCGGCAGACAGGCTACTGGGCTAGATGGACCTTTGGTCTGACCCAGTACGGCCATTGTAAGCTCAGGGTCGGGGGGGGTCTCAGTGGACCACCTTGATCTTCATGCACACCTGCTCCTGGGTGGCCAGGCTGGCAGCTCTCCTGCCCTAGACGGCCACTTTCCTGTGCCTAGTGCGGAGGTCGTGGATGAGGTCCACTATGTCTGCACTAGACCAGGCGGGTGCCCGCCTCTTGTGGACCTGGGCAGGCTCCCGGGAACCGCCAGCCTGGTCCCGGGAAGAGGCGGAGGGCTGGGTGGCAGCAGGTGGCTGGCTTGTGCCGTGCCAGGTGCAGGGTCTGCTGGCTGGGTGCTGGCAGGCTTGCACCTGGCACGGGCACCGTAGCCAGCCCATGCCCCTTTAAGGGCTCCGGGGCCAGGAGGGGGGCAGAAGAGTTTCCCTGGTGGTGCCCAGAGTGGCCACCAGGGAAAGCTGGGGAGGGCTAGCCTCCCACTAGTTCGAATTAAGTGGCTACACAGCCCTTAATTCGAACTACTTAATTCGAACTAGGTGTTAGTCCTCGTGTAATGAGGTTTACCTAGTTCGAATTAAGCGTTCCGCTAGTTCGAATTAAGTTCAAACTAGCGGTTTGCTAGTGTAGCGCCTATCAAAGTTAATTCGAACTAACGTCTGTTAGTTCGAATTAACTTTGTAGTGTAGACATACCCTTACTTTTAAGTCCCTCAATATCTGGAGTAAAAATTAGAAGATACAGCTCAGGAAAAAGCTCTGCATTCTGATCATTCCTGGGAAAATAAAACAAAATCGGCAAAGGGCAACAAAGATGATGGATATGATGAATGTTAACTGTATTTGTAATTGACCTGTCCAGTTTTTTTACTGATAGCAGCAGCTTATTTTACTTAAATCTTTGTGAAGCCATGTTAGCTTGCAGCAGTTGGTATGTACAGGACAATATGTTTTTGTTTAACATTTTTGGTATGGTTAAGGTAAATCTTTAATTCATATTCAATGCAGATGTAACAAGCATTTGTCCAGAATTTATCTTTAACAACTAAATGTACCCAAATGTGAAACAGCACTTCTGTGAATCTTAAATACCTAAAATGGCTGTTGCTAAGAGCGGATGGTCATTTTAAGCATGTTATAATTATGTCTGCCGCTCTTCCATGTTCAGTTCTCTTGGCATAGTTCCATCAGATTAACCCCTTCCCAGGCATTGTTGGCTAAATAAATATTTTGTTATGTTTCCTGGAATCAAAGCATCCCTTTTGCTATCCAGTTGCCTTCCTCTGTTACCAGAATTTCCACCCACACACACTTATACACATAGGCTACGTCTACACTGGCCCCTTTTCCGGAAGGGGCATGTTAATTTCAGAGATCGCAATAGGGAAATGCGCGGGGGTTTTAAATATCCCCTGCGGCATTTAAATAAAAATGTCCGCCGCTTTTTTCCGGCTTTTAGAAAAGCCGGAAAAGAGCGTCTACACTGGCCCCGATCCTCCGGAAAAAGCGCCCTTTTCCGGAGGATCTTATTCTATACTTTGAAGTAGGAATAAGATCCTCCGGAAAAGGGCGCTTTTTCCGGAGGATCGGGGCCAGTGTAGACGCTCTTTTCCGGCTTTTCTAAAAGCCGGAAAAAAGCGGCGGACATTTTTATTTAAATGCCGTGGGGGATATTTAAATCCCCCGCGCATTTCCCTATTGCGATTTCAAAAATTACCATGCCCCTTCCGGAAAAGGGGCCAATGTAGACGTAGCCATATGCTTTTTAGTGGCTAGCTTATTTGTGTCACCTTAAAAATGAGTTCTTGTCTTTAGTGTGTGTGTATGTATCAGCTGAGTGTATGCTTAAATCCATTTCTCTAAAGGAAGGAATTAGGCATATACCTAACTCAGCATGTGCTGAGTGCTTTTCTGCATATCAATACTGTTCAGAATCGGTACCCAAGAAAAAGCCGGCATGAAACTTATCATCTTGCTTAATTTCTTATTAAGTATAGTAGTAGCTATTAAAAGACAACATTTTTCAGAAACTACCATGTGGTAACTGTTTCTAGATGTTGACAATCTCGTTGTTACCTCTGTAATTCCATAAAATGTAGATACTTATATACGGATAAGAATTTATTCAGTAGAAATGCCCTCCCAACGTTTCCCAGAACCCAAAAGGTAACCCTTATATACCACATGAGAATACTTTTTTCCTTCAGGAAATTTTGGAAGCTTTAGTGTTAATTTTAAATAAGGTGTTTTTTTTCCTGTACAAATTAAATGCACAATAGTGCATAAGAAAATGACCGAACAAGTTAATGGCAAGTCTCAGCCACTTCCATCAACAGTCAAACTGTACTAGGAAAATCAATTAGTATAACAAAAGTAAATCCATTACAAAGAAGAAACTTGAAGAATCATAAAAGATGAGGGAGGGTTGGAAGAAACCTCAGGAGGTCATCTAGTCCAACCTCCTGTTAAAGCAGGACCAGTGAAGGCTTTGTCTACACTGCCACGTTTAAGGAGTTGCTCTGGCAGTGCTTTAGCACAACAGTGTAATCATGGCCCCAGTGCTGGGAGAGAGCTTTCCCAGTTCTCTAGGTAAATCACTTCCATGAGGGGAGTAGCTAACAGTGCTGTTAGCATAGTTCCCAGAACTAGTGCTCTACAGTGCTCTAACTTGCTGCACTTGGGTTAGGGGTGTGTTTTTTCATACTGCTGAGTGACAGAGTTACAGACCAGTAAAGTGTCAATGTAGACAATCCCCAAATCATTCCAGCTAGGGTTTTGTCAAGCTTGACCTTAAAAACCTCTAAGGATGGAGATTTCATCATCCCTAGGTAACCCATTTCATTGCTTCACCGCTTTCCTCGCAAAATAGTTTTTCTTAATATCCAACCTGGACCTCTCCCACTGCAACTTGAGACCTTCTTGTTTTGATATCCACCACCATGACTGACTGTTTTCACTTGTATCTATGTAAATCCTATGTTTTATACTTAATAAAAACACTAGTTTATTATCAAACCCAGTATTAATAATTGTTACCGGGGGGAAGAGGGGAAGTAACCACCGTACACATATCTCTCACTGAGAAAGGGGGCAAACCTTATGAGCTTTTTCTGTTTTTTTTTTTTTATTTTGTTTTTTTTCTTACATGGAATAGGGTGGATTTGTTTGAGGTTTTGGTCCATGATGGGGGTTGGTTTCCTGGGTGCTGAGCTCTTACATCTGAGCTCTCCCAGAGCTGCACTGGTTCAGCATCTGTGTTGCTCTGTAGGGGGTTGGTAACCAATGCTCCCTCTAATTTTTTCCATCCACGTGCAGACTAAACTTTGTTATATGCACCACCAGTAAAAATACATACGGCCAGTTGTAGGTGCTTTGGGCACTCTGCTAACCAGCTGGACAGCATATGAATCTCCCTGGGTGGCAACCCAAATGCATAGCTTACAGGGAACACTGGTCTCAGCCCCCTAATAATTTTTGTCTCCCTCCACTGCACTCTGTCCAATTTAATCCAGTCATAGAGGAGGAGGCCAGTTTCATGACTCAGTCCAAAGAAACACTACCTTGTATGGCAGGCAGCAAATGTTCAGGTTTTGCTTTATCTTAGAATCATAGCATACTAGGACTGCAAGGGACCTCGAGAGCCCTCATGGCAGGACCAAATACTGTCTAAACCATCCCTGATAGACATTTATCTAACCTACTCTTACATATCTCCAGAGATGGAGATTCCACAACCTCCCTGGGTAATTTATTTCAGTGTTTGACTACCCTGAAAGTTAGGAACGTTTTCCTAATGTCCAACCTGAACCTCCCTTGCTGCAATTTAAGCCCAGTGCTTCTTGTTCTATCCTCAGAGGCCAAGATGAACAAGTTTTCTCCCTCCTCCTTATGACACCCTTTTAGATATCTGAAAACTGCTATCATGTTCCCCCTCACTCTTCTCTTTTCTAAACTAAACAAACCCAGTTATTTCAGCCTTCCTTCATAGGTCATGTTCTCTAGACCTTTAATCATTCTTGTTGCTCTTCTATGGACCCTCTCCAAATTCTCTACATCCTTCTTGAAATGTGGTGCCCAGAACTGGACATAATACTCCAACTGAGGCCTAACCAGCGCAGAGTAGAGCAGAAGAATGACTTCTTGTGTCTTGCTCACAACACACCTGTTAATGCATCACAGGATCAAGTTTGCTTTTTTTGCAACAGCATCACACTGCTGATTCATATTCAGCTTATGGTCCACTATAACCCCTAGATCCCTTTCTGCCGAACTCCTTCCTAGACAGTCGCTTCCCATTCTGTATGTGTGAAACTGATTGTTCCTTCCTAAGTGGAGCACTTTGCATTTGTCTTTATTAAACTTCATCCTATTTACCTCAGACCATTTCTCCAATTTGTCCAGATCATTTTGAATTATGACCTTATCCTTCAGATTAGTCACAACGTCTCCCAGCTTGGTATCATCTGCAAATTTAATAAGTGTACTTTATATACCAATATCTAAATCGTTGATGAAGATATTGAACAGAGCCTGTCTCAAAACAGACCCCTGCAGAACCCCACTTGCTATACCTTTCCAGCAGGTTTAGAATCCTGTTTTGTTTCCCTCTTCATCCTTTTCATATTTAAGACTCTAACTACATTGGCGTGGGCAATATATGGCCTGTGGGCTGGATCCGGCCTGGGAGTCCTTTCAGTTTGGCCCACGGCCTCCCCATCGGGACCCTCAAGCCAATGGGAACTGAGTGCTTGTGCTGGAGCAGGGACAGACTGTGAAGCCTCCCCTTGCCGCCACGTGCATCACATGTAGAAGCCAGCCACTTTGATCCTGGAGCTGCGGCAAGCCGGGAGCCTGCTGCCTTGGGGTTCTTACTGGGCTGCTGGTGGGAAGCCATCTGGTAAGTGTTTCCTGGCTAGAGCCTGCATCTGGCACCTCACCCCATCCTGCATCCCAACTCCCTGCCCCAGGTCACCACTCAAATTCTCTGTACTCCCTTTCCCCATGTCGCAACTCCTTCCCCCAGGCCAGAATCTTCTCTTGCACTCATATCCCCTTCCTGACCCTGCATCCCTTCTTGCACCCTAATCTCCTGCCCCAGGTTACCACACAAACTCTCTGCACCCACCTCCCCCCTGCCCCAGGTCACAACTCCCTCCTAGACCCTGCAGTCCCTCCGATAACCCTCCTCAAGGCCAGAATCATGCATCCATACTCTTTCTCAGACCCTGTACCCCAATCCCCTGCTACAGGTCACAACCCTCTTCTTCACCCAGCCTTCCTTCTCAGACCCCCTCCTTCATCCCAGTTCCTTACCTGAGCTCCCTTCTGCACCCAACCCTCTGTTCCAGAACCTGAATCCTCTCTATAGAAAAGTGCGGCCCTTGAACACTTTCTAAAATTTTGGAGTATCCCCTCATCAACAATTATTGCTTGTACTACCTGGACTGCTATTGCTCACTGAACTGAAACACAAATCAGAACATGAGTGAAAATAGTGAGGAAAGACATGAGAGATAAAAAATATTTTAAAAAAAGACGAGGACGGGTTTGAGGTTAAGATGGGGGAAAGGAGAAATTGAGAGGGAAAAAATAGGGCAGAAATGAAGCCTGAATTTTGCAACCTGACACTATGACTTTTTAAAATTACAATTTTATGTGGATGCCCAAAATATGCATTTTAGTGTCGTAGAATACAGAACACTACAACGTGTAGCTGTTTCTGTGATTTAACCTGCTAATATTTTAGGATTTAGAGAGAAAACGACTTCTGAAAATTGAAATTTTTTTGAACAAATTTATCCCGAATAGCAGCTTCCTAGAAATTGCATTGCATAGCTAGTATTGGATGACATTTATCCCTTTTCCATTTCTTAATATCCTGGGGATGTACTGGATTTACACATCTTTTTCTTTAAATTCAAATGGTTATAAAACTGATTGTAGCCTACTAAATTACAGTTGGTGCAACTAAGTACTTGCTAACAACTTGGTCAGCTCTGCTCAGACTCTTTCATCTAGCTTTGTCTTTTGGACATTTACTTCT
Organism: Pelodiscus sinensis; assembly: GCF_052426305.1. Taxonomy (NCBI): domain Eukaryota; kingdom Metazoa; phylum Chordata; order Testudines; family Trionychidae; genus Pelodiscus; species Pelodiscus sinensis. The sequence continues at coordinate 22,047,945 of NC_143057.1, read as the reverse complement.
ATGGGATTAACCTCTAAATCTATAGATACATCTAATATGAAGTTAAAATGTTGAGCTTTGAGAGATCGGTCTTTCATACTCTCTGCTAGGCTCCATTAAAGCTGCTAGATTTTGAAAGGTATCCTGTGATCAGCTGCAGTATCCCGCTGTTGGTTGCTCTACCTCTTCTTATAATATAATCACTATGCTTTCTATGAAAGTTCACTCGGCAGGGGAAGGCTTTGACTTCAGCATCAGTGTGAATGAACAGTAGCAGAAGCATGAACTAAAACTCCTGCTGCTGATTTTTTAAAAAATTACTCCTTCCCAATGAACTTATCCCTCCCATGCAAACTACTGGAGATTTAGAGCAAGGAGAAAGGTGAAGTATCCAATTTTGTGCATAGTTATGTAGATCTGGAGCAACTTCATTGACTTGAATCTATTTATTTAATATTTGCACCATTATAACTGACCATTGAATTTAACTTCAGGAAAGAAGCACTTTATAAAATAGAAGATATGCTTAACTCATGAGAAACTATCAAAATCAAATTAAAGCAGGCAAAGAGTTCTTTAGAGTTTAAAAGTTTGAAAATTATGGATTGGTTGAATTAAAAATTAAATTTGACAAATAGTTGAAATACAAGTGAGATCTAATTTGGGCAATTCTTGAATCAATATTTGATTTACCCATGTTGTGGCAATCTCCTCATATCTGGTCCCATCTAAGACCTGGGAATTCATATTGGTATTTCTCTTCTCTAACCGTAAACTGAATGAGACCCTTTTTTCTAAATTCCTCACCTAGATTTATGTAAAATATACCTACTGGCTTGATCCTTCAGTAGGTTCCGAACTGCAATCTCTGCCCTTTCCTTTCCTATAAAAGCTGTTCTTATGTTGGATCAGGAGCCTTGTTAGTATTTAGCATGATTTGTAATTTTTGTGTGTTGTTTTTGATTATTGAGTTGAAGGAAAAAATATCTGTTCCTTTTTCATTCATAGTTTTTCTGTGTGCAGAGACATATGAATTCTCTCTAGTGGTCTGCAAAGTAATAGTTCTGAATGTTCAGTAAGGTCTATCCTTCATTAAATACTGGTTTAATTGCTATATTTGTGTTTATTCTCAAATGCTTGTTGTCACAGATGTATTTATTTAGAAAATATTTATTTATTTATTTATTTATTTAGCAAATAATTGCTCTGTTTTAGGGATGTAAACGACTAATCAGCTATCTGATATGCAAAAAGTTATTGGATAGTTGACTAGTCCCTCGACTAGTCTCTCCCTCCTCTCCCCACCGCTACTTCTACCAGAGGCAGTAAGGGGGGAAAGCAGGAGCTGGTCCTGGGGGGAGCCGGTTTAAAAGCCAGTTCCTCCCAGCACCGTCTGCATGGGGGGCAGGTGGGTAGCGGGGACTGGATGCGAGCTGGTTCTTAAAATTTAAAAATAAAAATTGCAGCCGGGGGGGGGGGGACCCAGCATGATTCCTGGCTCACGCTGCTCCCCCGCCCTCCCGCTGCACACCATTTAAAAAGGCTGGTGTGCGAGCTGGGAATCAGCTTTCCTGACTCGCTCTGGGTCCCGCGTGCTGCGCTTTACCCTTTAAAAGGGCATTTAAGTACTTTAAAAAGGCATTTAGTACATTTAAAAGGCAGAGCTGCAGCAGGGTTAGCTCTCCACTGCGGCTTCCCTGCTTATCGACAGAAAATCCATCTACTAGTTGATTAGTTAATTAAACTAAATTTAAGATCCCTCCTCTGTTTGTTTTTTGGAGATTTTCAAAAATGGATATCCCATTTTGGACAGGTTATTTTTTTCTGGATTCTTGCTATCTTTTCAAATTACAGAAAATAATGTGTGTTGTCCCAAGTTACTCTTTTAGAGTCAATGGGACTTGAATACATGCTTGCAGTTAAACATGCTTAAGTGCTTTCCTGAATTGAACCCCATTATAAGCTTCTTTGACCATATTTCTTTCTCAATATTATGTTCTAGGATTGTTGAATTGATATAGTTTGTCCTTATTTTTGTGCAGATACCCTGATACTACTGCTTAATGAACAAGTCCTAAATGAAATAGTGTGAGAAGAAATACAAGTAAAATGAGAAACTATAAATGTATCCTGTAGTTAGACATTAGCAATTAGTGTATTGCTCCTTATGACATAAGTTTAATATCAGCTGATTCTCTGTGACAGAATGAATCTGTCCCTGGTGACATTGTTTATTGCCTCCAACTTTTATTTGTTTAACCTGTCCAGACTATCTCCAGAAATCATATTTTTAAGTCTACTTAACACCCTTTTCATGATTGCTTTTCAATCACTATCTCTAAGTTTTTACGAGACGGAGTCTTTCATTTCATCATGACCCTTTTAAATTTATTTAAACAGTGTTATTTGTTTCCCTTCAAAACATTTTTCCCCGTAGGGAGTGGGAAAATAATGTTTTCTTTAAAGAAAGTTACTTGAATTACATTGGTTTGCACCATTGCACAGCTACACAGCAAGCCATTATTTTGAAACAATTGTCAAAACGATGGAGGACTTTTTACTCTGACTCTTGTAACCCTCATTTCATGAGGAGTAAGGGAAGTTGAAGGAAGAGTGTTCTTCCTTTGACTTCCTGCTGTGTAGACAGTGCCAATAGACGAATTAAGCTTTTTCTACTTCAGCTATACAGTTGAAGTAGCTGAAATTGCGTATCTTAATTTGACTTCTGCACTGCATTGTAGTCGTGACTACTGGCTGCTTGAATTTGCGAAAGAGCACTGATTTGTAACATACAAAATCAGTGCTTCTTGCGCAAATACTTTCACGCTCCCGCTCGGGAAAAAGCCTTCTTGCGCAATAATACTTGCGCAAGAGGGCCAGTGTAGACAGGGAAGAACTGTTTTGTGCAAAAAAGCCCTGATGGCTAAAATGGCGATCGGGGCTTTCTTGCGCAAAATTGTGTCTACACTGGCCACGGATGCTTTTGCGCAAAAGTACTTTTTGCACAAAAGCATCCATGCCAATCTAGACGCGCTTTTGCGGAAATACTTTTAACGGAAAAACTTTTCCGTTAAAAGTATTTCCGCAAAATCATGCCAGTCTAACGTAGCCAGAGAGTTTAAGTGATTTTTCCCTGAGATCCAAAGAAAACTCTATAAGGAAACATGGATGAAAGTTAATGGCATGAGTATTGATACTGAATTTGCGTCTTAATAGTTGCAGTGTAATTGTTAATTAGCATAATTATACTTCCTATAACGTATAAAGAAAAAGCCAATTTTTGCAGTGTGCATACCATTGAACTCTTATCACAAATTCTACTATGGAAAATGATTTAGTGTGACAGAATATTGTTGAATTGAAGCAATAATGCCAAGGTTAGACTAACTCTGTGGTTCTAAAAACTTTAAAAAAATTTACAGTAGACTTCCGATATACAGCACCTTTTGGACCTAGGTGGTGCTGGATTATCAGATTTGCCAGAGAATCAGGTCGTCTGGTACAGCTGCACGGCTTAACAGCTGGCCAGGACACAATCTCCCTCCATCTCCCCTCCCCTTTTCTCTTCGCCTCTCCTCCATGCTGTAACCTGATACTCCTCCCCTCCCCTCCCCCCTTTGCTGAAGCAAAACGCTTTTCTCCATACTGTAACACGATCCCACTCCCACCCCTCCTCCCCCAACCTTATGCTCCCTCTGGTTACAGCCAGTGCATGTGCTAAGCAGCAGGCTTTTTAATCAGCTGGTCAGGAGCACTTGACATTTTGATGCCGGAGTATCAGGAGTGCCGAACAGTTGGATGCCGGACTATCGGAGTTTTACTGTAGATGGTATGATGAGCTTTCGTTAGCGCAACCCTCTTCTTCAGATGACTGGAGTATTAGAAGTCCGGATCCAAGAATAAATAAGGGAAGAGGTTAGAGCGAGAGGAAACAAAAAGGTGGGGGGTGGGGGTGGGTGAAGAGAGAGAGATAGTGAGTAGATGGTTCAAATAGTTACAAGAGGCTGATAAGAACAATTAGCACCTCCATTGTTTGTTTGGTTGGTTAAGTCATTAGGATGTGGAAGGTAGTGTGTGAGCCAGCCTATGTCCCTGTTCGTACCATTTGCATAAGAATTAAACTTGTAAATGAAGTTAAGTTCCAATCCTTCCCTGTGTACTTGGCTTGTGGAATTGGCCTGAAACAACGCGGTGATTTGGACATTCATTAATGAGTGTCCAGGCAGATTAAGGTGTTCTCCAACAGGTTTTTGTGTATTGCCTTTTGGAAATCTGATTTGTGTCCATTAATTCTTTCCCGTAGGGACTGTCTGGTTTGGCCAATATACATGGCAGTGGGGCACATCTACATTGGCGATTTCATCACTGGACCTGACCACATTAGCCACCAAATCAGAGGCTCATTTAACTTCATGTCCACTAATGTGATCTATTCCATCAAATGCCAACAATGCCACACTGCCATGTATCAGAGGAAGCAGTGCAGAGTGGCAGGGAGCTCCTCAGGAGTGGCATGGGCTGCCAGCCCTTACCCCGGGGCTATAGAATTGTTGAATAACCTATAAGAATTCATGAGGGTAATTGACTGTTCAGTTAACCCATATTTAACATCCCTGTCCCAGTTGTGGTGATGGATATTTGGGGATTACCTGTCCACCCGCTTGCTGCAGTCCCTTGCTTCTAAAGGAATATACAATGACAGTGCCTTCATCTGGTTGGCCCCTGTTCATACTTAATGTTGTGCCTTGAGAGTCTCTAGGAATAAACTTATTCCAGTAATAATCTGGATCTAACTCCAAAACAACAGTTATAAATAATATACATCTAATTTAATAAATTAGAATTAGCACGCCTTTACTTAACAGCTTAAAGAAGCAGAGTTTAACAGACTAAAAGTGAATAAAATCAATTAACAAAGGACACAGAAATAAAGGAAACTTATCTAACTGGCATTTACACTGCCACCATTTATCCCACCCCAGAGTGTGCATTCCTTTGGATCTCAGAGTCCCAGACCCTTTGTTTGCATGGGCACTTTTGAAGCTCTGCAGCTGGAGTGGAGACCGAACTGTGCAGGTTCTCTGTGTGTGTGTCAGTCCAGGCAGGCAACCAGCTGCAAAATCCGTCTGCCACTGGAGCTGGCCCCACCAAATGTCAGTAGCTATAGTTCACTGGGCAGATCACTCTGGCTCTCTTCAGACCCAAGGTCAGTCGGTCTTCTGTGTTCTATTCCAGGCAGCACTTTCTCAAACATTACTTACAGTTACTTCTATGGAGGCTCTTCACAGGCACAGCCAAAGTCTCTCCCATCCAGGGACAATCACCAACAGCCCCTGAAGCAGCCTGCTAAATCAAAGCCTGGGCAGACTCTCAGCAGCAGGCTCTAGCTTCCAGCAGCAGCTCATGAAATGTAAAAGGCTCCACACCAGCAATCTGGGTCCTCTTTCCTAACTGGAGCCCACCAACTCTCTCCCTGCACTGCCTGGAAAAGAGCACAGTTTTCCTTCTTTTTTTTTCTAAGGTATCATGGGAGTTTTAGTCTCTAGGGCTAGATTGCAGCACCAAGGATCCTCCCAGTAAAAGTCAGAGGCTCCTATAGCAAAGGGAGCCTGCATAAAGAATTAGCTACACGTTTATCAGAAAGCCGCCAATGCTATAGCTGGATGTTCAGTTATATTCTAGCAGTTATGTCATTAAACACAAATAGATAGATGTTCTGTTTTTGAAAGTTAAGTGTTGTATATATATTTTCCAGGAACATGTGATAAATATTGTGTATATAAATTTCTGGTGTTTAGAAGGAAATTGGCAAGTAATATAAATGAAAGTAGAAAGCTCATATAAAGTACAATTATCAGTACACATCTATTGTCTTTCTATTCATACTTTCTTGTTTATTGCTTGCTTTGCACAGGAAGGAGTTGCAGGAACTGCAGAATCTTTACAAGCAAAACACAGAACATACAGCACAGCAGGCAGAGCTGATCCAGCAGCTTCAGGCTCTCAATATGGATACACAAAAAGTACTGAGAAATCAGGAAGATGCTCACACAGCTGAAACTATATCATATCAAAAAGTATGCAGATTTTTTCTATCACAAATGTATAAATTTAAACATATGTATAAGTACTGCCCATAAATATCAATATGCAGCACTTGGGATAATAGAGTAGCTATGTGATATTGTATCGGTGCTACTTTGTGATGAAAATGTAGAAGGTTGTTTTGCATCCAGTTATACCCACTGAAGAGAATGCCCAGTGCTTCCATAGGGACTGCAAACTCCAGCACTAAACATGGGATTTAGTGGTATATGAATAATAGTCCTGGTGGATCGCAAAGTAGAGTGGCTAATTTTTAGTTTCCTTTGCCTATCTTTGTTTCTTTCTCTCTCATTCATGGGAAGAGAATGTTCAAATTTATAACAACTATTATTAATTAATTAGATGGAGAATTCATATGTAAATTTGATATTCTTGTTAATCGCAAACAATTTTTTGCCAAATGACAAAATTTGAAAACCTGTTGCATAGAACTGTAACCATGACTATGATAATTTTTCTGTGGATGTTTTATTCAAGGCTTAGTAATGTATTTTTCTTTATATAATATGAAAATAATGAATGTTGTCAGCTACTTAGAGAAATTTCTCTTAAAGGCACCATCTTGGATTTAAACCTTTTTGGCTTTGACACAGTTATGTACAAATCGCTTTGAGTTTATACAAAAGAAAGAAGACATGCTTCTTTGTCTTTAATAAGTATAGAAAATGAAGAAGAGCTACATATTATACAGAACATTTATGTACCTTTTTTATAGATCCAGAGACTTTTTATTCCCAAGTGAATACTAATACTCTTTTCAAATAATATTAATCCTCTGTGGCTTTTCCACCTGTGAAGCGTGTTATAAAATTGTGAAGCTGATAATTTAAACAAACTAAAGTAGGTGATGGATACCTAAGTGTAATACTTAGAACATTGTTATATGTAGTGCTGTAGAACCTTAGGGTATGTCTACACTACCCTCCTAGTTCGAACTAGCGGGGTAATGTAGGCATACCGCACTTGCAAATGAAGCCCGGGATTTGAACTACCTAGTTCGTGCCCCGTGTAGCCGCGCTGCACGGGGTTTGAACCAGCGGGGTTTTAAAAATGGCGGCTCCCCGCTTATGCAAATGAAGCCCGGGAAATTCAAATCCCGGGCTTCATTTGCAAGTGCGGTATGCCTACATTACCCTCCTAGTTCGAACTAGGAGGGTAGTGTAGGCATACCCTTAGTGACTAACAAATATATAGAGAGAGTACCATAAACTTTTGTGGGCAAAACCCACGTTCACAGATGAGAGAGTGACGATATATGATAAATATATATACTATATACGTTAGTCTCTAAGGTGCTTCAGAACTACTCCTTTTTAAAAATTACAGACTAACATGACTACTCCTTTGAGACTTATTGTCATATGTGTTGAACAGGTACAGGTACAGGTTGTCACAGGTACAGAGTTTTACAGCTACTGGAAAAGTATACTGAGCACTACTCGTAAATAAAAGTTCTTAGTAATATGACTTGGATACAGATAAATTATATACACTACTGTATCTGAAACAGATGTAGCTGTATCAAGAGATCAAGGAGTTCTGTATCAAGAGATTGTGGTCCTTTTGCTTTGGGTCAGCAATGAAGTGGCCTAGCAAAGCTGCAGAGTAGTTATATTAGAAATCACCTTGTGGAACACATTAGAGGTTCTGCTTGCAGCTGGCAAGATAGAATAACAGCACCTTCCACTTGTAGTGATCAAAAGCTTCTGCTTTATTATTTAGGATGCACTTATTAGATTTCGCTTTATCCCTCTTACTCTCTTACCCTCCACACTGATTTTCAGCAGCCTTTTCTCTCTCCTGTGCCATTCCTCTACACCTTTGCCATTCTGGCCCTGACTGGTCTGGGCGGCCACAGCTAGGGAACCCTGGTGGCAGCTGGGAGCTCCAGGAAACACCCTGTGGCAGTGGAGCCGGCAGCAGCCAAGTGAACCCTGCTGGGAACCCCACAAGACCCTGAGTTAGCAGGAAGGGCAGCTGTACTGAATCAATGTTGCAGGGGGACAGTGGAAGGGAACCTGAGGGAAGGGAGCCCAGGAGCAGGGAATCCAGATGGGGAGCACTGACCTCCCCAAGTACACCAAACTCACTGGCACGGGACAGCTCAGGACCCCAACATGCTGGACCAGGGAAGTTCAAACTATAGTATCATTTTTATTTTAAATAACATCTATACTAGCAAAATCCTTACTAGGGATGTAAGTGACTTTTCAGATACTCGAGTGTTCACTTGACTAGTCATTTCACCCTTTCCCTCTTGCCTCAGAGAGGGGCAGCAAGGTGGGGGGGAGCAGGAACTGGTGCTGAAAGGGAGCCAGTTTAAACGCCAGTCCCCCCAGCACTGTCTCTCTGGGGCAGGAAAGGCAGAGGCGTACCTGCTGCTGCGCCTCTTCCTTTGAAATGTATAAGAACTGCGGGTGGCTGTTGTTCATTTCAAAGGGAGAGGAACAGCAGGATAGAAAGCCCTTCCCCTTATCGACTAATTGTGTAGTTGATGGAAATTCCATTGACTATTCAATTAGTTGATTAATCAAAATTTAACATCCCCTAATCCTAGTGTAACAAAGTTATACTAGAAAATTTATTTCAGGGATCTTGTATAAGCTATGTCAAGAAAAACACGTCTTTGCCTATATATAAGCTGCATCTGCACTTGGATGGTCTGCTAGTATATCTATCTATAACTATACTGGCAAATCTTTTGTCATATAGATATGGCCTGAGGCTCATATTTTCAAGAGGATTGACTAACCCTTCTCAAACAGTCCCTCTCAGCAGGTGGTGAGAAAAGAACAGACTGTTGCACTGACTGACAGGCAATTTGAGACTACAGAGAACAAAACTGTTGCACTTTTTGGGATCAATTATTCTGGTTCTGTTTAGTAATGAATTGATGACCCCTATTCCATCAAATACTTCAATTCATAGGAGACCCTTAGCTGTTTTCTTTTAAATAAATATTCTTGGGAGACTGGAGTAGGGGGAATGAGTACCAGTTAATTCGAGTTAAGGGATTTTTTTCGGAGTACCGCGTTTATACGCGGCAAGTAAATCAGGCTAGTCAATTTCCAAAATGGCAACCAGCCACGACTATGCTAATCAAGCATGGGATATTTAAATTGCGCACTTCATTAGCAATTTTGGTCACCCTGAATAAATTAAGACAACTTTTGGGATACCTTTGCTATTATTTGGGGTATATTTAAACAGGAGAGGTTATAATTTTAGCAAAACAACTGATTCTTCTTCTTCAAGTGCTCTCACTGTGGGTGCTTTACTTCTGATTCTGGTGCGTCCTCGTTCAGGTGGTCAGATATTTTTCCTAGCAGAGTACATGCGCAGTAGCATTCCCTCACACCATTAGTGTTCATTGATTGCACGCGCAGCGCCACAGATCCTACTCTACTGTCCTCGGTAGCAGATGGAGCTCCTTGCGGTTACCCTCCTTTCGTCTAAATCACAAAACAATTAAAAAATTACTTCAGGTTTTACCTTTATCCAAGTTTTTGGACTTTTTCTTAAAAAAAAACAACGTTTGCGTCGTGTCTTTTTCCTCCCCTCCTCATTCAACGTGTTTGGTTCCCCAGGTTTTAAGAGGTTTGACTCCTTCAGGGAGTCTATGCCTGTCTCTGACAGTCATGCTTCATTTATAAAATGCCTGGGAGAAGTTCATCTCCCAGAAATGCCTGCACTGTACTAATCTTACAGCATGGGCAAAGCGTAATCAAGAGAATCACCTTAAGACCTTCCTCTTTGAAAGGTCTCTCTAGCTGCCTTGCGAGGATTCTCTCTTCTCAGCAAAGGGCTCAGATAGGGAAAAAACTTTAGCTTTGGCAAAGAAACATCCCTCTTCGTCTTCAGACAAGACGACAGCAAAGGCCTGGACGTCCCTGGTCAGATCCTTGCCTCTGGTACTGAGCTGTTCTATGGCCAGCACTTCTGGCACAGTGACAACAGAAGACAGCATGTCACACAAGTGTGCACACTCTAAACCTAGGCAGAAATCCTTGGCACTGATGCCTGACATGGCACTGAAGACAGTGACGAATATAGCACCGAAGACGTCCTGTACCAACATGCTACATCGGAGGGCACCGATGCTGATATTGTCCTTGACACCGATGGCCCTGCCAACGCCATCTACCAGAATGGCCCCACACAAAAGTGCACTGAGACACATCTCAGCACTGTCAAAACAAACGGAAACTGGCACACATTTGGTGCTGCATTCACCAGTTTCACCAGTGCATGCAGTCTACTCCCCCAGAACCCAACACCATCCATATCATTTAGCAAACCAGATACAGGGCCGATTCTCTTCCCAGCACTCCTTTCCAATTCAGCAGCTCTGTCCTGCTGGGCCGTCTCCCTGGTCTCTCCCAGCCAAGAAACAGAACTTAGATCACTGATCCCTCGAGAAGCAATACAGACACTGAAATCCTTCAAGTACAAGGAAAATAAAGTTTTGGGCCCAGCTTCCTGGGATACCACTCCCCAAATGAGATTAGATTCCCAAATGAATTATGTATGTAAGCCTCCTTTAATAATGAAAGGGGGAATATACACACTGATTGCTCCCCCAGGTAACAATTATTTACACTGGCTTGATAGAAAATGAAAGTGATTTTAGTAATTATGAGTAGTAGGATTTAAGAGATTATTAGTGAGAACAGGCAGAGCAAAGTAGACTTAAAATAACAGAAAATATGTACACAATTCTAAAACTAAACCTCAGTACAAACTTATTACAAACTCACCCTAAAACTGTTTCTTTTCCAGTTAAGTGTTCAGACCAGGGAAGTCTCCTTTTCCTTGGGGTCTTTGGTCAGTTCCCTTGAATGTGTCACGCCAGCCAGCCCAAAGACAAAAACCTGCTAGTTTCCTGTTGTTTTAAAGATTCCCACTTTTACATGAGAAGTTACCTGTCCTGTCTATACCAGTTAGGGAGGCCAGATGACTTCCTAAGACCAACCACTGCTCAGACGTAAGGACAAAAGGCTATTTACATATGATTTGCCCAGACATTGAGGCATCCCAGCATTAGAAACACTCTCAATGGCTTTCCTTTGCACATTTAAAACCATAAAGCATTCCATACTCCATATGTCTAATTTTACACACAAGCACGATACATACACCAAAATAAGATAAACAGATCCAACTGATTATGTCATGAAGATTAATAGGTTACACTGCTCTACAGCCAAAATGCTTCTGAAATAAATAGTCAAACTTTACTAATTCTGGGTCACTGAGAACAAAAATGATGCTTAAAATTGTTGATTGGCTCTAGTTTTCAAGATATGCTATTGGGTCAGTATATATGACCCTTGACATGCGAATGGCGGAGGATAAGTGAGTTATAAAGGGAAGGGATCTCAATTTAAACCAGAAATGACTAAACTACATCTTTGACTGGATCTATGAATAAATCTATGACTGGGTTTGGACAGTACTTGCTTTTAGGCAAAACAATGAATGATGCAATCTGAAGCTGGAATTGCGTCATACATGATATGAATTGCATCATGTTATTCCTAGAAGTCATGGATGATGCAATCATAACAAAGCTTACATCACTCTGCTGAACAAATTGCCCTATATCAGCTCTAGAAATCATACAGTGTCGTACTCTCTTATTTATCAGTGTTTGATTTTTCAAAGGGACACATTTCTGTTTAGCCAAAGTGAGCAGAGATGCCTCGTACTTGTGTGAACAGTGCAGATAACTTCTGCTATGTTTGTGATGAAGTGACTTTTGCATCACAAAAGCACAGTATAACCACTATGGTTAAGAAAGCCTACCACCTTTATTTTGGCTGCAAAATTGGAGATCAGGACAAGAGGTGGGCCCCACACATATGCTACAACACTTGTACAACAAATCTTCGCCAGTGGTTGAACAGGAAAAGGAAATCTATGCCTTTTGCACCGCCAATGATTTGGAGAGAGCCAACAGATCATACCAGCTATTGTTACTTCTGCATGGTGCCTCCAGTTGGGAAAGGTGTGTCAAAGAAGAAAAAGCGGACTGTGCATTATCCAAACATTTCATCAGCTATACACCCAGTACCCCACAGAGAAGGACTGCTGGTTCCTGATGCACCAGAATCATTCTCACTTGAGTCAGACGAGGAAGAGGAAGAGGATGAAACTTCTGGTCCTGAACCATCAATGTCACAGGACCCACATTTTCTCCCATCCTCGTCTTCTGAACCACACCTCATAATACAAGGTGAACGAAATGACCTTGTCAGGGATTTGGAATTACCCAAGAGTAAGGCACAGCTGTTGGGCTCCAGACTACAGCAGTGGAATCTCCTGGCAGGTGATGTTAGGGTTTCCATGTTCCGTGACCGTCAAAAGGATCTTGTCCCATTCTTCTTCATGGAAGGTGATCTTGTAGCCTGCAACAACATGGATGGTGTTCACGATCCAGGTGAGTGGAGACTGTTCATTGATTCATCAAAGACGAGTCTTAAAGCTGTTTTGCTGCATAATGGCAATGTTTTGCCATCAATTCCAGTTGGTCATGCAGTCCATATGAAGGAAACCTATGACAACATGTAACAACTTTTGAGGTGCTGAAACTATGACCAACATCAGTGGCAGCTTTGTGGCGATTTGAAGGTTGTTGCTCTCTTGCTTGGTCTGCAGACTGGATACACAAAGTACTGCTGTTCTCTCTGCGAATGGGATAGTCGTGCAAGAGATTCCCACTACATCAAGATAGATTGGTCACTCCGACAGTCATTGGAGCCTGGGAGGAAAAGTGTTCAGCATCCACCACTTGTTGAATCACGGAAGATTTTGTTACCACCCTTACACATCAAGCTGGGTCTGATGAAGAACTTTGTCAAGGCCATGGACAAAACACAAGCAGCTTTCAAGTACCTCCGTGGAAAATTTCCAAGGTTAAGTGAAGCTAAGATAAAGGAAGGTGTCTTTGTTGGTCCTCAGATTCGTGAATTTCTTCGAGATGATGCATTTGACCATGCACTGTATGGCAAGGAAAAGACGGCATGGCATGCCTTCCAGTTAGTGGCAATAAATTTTCTCGGAAACAACAAGGCAGACAACTACAGGTTGTTGGTGGAAAACCTCCTCAAGGCATACAAAAGCCTTGGTTGCAACATGTCACTAAAGATACATTTTTTGCACTCTCATCTAGATTTTTTTCTACCCAACTGCGGAGCAGTGAGCGACGAGCATGGCGAGTGATTTCACCAGGACATTGCAACAATGGAGAAACGCTATCAGGGCAAATGGAGCCCATCAGTGCTTGCAGACTATTGCTGGACAGTGACAAGAGATGCTCCATTTAATGAATACGAGAGAGAAGCCAAGAAGCGCCACGTAGACACTGAATAGGACTAAACTATGTACAGAATAGTTTTTTTCTTTTGTTTCATAATAAATTTTATTTATATAACCCTTCTGCTGATTTTTAAAGTGTTACATAAACAGGACAGGTGAAATATCATATAAAACAACCATAAACACTTGAAAAGACCTAGGTTTATAATTTCTGATTAAAACTCTACTATCTACACAATATACATAGACATAAAATGTAAAAACTTAAATATCTTGGAAACAGTAGCCAATCAGTTGTTTTAATTGTCATATTTGAATTCAGCACATCAAAATACATAATAAATAGCACATTTTATCTCTGAAGCAGATGACTTCTAAAAAATTGTAGACCAGTGTTACATGAGGCAATTTGTCCTAAGTATTTTGGAGTTATGTATATTTGTGTCCATAAGTCCATTTCATAAAGCATGCGGGCCATCCGTCACACCCACCACCACCATATCCTGATCAATGGCCTCCATGGGACGCATGACCAGCGTACAGAAGCCACCATACTGTGCCCTCAACTCCTACCAAAAGAAGTGCCAGGTCTCCACAGCAGAGTTGTGACACCATACCAGACTCACCAGAACAACCACAATTAGACAAAGGGGGCAATGTCTGAGGAGGATGAGAGATTACTCCCTCCCTTGATGAAACTATCATTCCCACAACTCCAACTCCTACAGATGACTTAAAGCAGTTTCAGAAACTGTTCAAATGTGTGGCCAGTGCCCAAGAATTGGATCTCCAGGAGATGCAAGAGAAACAACATGGACTTCTCTGAATATTACAGCCACCCGTGTCATCCAAGATACTGCTTCCCATGGATGAAGCCTTCTTGATCCTGCTGACACAATCTGACAAATGCCTACATCAGTTATGCCCACAACAAGAACAAAAAAAGGGCGGATAGAAAATATTTTCTTTCAGCCAAGGATATGGACTTTATTTTCACATCCACCTCCCAACTCTTTGGTAGTAGAGTTAAGTACCCACAATTCTGGTCCACAGCCCAGGACAAAAACCACAAACAACTTGACATACTTGGCAGGAAAGTTTATTCTTCTGCAACTCCACGTGGCTAACTACACAGCACTCCTAGCCGACTACAATCACACAAACTGTTCTAAACTCCAGGACTTCCTGCAGTTCCTCCTGGAACAGAAACTCCCACAACTCCAGATATAATCTAAAATGCCCAGCATTGCAAGCAACCTTAGACGTGGCTGACTCTACAGCCAATAGCATTGATACGGCAATTGTAATGCATAGAGTCTTATGGCTCCAAGGCTCCGGTATACTGAGGGAACCTCAACTAAAAGTAGAAGACCTTCCCCTTGACAGGTTACACCTATTTGCCAGTAAGAGGGATGAAGTTTTACATACCATGAAAGAATCATGCACCACTGTTAGGACCTTAGGAATGTATATCCTGCCAAACAAGCACCAGAGATATAACCCATATCCAAGGCCATGAGAGCACTGCAGACAAACTCATAGGCTGTATGACTACAGACAAAGACAGCAAAAGCATAGTCCATAATTGTAGCACCAATCTACCACAAACCATCCTTCCACTTCTGAACAGAAAATTTGAAGGTCTGATTAGGGATTTGAGGAATGTCTCCATGATACCACCATCTATGCCATACAGCCTTCAACTTGCCCACTGATTTACAGTCCAACACTGGACTGAGATAACCTCTGACCTTTGGGTTCTTGAGATAGTCCGTTTGGGATATTCCATCCCATTCACATCCATCCCCCCCACCCTTTTCCCCCCTCTCCTTCATAGCTTATTACAACTGGAAATTCAACATCTGCTACAAATTGGAGCCATAGAATCAGTCCCCTTGCCCTAACAAGGAAGAGGGTTCTATTCAAAATACTTCCTCGCTCAGAAAAGGTCAGGGGTGTGGAGACCCATAATAGAACTCAGAAAACTCAGCAAATACGTAACATATTGAAGGTTCAAAATGGTCACTTTGGCAACCATCGTACCGGTGTTGGACAGCGGAGATTGGTTCTCAGCCCTCAACCTCCAAGATGCTTACTTCCACATAACTATCCATCCAGCACACAGATAATTCCTATATTTCACAGTAGGCACCAATCACTATCAATTCTGTGTTCTCCCATTTGGCTTATTGACAGCACTGAGAGTCTTCTCCAAAACCTTGGTGGTAGTAGTGGCACACATCTGCTATGAAGAAGTGATCATCCTTCCCAACCTCCTGTCCCAGCATCACGGCCATACTCTCCATCCAGACCTGGCAGCTCTCTATCTCAAGGCTCCTTCATGGCTCCATGATACCAAAACTTCCTTTTCTGAAAGAGTAAAAAAGATAGTAATAAACAGTTGATGGTCATCTACAAGAAAGATTTATACCCATAAATGGAAGAGATTCTTCTCCTGGTCCAACAGAAACCCAACATCCCACGATCCACCACACCCCTGCCAATGATATTTGACTATCTCCTTAAGCTACGGGAGACAGGTCTTTCTCTCAGCTCAATAAAAGTCCACACAGCTGGAAATGCAGCATTTCATGAACCACTTGGCGGAATCCTCCTCTTTTCACACCCAATGACCAAATACTTTTTGGCAGGCCTCCAGAATACTTTCACCATAATAAGTCTACTCCTTTCTTTGTGGGACCTGAACCATGTCCTTAAAAGTCTCGTACAACCTCCCTTGGAGTCACTTGCCACATGCTCATTGCTACATTTGTCTATGAAAGTAGCTTTCCTCATAGCAATCACCTCAAGCAGACGAGTCGGCGAGATAGCAGCTTCCATGGCAGACGCTCCTTCAGCAAGGACAAGGTCATACTGAAACCCCACCACATATTTCTCCCAAAAGTTCTCACATCCTTCTATATGAATGAACCAATCCACTTACCTGTCATTTTTGTGAAGCCACACAATTATGAGCTTCAAGCATTGCTGCACACTCTTAACCTGATGCAAGTGATCACTTTCTACCTCGACAGGACCAAGTCCTGGAGGAAGTTCACGAGACTCTTAATCTTTTTTGCAGAATGATCCATAGGACGAGCCGTGTCACCTCAGTTGTTGAAATGGATCTCCTCTTGCATATATGCCTACTATACTGTCCACGACAAGCAACTACCACCTCTTATTATGACTCATTCCACCAGAGCTGCGGTGTCAACTGCAGCTTTCCTCAATTATGTCCCACTCAGTTATGTCTCACCCTATATCAAAGGTAGAGAAGGAATGGAGGCACTGTGCTACGTGCACAATCAATGGACACTAACAGCACAAGGGAATGCTACTGTGCATGCACAGTGTGTCAGGCTACTACTAGGAAAAAATCTCCTTTCACTGGCACAAGGATGCATCAGCACCTGAAGTGGAACACTCACAGGGACACACATCTCGAAGAACTCTCATTACTGCACAAGGTGAGTAATTTTCTTTTTTTCTAAACAAATTTCAGACTGTTGGACATAAGGAATGCTTTACTGGAGCACTTTTTAAGTCTAATAAATCTCCTGAAATAGGTTGTTCAATAAGCTATATAAAGTAACCAAAGGTAAAGTGACCTCTATTTCAAAGGCAACGTGTACTTAACTTCTTTAAGTCTTAAGATGTACTCTCCTAGACTACATCTAAGCTACACCCCTCTGTCGGCAGAGGGATATCAATTAGATGTATTGAAAGTGCAAATGAAGCCGGGATTTAAATATCCCGTGCTTCATTTGCATAATGGCATCCGCCGCTTTTTTCCAAAAGCAGTGTGGCGAGACGGGAGAGGCAGCCGGACTCCCACCCCTGAGCTTTCCTTTCCCTTCCTCCCTTCCCTCCCCTTCCAGCTCCCTCGTCCCAGGTTTTCCCCTCCCCTCTCCTACCCTCATTCCTCCCTCCCCCCACCCCAGTTATGTGAAATAAACAGACGTTTTTGTTTGAAAAACAGGTGTCTTTATTTTACAGTAGGTAGGGAGGGGAAATGGGAAGGGGGGTAGGGTGGAAGAAGGCCCCAGTGGGGCATGCAAGGGAGAGGTCAGTTCTCCTCCTCCACCTGGAAGCTCTCCCGCAGGGCTTCCCGGATCCGGACGGCCCCCCGCTGGGCTTCCCGGACGGTGGCGGTGCGGCAATAGAGTTTGCCTGGTTTTGGCCAGAGTGGCCACCAGGGCAAGCTGGGAAGGGCTAGCCTCCCACTAGTTCGAATTAAGGGTCTACACAGCCCTTAATTCGAACTAGCTAGTTCGAACTAGGCTTAATCCTCGTAAAATGAGGTTTACCTAGTTCGAACTAAGCACTCTGTTAGTTCGAATTAAGTTCGAACTAACGGAGCGCTAGTGTAGCGCCTATGAAAGTTAGTTCGAACTAACATCCGTTAGTTCGAACTAACTTTGTAGTGTAGACATACCCCAAGCTATTATAGATTGGCTCTGAGTTCATTTTTTTCTGCTTGAGCCTCTCATTGTGATTAGCCAAGCTAACAGTTTTGTCACTCAGTTCACATAGTTTTAAACAAGAACATTTTATTGGAAATTTTACAGAAATAGAAATTAAACAAATAAATATCAAGAATAAAAATAAACACTCCTTGCTGGACATGACATAGAACATTGTTAGATAAAATGTACAGGCAGTCCCCGGGTTACGTACAAGATAGGGACTGTAGGTTTGTTCTTAAGTTGAATTTGTATGTAAGTCGGAACTGGTACATATTGTAGGGGAAACTCTAGCCAAACATTTCTCCAGAGCTCAGTTTTATTCTCCCACACCTCACTTCCCTCAGTCCTTTATTCTCAAGCTGAGGTGTCTGCTGAGAAAAGCCGCTCCATGTCTCCCTGGTCTGCTGGGTGTGGGGGGGGCGCTAGCTTCGCGTCTCCCTGGTCTACTGGGGGGAAGCAACTAGTGCGGGGTTGCCTCACCCCGTTTGTAAGTAGGGATCCGATGTAAGTCGGATCCATGTAACCCGGGGACTGCCTGTAGTTACAAAATCTTGCAGTTTGATTTGCCTAAAATTGTTTTGGATAATAGTTCTTGATCTCTGCAGAAGTACTTTGATTTTAATCAGAATATCCATTTACAAATTTCAAATGCACACTTGCTCCTTTCCTGGATTGATAGCCCTCTTTCCTTCCCCCTTTCATATATATGTAATAATCAGCTGACCTTAACAGTTCTCCAAATATAGTAACATTAATTGGGTTGTCCCTCGCATCTGAGTTTGCTAGATGAATAACTACTGTTGCTGTTTACTTCCCCTATACCACAAGTAAATATTCAGTTACAAACTCTCAAGAATTTTTCAGCATTATACAGAATCATAAGTTAAATACAAAAAAAGTCCTGTATCCAGGCACAGATAGCTATCATAAGGTATGGCCACCTCGTGGCAGTGAGTCTCAGGGTTGAGTCAACTGGCTCAGGCTCTAGGGTCTTATGCTATGAGGCTAAAAAGAACTGTGTAGACTGGAGCCTATGCTCCAACTCCCACTACCCCCTTCTCCACCTTCCCTCCCACCCCCAACCAGGTTTCTGAGCCCACACTCCAGACCGAGCCTGAACAGCTATGCTGCTATTTTTAGCCTTGTAATGCAAGCCTGAGTGTCATAGATTTGCTGTCTTAGATCTGTTTTTGCAGTGTAGATGTACCTCAGAAAGCTTTTGAAAACAGGAGCTGCAGGGACACTTACTGCTCTGACCCTAAATTTCAGGACCTACTTATACTCTTTTGAAAATCTTGGTCCTAGAGTATATGACAGTGGAATGGTATTTTACACCACAGGTAGTTGTTCCTGATGGAAATTCTATGATGCTAAGGATACTTAGGCTGTGTCCAGACTCGAGGGTTTTTTCGAAAAAAGTAGACTTTTTTTGAAAAAACTTCTCCTGAGTCTTGACTACAGCCGCGTTCTTTCGAAATTAAATCGAAAGAACGCGGCTTTTCTTTCGACGGCGGAAAACCTAATTTCACGAGGAATAACGCCTTTTTTTGAAAGTGCTCTTTCGAAAAAAGGCGTTATTGAATGCAAACAGGGCTTTTTCGAAAGAGAGTATCCAGACTGCCTGGGTGCTCTCTTTCGAAAAAGCGGCTTGCTTTTTTGAAAGTACTGCTTGCAGTCTAGACGCTCTTTTTCGAAAGAGGCTTTTTCGAAAGTATCTTTCAAAAAAGCCTCTTTCGAAAGAGGCTTGCAGTCTAGACGTAGCCTAAATTCTGGAGGAGAGAAGTGTGTCTTCTGAAAGGAAGAAAAACCACTGGAGCAAGCATATTTAAATATTTTTATGAGGGTAGCTTCTTAATTTGATCAGATTCAGAACTATCAGCTGCAGACTTCAGTTATCTTTTTTGAATGCAGTGAGCTCATTAAGTGATAATGTATATCAGGCATGTCCAAAGTCCGGCCCGCGGGCCAATTGTGGCCCGTGTTCCGGATTAATACGGCCCCCCAGGTAATTTGGCAATATCTATCTTTTATGGCCCCCAACAAATCCATATGTATTGAGATGAATACATTGTAAAATCTCAGTTAATGTCAGTTGGTCTAAATCAGTTATAAATATATTTGGACACAACATGTATACTTGGTGTTATGTTCCTGTTCATATTTTTTGAACTTAAAAGTTGACAGACAACCTCTATTACCAATAATATGTAATGTACTTTACAATGTTCCTGACATATATTTCAGCTTCCTGGATTTTTTTTTAATCTGGCCTTCAGATATGAAAGGCAGAGTGATTTAACACCTGTTTAGATTTGTCATCCATGTGACGAAATGAAAAGTATGCCGTTTGCAATAAACTTTGCATAAAATAGTTAATTTGTGTTTAATTGTAATGGTTCAAAGAATGTCAGGAAAAATGGTCGGCCCTCACGCATGTTCACTTCATCAAATCTGGCCCTCTTTGAAAAAAGTTTGGACACCCCTGATGTATATGAAAAGGAAGACCAAATGAAATATGGCATTTTATAGTATTTTAGAACAGTTGTTTTCAGCCAGGGATACGTGTACTCCTGGATATACACAGAGGTATTCCAAAGGATACTCAACTCATCTAGATCAGTGTTTCTCATCATGAGGATTGCAGGGTGTGCTTAGGGGGTTGCAAGTGTGGGGCCGTGTAGCCCATCAGGGCTCACAGGTGGGCTCTTTCCCCTCCTGGTTAGTGGGCAGCCATTCCGCCCAAGTCTAGACCAGAGCTGGCGTTAATAATCCAGTTGCCCTCTTTGCAGATAGTAGTCTCCAGTCCTGGGGCTCGGGTTGACACTTAGGCTGAGCCAACAGCCCAGACTCTAAAGGGCCTTGGCCTAGGGTCAGGGCAGGGTGATAAACAAGCAGTAAGTGGCCCAGGCACAGAGCAGGCAACAAACACAGTTCATCTAGGGGGGCCTGGGCCCTGGTTCAGGGTGGGGCAGCAAACAGTTGCGGTTTATAGTGTTAGTAGTTTGCAGTGCAATAGACAAACAATCAGGTCTCCTGGTTCTGGAAGAGAGCCAGTAAGATCCACTTCAGGTTGGCCTGAAGTGGCAGGGGTGGAACGGAGACTGCCACCCAGGGATTGGGTACTGGGGGGCAGGAGAGGGAGAGGAAGGGGAGGACAGAGGCCAGCCTACTCCACTGCATCCCATCTCATGGCCTTAACAGCAATAGAATAGCCTGCTGCTGAGTCAGTGGGGTCTGCATCGCAACACGCTGATCGGTGCTCTGGAATGGCCTGACTATTGTTGGCTATCCCTGGGCTTCTACTGTTCTCTACTTCTTCATGTACCTGGGCTCCTGGCAGGTCCTCTGAGTTGTTGGGGCCCAACAGCTCTAGCCGGGGTTGCTTTTTTTCCCAGTCACCATCCGTCAGGGAGGCCTGGTGGTCCAGGCCAGTCCTCAGCCTCCCGCAGGCATAGTGGTCCAGGCTAGTCCACAGCCTCCCAGCTCGGCAGGTGTCTGGTTCCTCTGGTGGTTGGGCCCTGACTGTGCTCCTGGGCTGGCTTTCTATAGTCCTAGCCATGCCTCTTTGTCAGGCTCGGCTCAGTAGGGCCCCCTCCATGTCAGTGGGCGGCCACTCCGCCCCACTACAGGCTCGTACTAGGGGATGGTGAACACGGCAACTGCTCAGCTTCCCACACCACAGCTAGGGCTCCACAAAGATCAGACCACTCCCCCTCCACCCAGGCAGTGGGTCTCGGACTTCAGGCAAGGCTCACAAGTGAAAAACAGGCTCAAGCATTGCACTGAAATGTAAGCACAATATTTATATTCCAATTCATTTATTTTATAGTTATAAATGAAAATGAAAAAGTAAGCAATTTTTCAGTAATCATGTGCAAACTTTGTATTTTTTACATCTGATTTTTTAAACAAGTAGATTTTAAGTGAGATTAAACTTGGGGTATGTATGGTCCCCATCTGTGGCAGAGTCTCTACTAAGGCCCCTTGGTCTGGGACACCTTCTGGCCCACGAATCAGCCAGAGATGCTTCTGATGCAGTCACCCATGCTTTTATTGTAGTTTCCACCACCTTCTATGTACAAAGCTTACAGAGACCTCAGCCAGTTCCTCTGTCTACCTTGGAGCACACTCAGCCACATACTAGCTCCTTGTTACCCTCTTCTGACTTCCTTCCTCTGCCTTATATAGCCCTCCCCTGTTGAGGCCCACAGCTGTTTCTAATAGCCCTTCAGGCCTGGGCTTGCTTAGTTGTGGTCATCAGCCTCTTCAGCCAGGCTACAGTGTCAGAGCTCTGGCTTAGCCAGCAGTCTTTCACACCATCTCTTTGCACAGCTTCTGATCATAAGGAATGTATCCCACATGGCCAGAATTACCTACTTGCACTCTTCATGCTTGAAAAGACCCTAGGCTACAATTTTCAACATATGTCTTATTTTAGTAAGTAGCTTGATTTTGAAAATTGCTAAGTGAGATCTATTGGATGTTCAGCAAGTTAAAAATCTGATCACTCATCCAGATGCTAAATTTGAATTAGGCCCTTCTTCCATGGCCAGGGATCTTAATCAGCCCACTAAGAAGACAGAAAAAAACCCAGGCTCCTATATGCGATCTTGAAGTCGTCCAAGAAAAGGCGCAACACTAATGGGCAAACACTCTTGATACTAACTGTACTGGCTATATCAACATACAAAATAGCAAGACCCTCTAGCATGTTGGTATGAAGAAGCTGAAAGATCCCAAGCAGCCAAACTCAGGCACAGACATCAAGAAGAAATTGAAACTCCATGCTGTGGTACTGCCAGAAACGAATAAATGTTAAGTTCCAATCACCTTGGCACCCCAGCTGCTAATGCTGCCACCTAGTGGGGGTATGGTACATCCTGTTATACACGGTATTGACCGGCAGTCTTCAGGATACAGTACTGATACTGACCACACTGAAAGTACCAATGCTATGTACTTTGCAGCAATTCCTACTGTGACAGAGTCAGGTAAGAGGGATACAGGAGAGTGGTGGAAGGGAAGTATATTAACCCTAGATTGAGTAAGTTTCTGTACCCAGGGTGAACTAACAAGGGCTAACCCAGAACAAGAAGGAAACTTCTAGAATCAGTCAGGCCAATTGAAGCACCTGGGAACAATTGGGAGGTTTCTGGAGTCAACTGGGTAGGACTAATCAGAGCATCTTGGTCAATTAAAAGCCAGTTGACTGGTTAAAAAGAGCTCCTCTGCAGTTAGTTGAGAGCACATGAGGAGTTTAGAGGAGGGAAGGAACCCAAGATCTGAGAATGAGAAGGATCTGAGTGAGAGTTGGGGTCTGCAAGTAAGGCAGAGTGCCATGGAGGAACAGGACATGTTTGCTCAGGTACCAGAGGAATGGGATTAGGATGGATCATTTGGGGAAGTGGCCCAGAGAAGTAGCTATCAGACTGGGAGTAGAAGAAATCTTGTCTGTTGCTGCTCCCTTAGGGTCCCTGGGCCAGAATCCAGGGTAGGCTTGGGTTCCCCCTAGCCCTCTCCATGCTATTACAGAGTCTGTCCCTGAGAGGAGAGGCCAGGACTGTGCAGCGGTTTTACCCCATAGTATGGACAAGTCTCTGATAAGGTCTCAATAGGCTGTAAGTCTTGCCTTTAGTAAAGGGCAAGGAGCTGTGTGGAGAGTCATGGCAAGCCTTTGAGGCAAACATTGTCCACCAGAAGTGTGGGACCCACGGGGCAAAGCCAGAGCTTTGCCACGCTGCACAAAAAGATTTCTCCATCTCTTTGATACCAGTGGCTCACATCCTCTGCATCAGTGGTACCTTGGTCCCTATGGTACCTAATCAACCTGACTTTCCATTTGTTTTCATCTTGCAGGTCTCTAGTGAGACAAAGATGGAGATGAGGATGTTGGGATCTCTCCACAACATTCCTCCCCTGTTGCTGCTCCCATCATGTATGCCCCTCCATGCAAGGACTACACAACAAACCTTCCAAAACCACCCTGGTATGGGTAATCCTAGATGCCCATTGTGCCAGGGTTGATGATCACCTGGGGGGCACGGCCCGGCCCGCCCCCCAGAATGTGGTCCAGTGCATCAAAATAGGGGCAGGTGTCTTGGTCAGCCCCTGGTTGGGAGCTGCCTCCCGTGGCCCTGGCATAGGCCTGCTGCAGCTTGATTTTCATCTGCACCTGCTCCTGGGTGCAGATGTGGCCATTGGTGGCCAGGCTGGCAGCCATCCGGCTGTAGATGGCCGTGTTCCTGCGTCAAGTGCGGCGATCATGGACATTGGAGGCCTCCCCCCAAACCTCAATCAGGTCCACGATCTCCACACTAACCAGGAAGGCCCCTGCCTTTTGTGGCCCCTGGCAGGCTCCTGGGATCTGTGGGACTTGTCATGGGGAGCAGTGGAGGGCTGGCTGCCAGTGGCTTGCTGGCTCATGTTGGGGCCACTGAGTCAGGGGCAGTGACTGCTGGCTCTGGGCTGGCAGGCCTGAATCTGGCACAGGCACTGTGACCAGACTCTACCCCTTTAAGGGCTCGAGGGAGGTGGAGAGGGAGAGGAGTTTTCCTGGTTGTGGCCAGAGTGGCCACCAGGGCACCCTGGGAAGGGCTGGAGGCCCCCTATTTCGAAATAAGCATCTACACAGCGCTTATTTAGAATTATCTATTTCAAATTTGTCATTATTCCTCATGGAATGAAGTTTACCAAATTCGAAATACATGCTCCACTATTCCAAATTAATTTTGAAATAGTGGTTTGATTGTGTAGACGCTAGGAAAGTTATTTCGAAGTAACGGCTGTTATTTCAAAATAACTTTGCTGTGTAGACATACCCCAACAAAGCAAGCATATCAGGAATGATATGTTACTAATAACTGCGGTATGTTAAGCGTATCCTATAAGCAAAATGTTAAAAAAAACCTCAGTATAAAACTACTGTTTCATCAAGCTAGGTTGTACAAGACTTGGATATAATACAGGAATATTGAAGAACTAAATTCTAGACAGAAAAACATTTGAGTATTCTTGTTTTGTCTACCTTGCTGGGAGACTGTTTTTCCAGTCAAACTTTCTTAACGGTAACTGACTAGACCCAATTGACTGTGTTCTTCATTCTACCCTCCTATTTGATTTTCTACAGTACACAATATACTGTAGAAAAATAAGAAACAAAATACTGTAGGTAAAATCCTGGTTCCATTGAAGTCACACAGAGGTTTGCCTTTGACTTGAGTGGGATTTCACCTTTCTTTAAACTGGGCATTAATCAACAGGGCCAAAGTACTCCCTTTAAAATAGGCAAGTAAGAAAAGTAGGCAAAGTCACATTATTTACATCTTCTCTAAAATAAAAATAGTGAATCTTCTTATGCAATACTATGATATGGAGGGAAACATTTTTCATTCTAACTGGTTAGACCCTAGATCATGAGTATTGAGTGTTCCTACAATTTTGTCCTGAGTAAAGACAATGTAAATCTCACTCTTAGTCACATCAAGTCAAATACTTCTGTAATTTTTAGTAAACCATTTGCATCAATAACATTCTGTGGAAATGAGTTCTATATATTAAATTTATGTTGCATAAAAGTATATTAATGTTTTAAACTTTTTTAAAGTTAAATCTGATATCCTCTTTTCTAATCTCATAAAGAGGTATATCAGAATGTTCAGCTGGCCTTGCCCATATTCTTTATTTTTTATGTCTCAGTCATGCCACCTTTTCTTTTATTCTTTTCCTTTTCAGTTAGAATCATCATAAACGTTCAAATCTTTCATGTATAAAAGCCTTTGTTTCAAAGATCGTTACTATTATTCATTGTCCTTTCTCTGCTTACATTTGTTTGAGGTGACAAAAACTGAGCATTATGCTAGATCATTAGTTTCTATGATGGTGCTGTCATATTATCTATATTATTTTTACTCCTGTTTAATGTAGTATAATATCCCTTCCTTTTAGAACACTAAACAGATTGAGCAGATATCTTTATTGAGTTCTCATCAATGATGCACACCTAGGTCTTTTTCCTGAGAGGATGCTATTAATTTATAATCCATCAATGTTTGCGTAATTATAAATTATTGTTTTCAATATGCATTAACTTGCTATTTTCTGTTTAATTTTATCTATAGTGTTGCTAATTACCTAGTTTTGTTAGGTCCTTCTGGAGTTCCACAGAAGCCTTCTTTGTCTTAACTGACTTAAAATGATTCTGTCATCATCAAATTCTGTCCACAAATTTAATAACACCTAAGGCATTTCAAACTGTTAGAGAGGTATGAATTATCGCAATAAATGCCTTGTTTGTTTCCATCACATAGTCATCTGCATGTCTTACAATGGTATCTTCTAGTTATGTTGGAATACCTACAATACTAGTTTTAGTATGGTACAGTGGAAATTGCTGTTTTTCTGAAATAAATTTTAAACAACTGTTCAAGAAACCAGCAAAAATAATTGCAGTGAAATTAGTTAAAATAAATATTAGAAAAGTTGCAATGAAAATTTGGAAATATTTTAATGTAGCTGAGACAAAGGATTGTTGAATGTAGCCTTTATTACAGGTTTCATTTGTTTTCCTTAGCAGCTCAGCTATTTCATTCTTCAGTTCCAAATGACTCCATCTGAACTAGTTATCTATCATAATGTTCATTATTTCAAGTTGTTTCTGCATTTAAAACATATCTTTATCGAGAGTTACGTACATCTCTTTGCTACTTTTAAATGACACTTTATGAATCTTAAAAACATCTGAAATTAGAAAAAGCAGGAAGGGGTAGCGATCCGAAGGTTTGATCAGCTTGGTAAGCCTCTCAGTGACATCCTGAATGCGAGCTCCCGGTAAGCAGCACACCTCTCGAGATTCCAGGTCCGGACGGCAGAGGGATGGCTCAGTCCCTCTTAGAAGGGAGTCCCCGACCAGCACCACCCGTCGTTTCCTTTTGGGCGTGGTGGCCGTGGAACCTCCATCCTTAGGACTACGCATCCCATGCCTTCCAGTAGATGGTGTTCCCTTCGGGTTTCTTCCTTGTGAGGTCACTTCCAGAGCTGTCAGCACTGCAGAGCCTGTGGAGAGAGCTTGAAAGTGATTGCTTACCTCTATAGCATCGGGGGATTCCCGTGCTGGCCTTTTTCCCCTTCTAGAAGTTACATGCTGCCAGTTCTCTTCTTGGTCACGTACTGCCCTCTCTGGCTCTTCTGCCTGCCGTGCTTGAAGGATTAAATGCTGCGTTGTATCGAGGAAGTCTTCATCCTCTCTGATCAAACGTAGGGTCGACACTTGGGCCTCCAGTCCTCTTATTTTTTCTTCCAAAATGTCGACCAGCTTGCACTTGGTGCAGATGAAATCTGTTCTTTCTTCCGGGAGGAAGACAAACATGGCACACGCTGTGCAGGTAACAACAGCAGACCCATCACCAACCATCGCTGCTGTCCTGGAAAAGGGATTTAAAAAGAAAGGCAAGAGAACCTCCTGCCCTTCCTTCTCCCCTTCCCAACTCCCTCTCAAAACTTTCTGTTAGCACTCACCTGTCCGCAAGCTCCTTGGCCGCTTGCCCACTGCCTTATAAAGCCCCTCCCCCTACAAGGCTCAGCCAATCAGCAGAGGCTTCTGTTCGCAAGCTCCTTGGTCACTTGCCCACTGCCTTACGTGGGAACTAATAATACGGCCAAGAATGATCTTGAGCATGTTACTGCGGATTATGTAGCGCTAGGAAGAAGGATCCAAGAATTTGGAGCGCAAGTGGTATTCTCCTCCATCCTCCCTGTTGAAGGGAAAGGACTGGGCAGGGATCGTTGAATTGAGGACGTAAATCCGTGCTTGTGCAGATGGTGTCACAGAGAGGGCTTTGGTTTCTTTGACCATGGGACTCTGTTCCGGGCACAAGGATTGTTAGGAAGAGATGGGATCCACCTAACGAAGAGAGGAAGGAGCATCTTCGCGGGCAGGCTTGCAAACCTAGTGAGGAGGGCTTTAAATTAGGTTCGTCGGGGGACGGTGACCAAAACCCTGAGGGGAGTGGGAAAGTCGGATACCGGGAAGAAAAGCAGAGAGGAAGGGGCAAGAAAGGAGGACCCATGTTTCGAATGGAGAAGATAGGACGATCAACTGGTTACCTGAAGTGTTTGTACACTAATGCGAGAAGCCTGGGCAACAAACAGGAAGAACTGGAGGCCCTGGCCCAGACCAAGAAATATGATTTAATTGGGATAACAGAGACTTGGTGGGATGACTCGCATGACTGGAGCGCTGTCATGGAAGGGTATAGACTGTTCAGGAACAACAGGCAGGGGAGAAAAGGAGGAGGAGTTGCACTATATGTAAGAGAGCACTACGATTGCTCTGAACTCCAGTATAAAGAGAGAGAAAAACCTGTTGAGAGTCTATGGGTTAAGTTTAAAGGAGCAAACAACAGCATTGATGTTGTGGTTGGTATTTGCTACAGGCCACCGAATCAGGTGGATGAGGTAGATGAGGCTTTCTTTGGACAACTGAGCGAAGCTTCCAGATTGCAGGCCCTGGTTCTCGTGGGGGACTTTAATCACCCTGACATCTGCTGGGAAACCTATACGGCAGTACACAGGCAATCCAGGAAGTTTTTGGAGAATGTTGGGGATAACTTCTTGACACAGGTGCTGAAGGATCCGACCAGGGGTCGTGCACAGCTTGACCTTCTGCTCACAAAAGGGAGGAACTAATAGGGGAAGTGGAGGTGGGTGACAACCTGGGAAGCAGTGATCATGAGATGGTAGATTTCAGGATCCTGACCAAAGGAAGAAAAGAGAGTAGTAAAATACACACCTTGGACTTCAAAAAGGCAGACTTTGACTCCCTCCGAGATCTGATGGGCAGAATCCCCTGGGATGTTAACATGAAGGGGAAAGGAGTCCAGGACAGCTGGCAGTATTTTAAAGAAGCCTTATTGAAGGCACAGAAAGAAACCATCCCGACGCGTAGCAAGAGAGGCAAACATGGTAGGAGACTGGACTGGCTTACAGGGGAAATCCTTGGTGAACTAAAGCACAAAAAGGAAGCTTACAAAGAGTGGAAACTTGGACAAATGACCAGGGAGGAGTTTAAAGGTATAGCTCGAGAATGCCGGGGGGTTATCAGGAAGGCGAAAGCGCAAATGGAATTGCAACTGGCTAAGGATGTGAAGAATAAGAAGAAAGGTTTCTACAGGCATGTTAACAAGAAGAAGGTGATCAGAGAGGGTGTGCGGCCCCTAATGGATGAAGGAGGTAACCTAGTGACAGATGATGTGGGGAAAGCTGAAGTACTCAATGCTTTCTTTGCCTCTGTATTCACGGACAAGGTCGGCTCCTGGACTTCTGCGCCAAATGACGCAAGATGGGATGAAGATGGACAGCCCGTGGTGGGTAAAGAAAAGGTTAGTAACTATTTAGAAAAGCTAAACGTACATAAATCCATGGGTCCGGTCTTAGTGCATCCGAGGGTACTGAGGCAGTTGGCAAATGTCATTGTGGAGCCTTTGGCTATTATCTTTGAAAAGTCGTGGAGATCGGGAGAAATCCCGGATGACTGAAAAAAGGCAAATGTAGTGCCCATCTTCAAAAAAGGGAAGAAGGATGATCCAGGGAACTATAGGCCGGCCAGTCTTACCTTGGTTCCTGGAAAAATCATGGAAGGGATCCTTAAGGAATCCATATTGAGGCACTTGGATGAGAGGAAAGTGATTAGGAATAGTCAGCATGGATTCACAAAGGGCAAGTCATGCCTGACCAATCTGATTAGCTTCTATGATGAGGTAACTGGCTCAGTGGACATGGGGAAGTCAATGGATGTTATATACCTTGACTGCAGCAAGGCTGTTGATACGGTCTCCCACAGTATTCTTGCCAGCAAGTTAAGGGATTGTGGATTGGATAAATGGACGGTAAGATGGATAGAAAGATGGCTAGAAGGCCGGGCCCAGCGGGTAGTGATCAAAGGCTCGATGTCAGGATGGCAGTCGGTTTCTAGCGGAGTGCCCCAAGGTTCGGTTTTAGGACCGGTTTTGTTCAATATCTTTATTAATGATCTGGATGAGGGGATGGATTGCACCCTCAGTAAGTTTGCGGATGACACTAAGCTGGGGGGAGAGGTAGATACGCTTAAGGGCAGAGATAGGGTACAGAATGACTTAGACAAATTGGAGGATTGGGCCACAAGAAATTTGATGAGGTCCAGGTTGGATATTAGGAAAAACTATTTCACTAGGAGGGTGGTGAAGCACTGGAATGGGTTGCCTGGGGAAGTAGTGGAGTCTCCATCCCTAGAGATGTTTAAGTCTCGGCTTGACAAAGCTCTGGCCGGGTTGATTTAGTTGGAATTGGTCCTGCCTAGAGCAGGGGGCTGGACTTCATGACCTTCTGAGGTCTCTTCCAGTTCTATGATTCTATGAATATGCTTAGGTAGGCTGGTCTAGTCTATGATCAATTTTTGGGGCAAGGAATAAATAATTTCATTTGACCTGACTAGATGTTGTGTGGTCATGGTCTGAAAAAACAATAGGAGTAGGAGTAGATTTTACTGTTTCTAATAGTACCCACAAAGTGCTAGAGGTTTTCTAAACATAACCGAAGACCTGATTAGTTGTCCAAAGAGTTGATGCTCTGAAAGGCAAAACCAAACAGAGGAGAAAAGCAACGAGAAAGAGATTCATGATATATATAAAAATGACAAGGTAGTGTATAATCCTGTTATAATATATAATGTTTTTATAATTAAATTATATACTTATTATCTATTTACCAACTAAATGCAAGTATTAATTCTAGATGCCAAAATTGAGTCATATTCCATTGATTTTTTTTATAGTCATCATGGGTAGAAATGGGTCTCTTGAAATAATGTAAATGTAGTGAAGGAATGGGTTTATTGGTCGGCACAGGAACGGTATTAAGCATAGAAGAGAAATATAGAAGACAAACAGGTAATCAGGGCTACAAATTTTAACAGAGCAGAGCAAAATAGGCAAATGAGAAAAAAAGGGAAGGTCAAATTATTAAGTCAGTTATATACTTGTCTGGTGCATGGAATTTATTCTTTTCTTCTAAATGTAAACTTTAATTTATTCAGTTAAAAAGGGTTTTTCTATTTTATTTTTCTTGCACTATATATAAAGTCACTTTCATAAGCAGGGCTCGCCAAACGGCGGCGAGCCCCGCTCACCAGCCGCACGGTTTGGCATGCTGCGCTTATGCTGACCGCGCTGCGCGGCTCTGCTGGCTTGTAATCTACTCACCACGTACGAGTAGATTACATTAATTGTCGAGCTCTGTTCATAAGAAATATTTCATTTAGTAATTTATTCTTCTTATCGTAATCAGTGAACTTTATTGATAATGTGTGTGCACATATGTGTACGTTCATTTGTATTTATAGCATTGTTCAAGAATTAAGATACATACCAATTTTTTTTCAAGTTTATGAATACCAATTCATCTGTGCACAATCATCATACAAAGGTATATGGAACTGCTGGGTAATGTTAGATCTGTTTGGGTGGAGAAGCAGTTGTCTGAAACACATTACAATGTTGAGTTCCTTTCGTTACAAAGATAAAGGATAAAAGGCAAAGATAGCACTTCTACTAGTATGAGGATGGCGTGGGAGTGGAAACAAGTATGACCAATACTGCAAAAATAATAGCGTAAAATATAATGATACTGGTGGCTGTATGACTTCGTAAACTAAAAACCAGCAATAAACTACATATGCTTGTAAATTTAAGTACTTGTTTTCAATTATGGCATTTATCAATCCCATGTTATGTTTTCTTTGAAAATAGCTTTACAACGAATTGACTATATGTTTTGAAGCTCTGCAAGCAAGTGAGATTCAGCTCCATCAAAGTAATGCTTCTCTTCAGGGTCAGTCACTGGAAAAAGAACAAAAGATAAAGTGGCTGGAAGAGCAACTACAGTTGGCCCAAGATTCTTATCCAAAAGATAGGGAAGAGGTGAGATACATTTTATTTAATAGATGATAAAGATTAGATTTCTACATAGTTCAGAGGAACTAATTTGATGCGTCTTCTGATAATAATAATAGAAAGCATATGTAAACAGATTACTACTCATAACATTTCTGTTTGGTCTCCTAGTTTGTGGTTGAAAATTTGAAGTTAATTGAAAATTTGCATATAAGAAGATTGTGAAATTTTGTCGGTATAAATATATAACTGTTGAGCTTGATATTCTCATTGTTTGTGGCTATACTACTAAAAGTCATTAATGAGTCCCAACCTCAAAACAAATATTTAAACGAAAAAAGCTTTTCTAACAATCATTAAAATATATTTTGTTAAACTAAGTGCAAAGGCTGTGGGGAGTAGTACAATAGTGCTATTCCATCTTCATCTTTTATCAAAAGACTACCTGCCTAAAGAACACTACAAGATATTTCTGCATGCTCACCTGGGATTCGGACAAAATTGAGGCAAAAAAGAACAAAATTGAGGTAGGTTTCCTTTTAAGAGTTTTCTAGTTCATTTTAACTACAAATTATATTAATAGGCAAACATCCTAATTTTAAAACATTTTGTTATTTACATTTGTTTCTGTAATAAGAAATAATTCCCTATTAATTATAGCTAGTAATCATAGCTGAATCTGAACACAATGTTTTACAAGGTATTAACTACAACATTACTAAAATGTATAAAAATAATGGTAATATATTCACATAGAAAGACTCAGAATGGAAATTTCAAAATGGAATTTTCTTAAACTGTCAATAGTTATGGGAGCAAAATGCCTTCCATATAATGAACAGTATGTTGTCATCAAATTATGGTAATCATTTAAAACACCGTAATACAACTGAGTATTGATTCTGGCAACCAAAAGTCTATTAATTACTTTCTACTTGAGATTTTGTGTTTTGAGTTATAAAATTGAAGAAAGAAAAATAGAAGTAAAAATTGATTAAGTTAGTTTACATGAACTGTTGGGTAAGAATACAATCTGTAATGATAGAAAGTAGCAGTAACATTTTTCAAATGTTGATCTCCCCCAAATCTATTTCTAGTATCAGTTTGATAGAGATTATTACATTAGTTCTTTTACAAGACTTGTAATTGAGCTTACAATAAATTAAATTTTGTATATATTGAAATGTGATGTAATAATGGTAGTACCTATATTTGTGGAAGTATCAGTGCTCTTTAATTTTAAGTTAAAACAATCACCATTTCTGTAAATAATTGTAATTAAAAGTGTAGTAATTTTACTGCCTAATATCAGTATTTCAGATTTTGCTACAAACTCCTGCTAAAATGCTTTACAGATAATTTTCCTGTAAAGTATACAAGAACATGCTTTTGCTTCTGTCAGAATCAGCAGTAAATTTTGAGTTTCCAGACATTTTTTTAAATTTTAAAAGAGTGAAACGACACTTCAGATGCACTCAGTGTTTTGTTTGAGGAAGTAGAAAACTAGAATAGTGTTTCTCACAAAGACCTATATTTTCCTCATATTTTAATAAAGCCAGTGTTTAAATCGGACAGTTCTAGGGTTATAAGGATAGATTGTAACTTAGCCCAAACACTTGACCTTAGAAGTGTCCCACAGTATTATTTTTTGTGTCAAAGTACTGTATCTATAAACATCACTTGTATTTGGAACAGTGGGTCTCTAGCACTTTACCAATATAGAACACAGTCACAACACCCTTCTTTTAGTATAAGGGAATTGGGCATTTTACAGTGACAACAAGAGACTCCACCAAGGATGCTGAGGCATTATTAGCACGTAGAAATAGCTCTTTCATATTTTTTATCTTTGAAACAGTAAAAATAAATATAGTGCACTTTAAGAATGAACTGCATAACTTTTGAAAACTAAGCTATCTTTGTTATAGAGCCTGCCAGTAAAATCTATAACCAGTTTTGAAATGCACTGTTTGTAGAACTTTTTCTCAAAAATAGCTTGATTGAATTTAATTCATTGTTCTGATGTTAATAGGCTAACAAATTTTATATCTATTTTCAACCTAAAGCAATGTGAAATGGCCGAGATACTGAATACTGAAAATGTAGGGTTCATAATGGAAACAGCAACTCAACTTTAACTGCTCTATAGTGGCACTATTCATGCCGCTGTAATAAAACTTAAGATCGTTTTAGTGATTTTTTTTCCCGTACAATTATTCAAAATTACATTACCCTTACTGAAAACTGAATGGCTTTTAGTGGATTAATTAAACTGTAGCTGGTTTGCCATCTGGGTGCAGCTTGTTTAGCTGCTTTTTCACAGAAAGATTTTTCACTGAATAAAGAGGTATTTTGTTTTTCTTTGTTTTGGGTTTTTTTTTTAGGGGGGGTTGCTAAAAGGCATCTGCCAGACAGTAATTTCTAAAATACAAATGACACATTCTCTATTAATTGGTATTGAATTAAATGTAAGTTATGCAAAAAAACTTTTTGGCCATCTCTCTCTCTCTCTATTTGCCCCTACTGCATGATAGAAAACACACAACCTTTGAAAATATGAATTCTGTTTATAAATGTAGGCAAATATAATTATATTTTAGAACAAGAGCACCCATGGCATTATGTTAGAGTCCAGGGTTTAGGCTAGATGCAGCAAAGAAAAAAAGTGGGAAAGGGGGAATTAACTAAATCTGATTTTTATGGCTCAAGTGGTTTCATTAAATTAGAGTGCTGTGTGCTACTGTTCATTAATGAACTTCTGCCATATGCTTTAACTGTTCTGGTCAATAGCTGATAAAGGAAGGCTTGTGTTTAAAAAAAAAAAGGATAAAAATATCCTTGTGATGGGCTTTTATCAAAGGAGTTGCATTGAATTCAGTAACTACTACTGAGGCAATATGGCTTGCAATTTGCGACCCAAAGGTAGTCATACATTATTGGAATACAGCCTACTGCGCTTCACATTACACAGATGTGAAGGCCTGATTATAGCTGCTTCATAATTAACAGTGATCCGATTTGTTTTGTGGCATAAATGGTGCATGTGTAGAACATTAGCCATGGCACTCTCATTCAAATTCAACTCAAGGGCTCAGCGGCAGGCGGGTCACGAGCTTCAGGGAGTAGAAGCACAAGCTCCTCCATATGTTCTTGCTGCATCTTACTATGGCTATGAGTGCAAGATAAGTTCCCCAAAGAACCTAATCGTGTTCTGTAATTACAGTGCGGCTTTCTGCTGGCTAGAAATGAGGGAGAAGCTAAAACACTCCCTCATCAGATAATTTGTAAATTACTTTACATGGCGGATGCCTAACTCAGTTGGTTTTCAACCGCTGAAATTATAAATAATTGTAACAGATGTGGCAATATGGCTGGCCTCCAATAAATGAGGCCCTTGATAATTTGGCCGACCCTTTGACAGGCCAATTTAATAAAATGTGAACAAAATCTTCTTGCTAATAATTTATCATCCCTTTTCCCAATAGAATAAATTTAATTACCCTAGCAGTTAACAAGGTCACACCCAGATGCCAAACTCGGCTACAGTTTTGATAATGCAATCAGGAATTGAGAGGTGATGACAGCGTTGTTGTTTTTTTCATTACCTGGCTTCACATAAACACAGGTGGCGTAGCTTTCTTGTCAGTTTTTAATAATTACAGGCTATTATGGAATGCATAGTTAGCAGATTGAAAACCACACTTTAGTGAATTTGTTTGAGTATGATTGAGATTCTAATGTATAGAGATGATAATGCATAACAAGCATAGTCCCTAGTTTATATATTAGTGCACAGGGTTTGATTTTTACTTGTGACATAAATGTAGGAATTCAGCAAACAAGGGTGTGTCTGTTTGAAAGTGGCATGTTTCTATCAGACACAGTCTTATATTTCACTTTTCAATAGTGAATTTGTATGTGGAAGAATAAGCAGAATATAAGTTCTACTGAAAGAAAATTTGATTGTTCTTTAAACTTACCTACTTTAATTCTGAAATGCTCATAATACTCTCCTTGGTCTTAAAATCTTTTGGAGAATACAGTATACATTCAGCATTGTTATTTGAGGTGATAATACATTTCCAGTAACTAGTGAAAGATATTTTTTTTAAAAGTGCCAAGACCTATAATATTTAAAATATACTTTTTGCATGTTGAGAATTGCTTCTAAGTGTACTAAATTGTATAAAATATTTTTTCCTTTTTTGTACTTATATCTTTTCTGTACAAATATCTCTCTTCTATATCTATTAAAATGGATATAGTGTATTAGATTTCACAAGAGTGGTTAATATCCTAATCTTAGGGTTGGAACTTAACTTCATTTACAAGTTTAATTCTTATCAGAACGGAATAAACAAAGACATCTGCTGGCTCGCACACTACCTTCCCCATCCTAATGACTTAACCAACCAACCAAACAATGGAGCTGCTAATTTTTCTTATCAGCCTCTTGTAACTTAAACAATTTATTCACTGTCTTTTTTCTCCTTTTTTTCCTTCTCTCCCCCCCTTCCCTCATTTATTCTTGGATCTGGACAGATGACTTGGATCTCCAGTCATCTGAAGAAGTGGGTTTTGCCCATGAAAGCTCAGGATACCATCTACATGTTTTGTTAGTCTTTAAGGTGCTAGTAGACTATTTGTTGTTTTTTAAATTTTTCCTGTTACAGACTAACTCAGCTACACCTCTGAAGCTTTTAGCCAGGGCTTGACAAACGGTGGCAAAACCTACTCGCCAGCCCTGCTCTGTGCATGTGCAAGACCTGCATTGCACATGTGTGTGCCACCGGTGAATGGGGCGACCGGCTGAAATCTACTTGCCATGGGCGAGTAGATTCAGTGATTTGTTGAGTCCTGCTTATAGCTATAAATGGGTTAAAAAAAAATTTTTGTCTTTGACCTTGTGTATTCTGTATATTATATCATAGTTCAGAATATGATTCAAAACCCATTTATTTTGTTTAGTTTTAACTATTTTTGTCTCTTCTCTTCATTTTTATCAATATCTATTTTTTAATCTTTGTAAATTCAGCCAGTAGCTGCTGTGGTACTAAAACTTTATAAAAATTGGTAAACAAATACTGCATTGGGTTGCCTAATGGTTGAAGGTTATCATTTTCTAACTGACTGCTTATTCAGTCTGTTATTCCCAATAGCCTTCTGTTATTTCATATTCATTATTAGATCATGCCTCAAAACCACAGTTTTATTTTGGGAAGAAAGGAGAGTAACCAACAGAAGCATACCTAACCCAGGTAGCTAGTTCTGACACTCTCTAAAGAGGTCCAAATATACTTTCCCTCTCACCAGCTATACCTGGTCACTTCCGTAGGTTGGTGTAGAAGTGAGGAATGGGCAGATTAGCTCTGCTCTTGTAAACCTATTTGGGTCAGCTAGTACTGATAAAACTGGGGAGGCAGTGGATTAAGTTCCTAGCCAAGATAGTCCCTGTGTGGACAGTATGTGGCAGGAAGATTCTTTGTACTCTTCCAGTCCCACTTCGTGAACTTCCACAGGACTAGCTACAACTTGTCTCTAATTTTATATGGCTATACAGAAAACTGAATATAATAACAGGATCTTTGCTCCAAACTTCAATACTTTACTTTTACTGTACTGACAGTGGAAGTCTGAATTTGACACACATGTGAGAAATTAGATAAAATCTGGTTTGTACAGATAAGTTTCTTAACTTTATTTCTTTAAAACGGAAACAGCTTTTTGGAATGAACTACAATTTATACATGAATGTTAATATGTGAACATAAAATGAATGAATTCTGTGCCCTGACACATGTCCTGCTCCCACACTCTGGTCTTTCTTTTTGTCTTTGTCCTACTCCCAGTCTCTGACAGTCTTTAAAACCTCACCTCACTTGCCACTGTCATGCAGGGCCGCGGCTGTCACCTTCTTTAGCCTAGCTGCTTGCTTGTATCTAACAAGAGAAGAAGTGCGAGAACCAGCTTGTGTGCGTGGTATTC
Organism: Pelodiscus sinensis; assembly: GCF_052426305.1. Taxonomy (NCBI): domain Eukaryota; kingdom Metazoa; phylum Chordata; order Testudines; family Trionychidae; genus Pelodiscus; species Pelodiscus sinensis. Next base: position 22,010,168 of record NC_143057.1, on the reverse strand, counting down.
TTCCATCACTGTGGTCCCTCACGACTGATGGAAAAACTATAAGAGAATCCCTAAACACCTGCTGGTTACATTAAATTCCAACAGGAATGTGAGGAGGTATAAGATTGTCAAATGCCTAAGGTGAGATGCTTGATGCTGGCAGTTCTGAGAGTCTGTCTTTAATGCACACCCAATTTGTGTGTGTGCAGCCTGTGCAGGAATATAACTGCACAGGAACTTTGAATGCTACTTAGCATTTGGGGGCAGAGGTGATGGAATTTAAATTTTATTGAGCTATTGATAATTCTGGAGAAATAGAATTCCAGCTAGTGGGGAAGAGGTGTACTAGAACACTAATTCTGCATTAGCAGTTGCGAGGAGATCAACTGTTGCTCTTTAGTATGTCATAAGGCTTCTTTCCTTTCTGGTCTTTGCAGATCTCTTTGCTACACATTCTGGATTGGTCTGTGTGGTGCAGGATTTAGTGTTTAATTACTTTTCTAATTCCTGAACTTCAGCACAATTCCTACTTAAGGTCATGTCCATTTTTCAGTTGCAGGATGCAGTGATATAATTACTAATTTCTGATGCTTTAATTTTAACATTTCCATTATTATTTTTCATTTGTATTGCAGTAGCACCCAAAGAACAGTGCAGACGGAAAAACTAAACATGATTGTTTCTGCTGAAAAAGGGTTGTTACCATTCATCACTATGGGTGCGTCTACACAGCAGCATTATTTCAGAATAACAGCCGTTCCATTATTTCAAAATAAATTCTCTAAACCTCATTCCATTAGGAATAACACCTATTCTAAAATAGCTATTTCGGAATAGCAGTAGTGTGGACGCTTCAGTGTTGCTATTTCAAAATAACTCTTCCCCAAGACCATTGAAAGTAATTACTCCTCAGTGCCTCTTGGGTCTCCAAATTGAGGTAGCACATCCACATTTGGGAAGCCTGCCTTGGACTAATTTTGAGACTTCCCTGTAATGTAAACTAAGCTATCTGAGAGTATTTCTTCTGGAATAGTTTATTCCGAAATAAATGTGAAGTGTAGACATACACTATGGGTCTGACAGAATTTCGCTGTTTTTCGAGATTCACATATTCTGGGATAGTGATTCTTTAGTAGATTATTTTCTTCTCAGAAGAAAAGACTGGCTAGCAAACAATCAACCCCCTTCACTTTAGAATTGGTCTTTCAGTATTTTTTCTCTGAATCGAGGAAATTTAGTACACAAAAATGCAATGTGAAATAGACATAGACCTGAGCCATATCCCGAAATCTGAAAACCTCTGAATTTTAAAATGGCTTTGATTAAATTTGTATAGCTTGGAAAATCTCTAATTTTAAATCTAAAAACTCATGACAGTCTGGTGTCCATTTGAACTCAAGTAAAAAGCTGTTACTTGTCTGGAAAACACAGAAAACTATCAGGCACTGAAGAAAAGTTTAAAATATTGGAAAGTAGCACACAACATCTTAGTAAAGTCACTAAATTCCTTAGAGAGAATCTCAGTCTTGAAAATAGATATCTTCAGAATGAGTTCTCAGAGTTCCTGAAGCCACAGAAAAAGCAACACCTATAAAATATACAGTAGCTAGTTCTTGAAGACTTCATATCTATGAAACGTATAGTAAATTCTTCACAGGTAATGGTGACCTACTGTATAGCTTTAAGGATTGAAGCACAGACCCTTCAAAAGGTTCTGATAAAATAAAAACCCAGAAAAAATATGCATATTTATTCTGTGTGTGCGCATGTGTACATTTGTACACAAAGGAGATGAAAAGAAAATATGCATTTAGTAGAATTATTTGTGATGAGTATCCCTGCATGTTCATTCTAGCACAACTCTTACCATTAGAGGTTAAAAATGGTAAACAGAAGACAAAATTTGTCCCTGAAGTCAATGAGAGTTTTCCAATTTACTATCAGCATAGCTAGTGTTACACAAATTTAATGATTCTTTAAATTTATTTTGCATTTCATAGCACTTATTCACATCTCATTGGTGACTGGGGAAATTTGACAACAGAAGTATAGTAACGAGCCTCTATTGAAACCATGCAGGTGGCTTGTTGATGTACTGTAATCTTACTGGTGTGAGTACAGTATTAATCTCTTGGATTTTTCTTCTGTTTTGAAAAAAAATATTTCATCGCTATAATAAAATATAGCTAAGAATTAAAACAGTTATAATTGAGCCCATGTCCCTACTTTCAGTGGTGCATCAAGTATTGGCACTATCGCTACGTCTAGACTACAAGCCGCTTTCAAAAGAAAGAGTCTAGACTACAAGCAGATTTTTTGAAAAAGCGAGCCCCTTTTTTGAAAGAGAGTCTAGATGCTCTCTTTCGAAAAAGCACAGTTTGCATTTAATAGCGCCTTTTTTCAAAAGAGTACTTTCGAAAAAAGGCATTATTCCTCGTAAAATGAGGTTTACCGCTATCGAAAAAACTGCCACTTTCTTTCGATTTACTTTCGAAAGAACGTGGCTGCAGTTTAGATGCGGGTGAAGTTTTTTCGAAAAAAGGCTACTTTTTTCGAAAAAACCCTGTAGTCTAGACCAGTGGTTCTCAACCATAGGCCATATGGCTCTCCAGGGGCCAAGCCCTACCTCTAGGGGGCCACATGGAAAAAACAGAACATTAGGTAAATTATGTACCATTTTTCCAACTAATAGTGGCTATGAGGGGGGCCACAGAGGTAAATGTGGCTCAGAAGGGGGCCAAGAGCAAAAAAAGGTTGAGAAACAGTAGTCTAGACACACCATATATGTGTTGCTGCACAGTGCAGTGAAGACGGGCTATGTCCATACTTGTCACTGCAGTATGTATAGCTATACGTTGCAGTATGAGACTCAGGCAACACCCCACTGCTGGAACCTTTCACTGTGGCAAGAAACTGCTGTGTTGCAGGCAACTGTGAGAGTCTTTCCCCTCCTGTGAGAGCCAATCACCATGAGAATCCATGGATCTTGATCACAGTTCTATGGGAACCCAGGCACCTTTCATGTTCTAGCTGCCATCCAGCATCTTCTTAATAATTACTGGCTGAAAGCCTAATCAAACTCTAGCCCCACCAGAGCCACTTTCATGGGAGTCCTCATTGGAGGAACATCTGGCCCCACCAAACAGCCTGGCTGTGCTAATTAATTCAGAAGGAGACACAGGGATTTGTCTGTGCAACTGGATGAATTACTGGCTACTTACTTCTTTGGACCTTGTGTTCTCACTTGATTCATGAGCTTTGCTTCTTGATGTGTTCCTGCCTTGTTCCTGATTCCTTTCCCTGGCTCTGGATTCCAGTGCTATCTAGAGACTTTCCCCCACAAAATCTAATAGCCTGGGTCCCCTAGGCTCTGGTATACGGGGGGAAACAGGGAGGGTGTCTTTCTGCTTTTCAGTCAGGGGCTATGTCAGTGAGGTGGATTTTTTTTTTAATTTTCCACTTTTGTCCAGTCCCCAATTGATTTTTCTGTGGGTCAAGGTTCCCCACCCCTGATTTAGGATGTTAGGTTTTATGGAGCTTATCAATCACAGTTGTGGATATATGTGATATATGTGGTGTGTGTATGTAAATGTACATATTTAAAATTATCAAAAAAGTTATATACAAAATAAATATGCAGGTGTACCCATGCCAGATGCATTACATTTAATAAAAATAGTTTATTGTTAAATGTATATAATATATCCATTAGATTTAAAAGAATTCCTTTACAACTTGCAAAAAGGGAGTGGATTCTCTAAACTCGAGGTACCTCTACACTTAACAGCAATGTGGAGAGTATAGAAAGTTCATGCCCAGAAAGCAATTATAAAAAGCATTGTAAATGTTAGAACATAGCTTAAGGAAATAGAGTAAGTGCTCTATGTGATTGAACCCACAGTGCAAAGACTTTATGGAATTCTACATGTTCAGGCAGCACCTCTCATATCTACACTGCTATTTTTAGTAATGTGATGCCTTCTGCCTCCCTGCTACTGAAGCATTTCTCTGATGCAGTGAATGTCATGATGGGGCTAGGATAGTCAGACCTAGTGGTCAAACCAGGAGTTTAAGACAAGAACCTACATGAAGAATCAGGGCCTGAATCAAAGGGCCCGAGAGTCCACTGCAAAGACTACCTGTTCAACACATAGAGCTTGCAAATAAACACTCAGAAGTCACATCTTACTCCATCCCAGGAGTTGGAATTTATAGGTACAACACTGGACTGCGTACAAGCACAAGCCAGACTGCCGATACATCACTTTCAGTCACTGGCCATACTGGCCCAAACAGTCATTGACAGCCCCATGCTCTCGGCCAGAAATATGTGCAGTTACTTGGCCACCATGTCGGCGACAACATACGTGATCCCTTATACCAGATTGCACATGTGATGATTTCAAGTATTGCTCCACACTTGCTTTCAACCACATGAGAGCCACCTGCCCAAGCTTCTGATTCCCCAAAGAGGGTGAAAGACTCCCTCTGATGGCAGTTACAGGCTTACAGTCTCTGAGGGGAGTCCCATTTCAGCAACTTCGCCCATCTATATCCATAACAATGGACACTCCCCTGGAAGGCTGGGCTGCGCACACGAATGAGTACAGCACTCAGGGAAGATGGTCTTCTCCAGAATCAGCTCTTTCACATCAACATTCTAGAGCTGCAGGTGATCAGAAGAGCCCTGTGAATATTTTCTTCCCCTGATTCATGGCAAGTCGGTGAGGACACTCACAGACAACACAGCTTGCATGTTTTATATAGATTGGTAAGGTGGGGACAGGTCCTACCAGTTCTGCAAAGAGGACACAGAACTGTGGTAGTGGTGTTTTCACCATCATGTGATCAGCGGTCTACCTCGCAAGGAAACAAAATGTGACTGCAGATCACCTGAGCCAAATATTTCATCAACAATACAAGTGGGAGATCCACTCTCAAGTCCTGCATGCCATCCTCCGGAAGTGGGGTTTTGTGGACATAGGCTTATTTGCCATATTTCTCAATGTGAAATGCCCCAAGTACTGTTCCAGAGTGGGTCTGGGCAAGAACTCCATGGGAGACGCTATGCTGGTAAACTGGACTCACAACCTACTCTATGCTTTTCCGCCTCTTCCACTGCTCAACAAGGTCATACAGAAAATAAAACAGGACAGGGGCAGAGTCATTCTGTTAGTGCTGGCATGGCCCAGGCAGATCAGGTTTCCTTACCTGTCACAGATGTCAGATGTTCCTCCAATTCATCTCCCGCAGTGGGCAAATCTCCTATCCCAGGAGCAAGGTTGCATTCTTCATCTTGACATTCAGAGGCTCCATCTCAAGTCTTGGCTCCTCCAGGGTTGATTTCACAGGACCTCACCTATTCAGGGGAAGTTTGTATCCTAATCATGAACTGTCGTAAAGAGAGCACGGGAAAGACCTATGCTCAAAAGTGGCACCGTTCTGCATGTGGGCCACTCACAAAGCATGTCAACCACACACAGCACTGTTACCAACGGCATTGGACTTCCATTCTTCCTTGAAGAAGCAGAATCTGTCTAACTCATCAAAATCCACTTGGCAGTTATTTCTAGTGAACATTGCCCGATTACCCAATAACCTATAAAGTTCTTGAAAGATCTCAAAAATGTCTTTTCCCCTATAAAATAAATCGCACCACCCTGGGATCTGAACCTTGTCCTTAGCAACCTGATGGGTGCACCATTCGAACCAATGGCAATGTGCTCTTTATCACACCTTCCTATGCCCTTCTGTTGGCTATCACCACAGCGAGAAGGGTTAGCGAGCTAGTCACACTCATGGCCAATCCTCCATTTACAGCTTTCTACAAGGACAAAGTAGTGCTTAGACTGTACCCAAAATTTCTGCCTAAAGTGGTTTCCCAGTTCCACCTCAATGTAACACTTATGCTTACCTGTTTTGTACCAGAGACCTCATCCAGATGCCAACACCACTTGCCTGCATTCCGTGGATGTTTGCCAAGCCATCGCCTTTTACCTGGAAAGAACAGAACAGTTGAGACACTCTTTGAGGCTTTTTCTTTCCATATCAGATCGCTCTAAAGGAGAGATTTCTAAATAGAGTCTTCCCAAATGGGTAACAAATTGCATCATAACCTGTTATGCATTCAATAAGGTTTCCCCTCCAGATCAGTTGCAGGCCCACTCCACCAGAGCAATGACCGCTTCCACAGCTTTCCAGAATAATGTGCCTATCACTGACATTTGTAGGGCTGTGCATGGGCCTCTACATGTACATTTACAAAGCACCATGTAATAGATAGCTACACTTCACAATGCACTACGTTTGGGACAGTGATCTTGTCCGCCACTCACAAGTCAGATCCAAAGCCCCTATTTCCAAACTCTCAGACCCTGCTCCATTGTTACTGACAGTGGAGCACCCACATGGACACTCCCTGAAGAAGGAAAAAAGAGGTTACCCACCCTGTGCTGTAACTAGTGTTCTTTGAGGTGGGTGTCCTTGTGGGCACTCCACGACTCTCCCTGATCCTCCCTCCCCTCTGCTTTGGAATCATAATATCTCTCCAGCAGTAGAGAAGGAACTGAGGGATGGTTGATGGCGTGTGCACGTCAGCATGTTCGCTATGGTGTGAGCGACACCACACATGCATGCTGGCACCCAGGGATACTGCTGTTAAAAAGTTCCAATTATACACATGGGCTGTGTCTAGACTGGCCAGTTTTTCCGGAAAATCAGCCGCTACATTGGCCACTTAATTTCTGCAAAAGCACTGACTTCCTACTGTAAGAAATCAGTGCTTTCTGCGGAAATATTATGCTGCTCCTGTTCGGGCAAAAGTCCCTTTTGTGCAAAACTTTTGCGCAAAAGGGCCAGTGTAGACAGCTGAGATTTGTTTTCCGCAAAAAAGCCCCGATCATGAAAATGGCGATCGGGGCTTTTTTGCGGAAAAGCGCGTCTAGATTGGCCACGGACGCTTTTCCGCTAAAAGTAATTTTGTGGAAAAGCGTCCGTGTCAATCTAGATGCTCTTTTCTGAAAATGCTTTTAATGGAAAACTTTTTCGTTAAAAGCATTTCTGGAAAATCATGCCAGTCTAGACGTAGCCATGGGGTTCCGAGACACCTACAGTGGAGCACCCAGAGGGACACTCATCTTAAAGAACAACAGTTTCTGCATAGGGTGAGTAACCTCTTTTTTTATAGTGCTTATGGGCAAAAAGTTGCATAGCAAGGAATCACATGGCTATGTCTACTATTCTATTCTTTAATCCTGCTGCAATTTTAGTGTCTTTACTTATTAGCAGAGTCCTTTTGCTCAGACTTTGCTTTTTATCTGATGAGATACTTGAAATTAGAAACTGTCCAGCAAATTTGATTTCTTGTAGCAAAGTTTTGGTTTTTTGGATTTTTTTTTTTTTTTTTTTTTTTTTTTTTGCCAGATCATCTGATGACAATAGCTATTATAGTATTTTCCTTTCCTTTTACTGGCAGCATCATCTGAATTTTCTTATTATGATTTCTTGTGATTCTTTGATGTATAATGTTACTAATTAAACATACCTATGCTATTATTTTCTAGGAATTTCAACAGCCTTCTTTAAATGAGCTGGAGTGTCTTATAGCATCACAGAAATGTGAAATAAAGTTTTTGCAGGAAAAATTGAAAACAGCAAATCTTAACCTAGTAGAGCATCACTTTGGCAGCAAAGATGTCCTTGGAAGAAAGCATGCGGTAGGTTAGTTTTATTGTTTGTGCTATTATGTCAAACTGAGTCCATGCTACTTATAATTGTAGAAGTTTATCTGCCAGAGACTAACTGCTGGAAGTAGAAAGTTTAATGAAATTATTTAATGACCAAATTCTTCAAAGAGTTCTTAAAATGAATAGTAAGTATTTCATGCTGTTTGTTATAATATGGTTTCATCTTTGTATGGAAATATAAATAATAAGACTTTTATTTTATAAAAGTTTGTAAATAAAGCAAAATGATGCCTTTGAATTTCTGAATGAAGTCGTGTTATTTTATACAAAGTACTAAAACTTCATTTTATAGTCTAGATATCTCTTATTTTGTAAAGAACTAGATTGCATCTTTCCAGATCATTTGCTATTTTATTTATAATTATGCTTTTACTTTAAATCATTATTGTTGATAAAATTGATATTAAAATTATTTCTAATGTTTGAATAGTCATTTATGGTATTAGCATAAACTGGTGCGGATAGGCTAGGTCAACAATGTTCTTTTCTAAGATTTTATTCTTCAGGTTCTATAGAGCACATGGGGTGAAAGACATTTATATCACAGGAAAAAACACAGAAGTTCCCAGAATGCAACTTAGTAATAAAGTGGTGTGGCATTCTGCTTTCTCAGGCCAGGTCTATACTAGACCCAGAAGGTCAGTTTAAGGTATGCAACTCCAGCTTCCTAAATAACATATCTGGAGTCTATGCTCTTTAAGCCAAGGTTGGTGCTGTCTCCATAGCAGGAGGTCTACGGTAGCAAATTCTTTCTTGACGAGAGTTTCATTTAGTTCTGTTCACAAATATGTTTTATTCTCAGATTCTTTTCAAACCACTAGAGAATAGCCTGTTTAGGCTGCAAAACATCTATGTTTAGACTAGCTATGGTGACCATATTTCAAAAAAAAATAAGTAGGGGGCTGCGCCCATGCTGGTCACTTTTGTGGCCAGAGAACCAGTTTATCTTGCACTGACCCCAGATACGCTCTGCGTGGCCCCAAATCACTCACACCCTTTTCCGCTCCTGCCCACTACCCTGAATGGGCCCCTCTTTCCAAACACTCTCGGCCCATCCCACCTGTACCCTTCAATCATCAGTCAGTTTCTTCCCACTCCTACCTCATCCACCAATAAAATAGTTCATTCGCATGCAGAGTTCAGAGCCTCTTCTGGCAGCTAGCACGGAGGTACTGAGAAGTGATCCATCAGGAAAGGCTATTCTCTGCGGGTTTGTGGGCCTCATGTGTAAACGAAAACCAAATGCAATCAGTAAAACAGAGCCCAACTGCAAATGAATCTCCTTTGTTCCAGGTGCTCCTAGGCACCCGGCTTGCTAGTGAGGGGCAGGGGCTGGATTACATGTGTACAGCCAGGTAGGGAGGGAATTACCTGCTCTCTGTGCCTGGTTACTGCCCAGCTTTGCAGGGTGGCAGTGCTCCAGTTGTGCCCTTTCAGCTGGCAAGCAAGCTCCCCCTGTGGGGCTGTGGAATATGCTTCGTGTGGACAGGGCGCAATAGAGAGACATGAAACCATGGGCTAACTCCCAACTTTACACCCCCATGCCGACTAAGAACCAGATTTGGCTCACTTAGGAAGAGAGCCCAGTAGTGTAATATAGGATGCTTGTCCTTATCCCGGAGCTCCCACAACCCACTCCCGTCCTTTCTTCCCTACCCTAATTCCATCCTCCATTCCTACACCCACCCATCTTCCCTAACCCTTCCCCATTCCACACTGCCTAGTCTTACACCCCAACCTCCTTTCTTCATTCCTACACCCCCAGCCTTCCACCACCACACCTCCACACTGACCATCCCCCTTTACCACCCCACCCACCCCCACATGCACCCTATCCTCCTTCCTCCCTCTCTGTATACTAACCTCTAACTGGGCTGCAGTGGCATGTTCCAGCAGGACGGCTTGGCACTAGGCTCAGGACGCGACCACTTGGGGCATGGCTGAGGATGGAGCAGCAGGTGCAAGTGGGCTGCACCCCAGACCTTCCACCAGCTGAAGCAGACCCTGGGTTGGGGGGTTGAAAGCCACAACTAGGGAAGAGCAAGGCCTTGTGGCTTCTGTCCCCGGGCAGCAAGCCAAGGCTCAGCTCACCCCATGCCCATGGTTGTGCACCATAGGCAGCCTCCAGAAGGGGACATGGCACAGTGATTGCTTCCCCCAAGGAAGGGTCCACCAGCCTGGTTTGCAGCCAGCACCTCCCCTCGGCCACCAGACTCTGCGTCTCTTCCCCTGCGAGCCTGCTCCTATGTGGTGCTTCAAGCCCTCTGGCCACTGGGGAGGCCCCCAATGTCACCAGGGCCAGCCACCCCAGAGCCTCTACCTGGTGTCTTCCCAGTGAGCAATGGCAGCATCGCTGCAACAACTTCATTACGTACAGCAGGCTGATCCAGAACAGAGCCGAGGACCTGGATGGAGTTGCTCCATGTCCTGACCCCCAGACACAGTTTGGGGACAAGCAAAGCTGCCTGGCAGCCTAGCGTGGGCAGATACCGCCTCCCAAGGGTCCTGCCTGCTCAGCTCTGGCTGCTTAAAAGGCTATGGCCAGAGCTGAGCGGGCAGGACCCTTCAGAGACAGACAGACAGACAAAATCAGGCCACTTTTGTAGTGTTTTTAAACAGTTAAAATATTCATACAAGAGAAAAACTACTCATTTTTATAGCGTATGCAAGTATAACTATTGCCAGGTGCTGACTCAATAATGACATCTAGGTTTTTCAGAATGGAGAATATTATTACAGTAACTTAGGGTTCTGAATGAAACACTGAACAGCTGTTAACATTTACTTTGAGCAGTGGAACACCTTTATTCGTATCTATGTTTTGTTTGAGAGTGACTTTTCTGTTCACTCAAAACACTGTTCATCATACTGCACCCTAATTCCATTTGGGTGTCATCCTAGTAAACATAGAGCAAATAAACACAAAGCATGTTCTATTCAGTATAACAACATCTGAGACAAACTTGTAAATTATAAATAGTCAAACATTTTAACTGATGAAATGAAGTAAAACTTGGACATTTCTGGTGTTCCAAAAGAAAACTGTGTGAAGAGTATAAAAAACTGTGCCTATCCTGGTAAATTAAGACGAGGTCATTTTACTGTCCACTTGAGTTACATCTTGGAATATGCTTTGGTGTGTATGTACATATGAGCTGTTTTTTTATGATGGCAGCTGTACAAATTCACATACTACATCTGCAACACTACAGGACAATGAGCATAGTATTTCAAGTAAAAGCTATGTTTTCTGAATGTGAAGGGCCTAATGGTTAAATCCCTATTAAATTTGCATATTCACTGTGATTTGTCTTGTCATCTGTACGATAATCTTGGACATAAAGACCAAGATTATATTTTATTGTTATGAGTTCCCATCCAGCCCCTTTCTAGCTTTTACAAAGCTGTAATAAGAAATCCCCATTCCTCTTCTCGAAAAGTGAGAATTCAATCAAAATGGTTATAAAATTCACTATGTGTGCACAAATTTATCTTTCTTGCTGTCCTTACAAACACCCCTAACTTGGCCTACATAAGTCCCTGAGGGCTCATCTACACTGGCCCCTTTTCCGGAAGGGGCATGTTAATTTCACCTATCGTAGTAGGGAAATCCGCGGGGGATTTAAATATCCCCCGCGGCATTTAAATAAAAATGTCCGCCGCTTTTTTCCGGCTTTTAAAAAAGCCGGAAAAGAGCGCCTACACTGGCCCCGATCCTCCGGAAAAAGCACCCTTTTCCGGAGGCTCTTATTCCTACTTCAAAAGGGTGCTTTTTCCGGAGGATCGGGGCCAGTGTAGACGCTCTTTTCCGGCTTTTTTAAAAGCCGGAAAAAAGCGGCGGACATTTTTATTTAAATGCCGCGGGGGATATTTAAATCCCCCGCGGATTTCCCTACTACGATAGGTGAAATTAACATGCCCCTTCCGGAAAAGGGGCCAGTGTAGACGTAGCCTGACTGTTTTTGCAATGTTCCAAATAGAGGACATAAAATTTTATCTTTAGTGTTCTGACCGTACTAGCAACCTATTGTGCCTGATGGATATATCAGAATTTGCTCATGATTGCTCAAGGCATCAACAAGAAGGCCAAGTTACCTTAATCTAATAAGTTTTAGGTCCAATTCAGCAAAACAGCTTGAACCAGCAAACTATATGCTTAACTTTAAGTAAGACTTTTAATAGTTCCTTTTGTTATTAAACAATCTGGTAAACTTTTAGTTTTTCCCATATTGTGTTTTATGGAGTAAACTAGTTATACAAGATTCTTGTGGGAAAAGTGGCACTTTTTGCTGCATGTATTTCATGTGATGTGCAAAGATACTACACATATAGAGAGAGTCATTCCTAAAAGTTGTTTACCAAATTAGAAGACTATCCATATAAAAACTTAATATATTTTCTACAAGTTACACAGAATGTTTCATCTTTCTGTCATAAAATCCATAGATGCTTATGTTTCCATTAAGAGTGGAAAGTGAATTTGTCTGTTTCTTACATTACTTAGCATGTTTTTTCAGTAGCTATTCTTTAAAACTACTTTACTGAAAGCCTTCAGCATTGCCCTCTCCTCATTCTGGATGATCTTTCTTATGTTCCTCCCTTCTCCGCTTTGGTCGCTTTGAACCTTTTTTGTACAACATTTTTTTTTAAAAAAAAGGCTAATTTTTTGTCAAAGGTTTTTTTTTTAATAAAAAATGTTCAAAGCGAGCAAATCTGTGTGTTTAATTTTTATCTAAACACATTTAAAATACTGTGTAATTTGAGGATTGAACTTCAACTGCCTAATCCTGGCAGCGGAAGCTATCAAGTTTGCAGTTGTGAGGCATGGTGTTACAGAAGCCATCTCCCTCAATCAAAATGAGTTTTGTAGCAGCCCCTGGCAATCATATTACAGTACATTTACTACATAGCCTACTTTAACTTGGCTATAAAATTAAACTTCAGTTTTCTGGCATAAACTGCCTGTGAATTACCTGACTGCAGCTGAAAAGCCCGGATCCGGTCTGTTCTCTCCACAAATCTTTGTTCAGATTACTTAACAGGCAACAACATATTCAAACTGAAGTGTGTTCAGGAGTACAGTTTCTACTAGTCCAACCAGTTCTCATAAGGCATTATTGGTGTTGCTGTCATCAATGGAGATAGTTCTCTACCTTGTCTATACTCTGAGCCCATGTTGCAAAAAAAGTTTCATGATTCCCCTGCCATCTAGCAATTGAGGGAGTATGGTCTACTCCCTTTTAGTCTTGTCTCACCTTCTTTCTACCCTTCCTCCTGACTGGCAGCCAACTGCTATTGTGCCTGGTATCGGTGACACCTGTACTAGCCTGTGTTCTCCTTGATATTCTTTTTTGAGTGCTGTTCCATATGGTCTTCACTGTGGGAGCATGTGCACTCCCATGCACTCTGGACTTGAAATTCTTCAATAGAAGTGTCATTGGTCTGTACTCGCATTTCCTCAAGCTTCCAAAAGAAGACATAAGTGGGAGTGATGAAGACTGAGCATGTCTCGTTTCCTTCTATCATGAGATGCTTCTGTGTCTGTATACTGCTTTCTCTTTAATAGTGTAAATTAATTTAGATTTTAGTAGTTAGTTTTTTGTACTAGATGGCTACGTCTAGACTGGCCCCTTCTTTGGAAGAGGCATGCTAATTTCGAACTTTGGAATAGGGAAATCCGCAGGGGATTTAAATATCCCCCGAGGGATTTAAATAAACATGGCCGCCGCTTTTTTTCCGGCTTGGGGAAAAGCCGGAAAAGAGCGTCCAGACTGGCGCGATCCTCCGGAATAAAGCCCTTTTCCGGAGGATCTCTTATTCCTACTTACACTACCGTTACTCCTCGTGGAATGAGGTGTACCGGTAGTTCGAATTAGAGATCCTAATTCGAACTACCTACTCCGTGCCGCGTGTAGCCGCGGGCACGGAGTTCGGACTAAGGGGGATTTAAAAATGGCGGCACCCGGGAAGATGCAAATGAAGCAACTCTGGTTGCCCTCATTTGCCTACCTAGCGCGAACTACCGAGCTAGTATAGACATACCCAGAGCTACCAGTGCCACAAAATTGCACTCTGAAATGGCGGGATGAATTCCAGCTCCATAAAGAAACAAGAGACCATTCTCCCAATGCAGTGTTGGTGCCAAGATCATGTCAGCACCAAGCCAACTCTCCTCCAGTAAGACTTAGATACATTTTTTTCTTTAGCATCTGGCAATTTATATGGATCCTTTCAGATCTCATCCTGCTGACAGATTTCATGACACCGTCAACTTGACATTCACTGGTCCTAAGCTCCAGCTGTGAGGTGGAAGACCTTACACCACTGGTGCATTATTCCCCTTTTCCTGTACCTGGTCATTTGGAGGTGAGTCTTGTAGTACTATTGGCTCCATTGTGAGAGTCTGATGACACTTATTCATAAGAAGAAAATCACTTGGTACCAGTGGTCCCTCTGGCAATCGGGCAAAGATGTATCAGCTCTGACAGGGTTTCTAAAATCACCTGAATGCTTTTGCCGTTCATGAGCAAAATATTAATCAAGGGATGATCAATGCTACCCTCCATGGGGTCCAACATCATACTACTTTGCCATATTCATTGGTCTTATTTGAGTCCCTGGGATCCTTGCTGTGAAGTGCCATAATGCCAGCAACCTATACATCATCTCTTCCCCCCTCCCCCAATGGACATGTGTCCAAGAGGAGCTATAGTCCGTGCAAGAATGTTTGGTTGAGAAGGAACAGCTGGTACCTCCAGATCTGCCAGCCATGCTTTCTTCATCCTCCTCAGATGACATAATGACTCCAGCCTCTCCTTCACCATTAGATGATTAAAAGCAGCACCAGTACTTCCTGAGAAGGATAATTGACTCTCTTCACATCCCTCTAGAAGTAGGTTGAGGACCTTACACACGGTCTTCTGGACATTATCCTTGCAGCAGCTCCTTCTAAAGTAATGTTCCCCATTAAAGGTGCAGAATGGACAAATTTGGGATATAGCTACCACCTTTTCCTCAACCCCAAAGAAGGGGGAAAGTACTTAGTTCCCTCAGAAAAGAATATTTGCTTTCCCATCCTAATGCTAGCTTTACCGATTATTATAGAATAAAGAAGACTGCATGAGCTCAGGTTCACCCTTCCAGACACGGATTCCAGGAGACTGACTATCTTGAGCAAGGAGAAATTTTTATTAGCTAGCCTGTTATTTTACATAGCAAATTACCAGGCACTGATGTCTCCAAGTATGACTTTATGAATTACAACAAGCTGTCAACATGCATTAATTAGTTGCCACAGGAATACAAGTCCCAGCTCTAGACCATCCTGGATGAGGAAAGGCTGAAAGCAAGATTTTCCCTCCAACTGTCACTCACTGATGCGGACAGTGTCTCCGTGGCTACCTCAGTACTTGTGAGTTAGGCCTCATGGTTGCAGGCGTCTTTGTTCTCCAAGGAGGTCCAAGAAACTGTAGAGGATCTTCTTTTTGAAAGTAACATAATTTCAGTGGAAAAGATAGATGAGTCCTTTCATTCCCTTCTGCTCCATGGAGCTACATGCTCCCACAGAAAATATTTCAGGCCTCCTCTTTCTAGATACTTCCCAGCACCTTTCTCTTTCCACCAAAAGACCTACAGATCCCACAGAAAAAAACAACAGTGGCATGCAGCCCTATTCTCTTCTCTTCAGTCCCAGCCACTTGCCAAAACAGCTTTTTGACAGGATACCTGACAGCCATCAACCAGCCTTCATACTACCTATTATCTTCCAATCACTTTAGTGACATGTTTTTTTCTCAATGTGGCACCTTATCACTCTGGACAAATGGATTTTGGACATCTTATCGACGGGCCATAATTGAGAGTTCCTGTCCCTCCCACAGCATTCTCCCTGTCCCTTCTCAGGGATCCCCTCATGAGAGGATTCTCAAACTGGAGGTATTTGTATCTGGTCCACATGTATCCAGATCAGAACAGACAAGATCACTGTCTACTACATAAACAGAGGAGTGAGATTTCTCCTCTTCCCCTGCCCTGCCCTACCAGCTCTGCAGAGAGGTGGCCAAGGCAGGGAACCGCTGCATACAACATCCAATTACCTTCTGAGCAGTGCACATTCCCTGGTGAACAGCCTTAGCAAACATTTCCCCAGGGATTTGAAGTGGGAGTGTATCCTTCAGTAGCGTGCTACATCTTCCATCAGTGGAGTACCCCATGCAAGGACCTTTTTGCAACCCAATGAAACAGGAAGTGCCTTACAGAATACAAGATCCTTTTTTGAAGTTTCCAAGATTATTTGTTACTATCACTGAAAAATTGAAGAGATCTGCAAAATCTTAAATTTTCCATTAATGGGTCTCAGACTGAGCACTTCATTGAGTGAGGCAGACAAAATAATTAGTCACTTTTGAAAATACTAGTCAATATTTTATATAAAAAAATTGACCAATAATTTCACTTTTCTATAGAAATCTTATCCTTCTAGGAAACATGGCACCATAGTAAATATATATTACATGTTTAAAAGTATTTTAAACATTGATGCATAAGCTTCCTCTGCAGATTAGGTACTTTTAAACTTATACTGCAAGACAAATAGCCATGGAAAAATAAAGTGTCTCTTAATTTGTATAGCAGGATCTTGTAAGATAAGCTTATGGGTATAGAGTGTTGTTAAAACCTGTGGTTTCCCCTTCTCCATGGTCACAGAAAACATTTTTAAAATCTATTTTGACAATATTGAAAATGCTTTTTTGATATATTGTTTAAAATAAAATTATATGACAGATAAAGCACTGACACTTACATACTTAACAATCAATGAAGAATATTATATGTTGTATGGTAACTGAGACTCCAAACTCTTCCAGTTACACATCATTTAGTTTTTGTAAAAATAAAAATTGTAATTGCTCAAAAAAACTCTCCCCAGTATTTGTTCAAGGTTTGTGCATGATTTCTCTGGTTTAAATGATTTATGTAGTTTAATAATTATTATTAATAGATATACATGTCAAATTGTAATGAAGAGAGCTAAAAAATCTGACCTCTAGCACTAATAGTGTGCCTGCATGCTGAAAACTCCATATTGCTCAAATTTAAAAATGATTCCATCGTGGATTTTAAGCTGCTGCTTAATATTTCACTGTCCTTAACCAAAGTTATTCAGAAAATCAGAACACCTGATTTAAAGAGGATTTTATTTTTTTATATAAGGACATATGACATAGTAAGAATAAGAATGCTGCCCAGTTTAAGTGTTACTTTCACATATTCTTTCTCCAGATTGCTATAGGAAGCTGTACATAATATAAACACATATTCTTGTCTCTAGTTAGCTACATTATAGTTAATGACCATATGGTCATTATGGTATAAGATCTACTGTCTGTTGTATTTATATTCCTCAAGCATATTGTTCCTTCAACTGCACAGTGTGTTAAACTATTTCAAAGGGAAAAAAATCCTTTCCCTCTTGTTTCTGGTTGTCCTATCAAGTGTAACCTTGGACCCTTATAGAGCAATTAGACCAGCCTCTATCCCCTCCTTTGTAATGAGGTTTCTTGCATTTTTGAGTCTATAACCCTTTAGTCTTCCCTAATGGGACATCATTATTCTGAAAGAAACAATGTAAATGTAAATGAATATTCTCATTAACAAGTCACAGAGAAACCTTTAGTGGTAGCGCTGTGGTAATTCTGCTTGTTATTTCTCTAGTATTCCGTGCAGGATTTTTTTTATAATTCATTATTAGTATTCAAAATTACTTGTTCTTTAATTTTGCATGTCTTTCATAATCCAGTGTTCCAACTAGTTCAACCATGTCCTTGTTTTATTCTCCAGGAACCACCTGTGAAACGTTCAAGGTCTTTGTCCCCAAAGAGCTCTTTTAGAGAGTCAGAGGAGCTAAGGAAGCTTAAAATAGCTGAAAAGAAGATAGAAAACTTAGAGAAGACACTACAGTTAAAGGTGAACACACACACACACACACACACACACACACACAGCTTTTTAGCTGCAAGCTTTCATACATAAAAGTTACATCAAAATAAACATATGTTTTAAAATATAGAATACATACATTGTTATATGGACTGTAATTGTGTTAGCATATATTAATGTTCTTCCTTGTGCTTAAAATTGTATCTTCCTAAAGTGAATCTTGTAGTGATATTTGTAAGACCTCTCCCCAAAAAAACCCTAAAATTGAGGATTACATCAGTAATGCGCATTGATTTCAAATTTTTCATTGTGCAGGATTAGAAGGTTGCAGCATGAAAAATGTGTTTGTATGCTCTTAAAAATTAGTTGAAGCAGACATAAAAAGGGAACAGGTAAGACAGATAAAGACATTAATAAGAAGCTAAATAAATAATTTCTTTGCATAGCTTTTCACCATGGAAGAATTTGTGGATGACACCTACTTTTATCTGGTATTAATGATAAGGTTCTCTAAGAGATTTAGGTATCATATGAAAAGATTCTGAGATGCATCCTGTTGCCCCGTCCTCAGCACTATCCTCAGCAATGAGCCCTAGATATACCTCCCTGTGGCGATCATTTATTGGGGTTGAGCATTCCATTGGCACTTTCCGTCAAGGAAAAAAATAGAGTTTAGGAGTAAAGTGGTGGGTAAGCTAATATAAAAACAAGTACTTTCATTAAAATCAAATTAATACCAGAAACTTGAGGATTTGCAAATATTGTACTTATATTTAAAAAGTGTTTTAAGGGAATTATAAACTGGTAGGTCTTTATACATGTACCTAGTGAATTGTTTGAAATGATAATTAGGACTATAATACATATATAGTGATGTAGCTGGGTCTAACCAACACAGTTCACAGAGAAATCACATCTCACTAATTCTTTGAACAAACCAGTACAAATATTTGGTAAGGAAGAAAGAACTGAAATTTATCTGGACTTTAAATGTCCAGGTAAGTTTCTGGACATTTAAAAGGCCTTTGAGAAAATCCTACAAACTGTTTCTAAAGAAATTAAACCTAATGGATTGAGAAGCTAAGAATTGTAATGGATCAGAAATTAGTTAAGAAACTGAAAACAAAGATGAAGAATAAATGGTCAGTTTTAATGATGGCAAGAGGCTAACAGCACCATGCCTCAAGTTCCGATATATTTCATAATGATCTGAAAAAAGGACTGAGCAGTGAGTGTAATTCAACAGGCAGGGAGACATTCACTCACATATACTTTGTCAGAAGGCAGTGACCCCAATGGGCCTTGTTTTTGACTCAGTGAATGCATTCAGTTACCCTCTGTGAGGCTGGCACATTTTCTTGAAGAAAATGCTGTAGTAGCTAATTGTAAGTCAGATACTACTGGACTAGTACAAGTAGTCTCTGTTCAGGAGATAGTGTTACCTCTTGGTAGATCTCCAGAGCAAGGATGAACAGAATAAACAGAAACTCAATAACAGATGTATTGTTCTTAGACTGAAAGCTTTGTTGTTTTCTTTACCACTAGTTAAACTAGTGGTCAGAAAAATATGATTAGGCAAAACCCCATTCATACTTCTTGTTCTGTGATGGGCCCGGCAGTATTGATACTTAGAATCTCAGGACCTTGTATAAAGGTTCCTTATCAACCAGTATTGTCAGACCTTCTGATTTATGAAAGCTGTCTAGTTCTCCTTTGAGGGCTTTTGTATATTTTCACTTGTGCTATTTGACATGTCTTGCATTGAACTGTGAAACTATATAACAAATTCATGTCTCTTAAAGGGCGTAGGAATGCTCTTGCACTGGGTGATGTTACTAATTCCCTCTGCATAAGAGAGTGCACAACCACATCAGTTCCTTCACTGCTTCTGCAGAAAGCTAAACAGAACTATGTTTTGTGTCCATAGATAGTTGTCCAGTCCTCTTATTAGTTAGAATTAGTTATGGTATAGTTGAAGTAGCCACTTGCCTTATGTGAACTCAAAGGCTATGTCTGGTTCTGAACCTCTAGAGCAGTGTTTTCCAATTTTTTTTGGACACGGAACTCTTTTAAATATGGAAGAATTTCGAGGAACCCTTACAGCCGGGATGGAAATTTGTTGAGCACCACCAAGTTGAAGCAGCCCAGTCAGGGTGATGATTAATGATTAACTGGTTAACCATGTACACTCCTATTCTATATGATTGTGGGAGTGACTGCATCGGAAATATTGTCACCTTTTGGTACTTCATTACCAGAAAATAATGACAAATTTGAACTGCCTCAGTGAAGAGCTACACAAATAATCAGTACAAATTCTTACTCACACTGACTTTACTACCTTAAGCAATAAGACTGTTTATGGAGTAACTAATTTGTTCAACCTGAGTAAGAATGGCAAAATCAGGCCTTCAGGAGGGACTGAACTAGCAGAAAGGGAATTACATATGTTTGTACTATAGCAGTGGTTCCCAACCTTTTCAAGAATACCGACCTCTTTTCAATCTATTAAAACTTTATGGACTCTCCCAAACAATATAGCTGTTTTAAAACATTCCATTACTTGATAATCATTTGACATTTACAATAGATCATATTATCTAAACAAATAGGCTACGTCTACACTGGCACCCTTTTCCGGAAATGCTTAAAACGGAACAGTTTTCCGTTATAAGTATTTCCGGAAAAGCGCGTCTACATTGGCAGGATGCTTTTCCGGAAAAGCACTTTTTCCGGAAAAGTGTCTGTGGCCAATGTAGACGCGCTTTTCCGGAAAAAAGCCCCGATCGTCATTTTCGCGATCGGGGCTTTTTTGCGGAAAAAACTACTGTGCTGTCTACACTGGCCCTTTTCCGGAACAGTTTTTCCGGAAAAGGACTTTTGCCTGAACAGGAGCAGCATAGTTTTTCCGGAAAAACACTGACAATTTTACAGTAGATCGTTATTGCTTTTCTGGAAAAGCAAGCAACCAGTGTAGACAGCTGGCAAGTTATTCCGGAAGAGCAGCTGCTTTTCCGGAATAAGTGGCCCAGTGTAGACACAGCCATATAGTAGTATTGAGAGATAATATCTCTCTAATAGCTAAATAGTAAAATGACCGTTTCAAAAAAGAGAAAAAATGGTAAAAAGTGATTGATCTGTTTATAAGCCAACTCCAGAGTACAGTCTCAGCTTGTCATCTTCAGCACGGGCTGAGGGATGCGCAGACTGCAGGGCACCGAGTTTCTCAGCTCCCATTGGCTGCTGTTCACTGTTCAAAGCAAATGGGATCTGAGGGGCTCTGTGCCTGCAAGCAAACAAACTCAGACTCTGTAAGCAAATAGATGTCTCAGCAGAGTACAGCAGTCTGCAGCATTTCCCAGGCTCACTTCCCAGCCCAGCAGGGAAAACCGCTGCCTTTTGCCATTCTGGGTCAAGGGGAGCAGTGGGAAGCAGCAGCCAGCACGTCTCTTGGCCCATGCTGCTTTCTCAGCTCCTGCCCCCTGTGTCCCCTGCCCATCCATGGAGGATGTAGCGAGGGGGCTTTCGTGGCCAAAGGCAGCTCCTACCCTGGCACTCCACTCTTGGCTAGGCACGAAGCCCTGGCGGAGAAAAAACAAGAAAAGGAAAAGAAAAGTAAGGGTCAAGCCCACCACAGGACTGGGAGGGGGGAGTAGGCTGGAGCATAAACGGCAGCGCAGCTGGCAGCAGGAGGATGGATGGTCACGAACGGTGATCCCTGGGCAAGAATTGCCTGGTGGAAAGTCCCAGTCCCACGGTGGGCCCGATTCTTTCTTTTGAATTTTCTGCAGACCCACTGCTGTACCGTCACAGACCACCAGGGGTCTGCAGACCACAGGTTGACAACCACTGTACTAGAGAGTATAACTAGAAATAATGGCATGAAATTAGAAGTGGGAAAATGCAAACTGAGTATCCGGAAAAAACTTCACAGATTTATTATACTTTAAAATAGTCTGCCAGGGGATGCTGTGGAAACTCTATCACTTGGCCCACTTAAATCCGAAGGGCATACATAGCACTAGATAATATACAGCAGCGAATTATCCTGCATTGACAGAGAATAGAAAAGATGATAAAATATCTTTTTGTTGCTAATTTCTATCATTTTGTGGTAGAGGATTCTTTCAACTTTATTAATTCCATATTAAATGAAGGAAATATAAACATAAAAAAACTACTGAAGAATTGCTTGATGACAGCAATTCCTACAGCCCTTGCAGTTTGTTTAAAGTGGGCTTTTTAATCTGCAACTCCAGAGGACCTTACAAGCCCTACAAAGATGGACTTTTTACTGAAAACCAGGCTTCGTAATGTAGCTTTCCTGCTCCTCCCACTTGACCCCGTAGTACTAGCACACCTGCTATTCTCTCATTATTGCCATCTTCTTCTGGGCCATGCAGAATTCAAAAGTTGGCAATGAGTCATTCATAATTTATGAAACTGCGAGTCATTGGATAACGTGCACTTTGCAAAGGGTGCATTAGGCCATGACAAAATATGCACCAGACTGCTATGTGCATATAACAATAGGTCATGCAGGCCTTTTTACTATTACTAATACATACTGCTTTGGAAGCCCACAGCAAAAGGCATCTCAAGGCTATTGTTATACGGGGTTGTTTTAAAATTATTAGGACAGGAGTCCATAGGCCCGAAAGCTACATAAAGGGTCTAGAAATGGGGTGATCTTGTTAGCTGAGAATTACCCTATCCATGGGTATGTCTACACTACCCTCCTAATTCGAAATAGGAGGGTAATGTAGTCATACCACAATTGCAAATG
Source organism: Pelodiscus sinensis (assembly GCF_052426305.1). Lineage (NCBI taxonomy): Eukaryota > Metazoa > Chordata > Testudines > Trionychidae > Pelodiscus > Pelodiscus sinensis. The sequence continues at coordinate 21,987,719 of NC_143057.1, read as the reverse complement.
AAGCCCGGGATTTGAATTTCCCGGGCTTCATTTGCATAAAGCCGGCCGGCGCCATTTTTAAATGCCGGCAGTTCGAACCCCGTGCCGCGCGGCTACACGCGGCACAGAGTAGCTAGTTCGGATTAGGCTTCCTAATCCGAACTAGCTGTACTCCTCATTCCATGAGGAAGCCTAATCCGAACTAGCTGTACTCCTCGTGGAATGAGGAGTACAGCTAGTTCGGATTAGGAAGCCTAATCCGAACTAGCTACTCTGTGCCGCGTGTAGCCGCGCGGCACGGGGTTCGAACTGCCGGCATATAAAAATGGCGCCGGCCGGCTTTATGCAAATGAAGCCCAGGAAATTCAAATCCCGGGCTTCATTTGCAATTGCGGTATGACTACATTACCCTCCTATTTCGAATTAGGAGGGTAGTGTAGACATACCCCATGTGAGGATTCTCTGCTAGTGTACAGCTGGCATATTTATTTATACCACCTGCATGCACTGGTGTGCAGGGTCGTGCCAGGAGCATAAAAGAGTTGGGCCAGATTGCTACTGCATACTGGCTATTCTCAGAAATCCAGGATATTGTTGGGGACTATTACCAGTTATGCTAAACTAGAGCTGTACTTTGGTCTGGGGCTGGCATAGTTTGGGCGAGAGAACTGGGCATCTGCAGTTGGATTTTTCCCCGCCCAACACACATACATTCTGCACCCAGAAGAGAATTTGGTTTTTAGTTATTAGTTTCTTGCAAAACAAGAAAAAAAGAAAAAGGCTTTGGGAATCCTACAGTCTGTATATTAGTTGGCATTTTAGTATTGATATAATACTTGTAAAGTATTTTGGTACAAGAAACTTCAAAAGTAGTGAAAGGCACTTTTACTCCTTCAGTACTTCCTAGCAGACTTACCCAGGGTTGCCTAGGTCCATCAGGGCAGGGCCTTGAGGATATGGGTGGTGGTGCAGAAGGCTGGTGGCCAGGGGCCTGTTGTCTCCCTCCCTAGACCTCCCCCATCCACTGGGGCTTGTTCTCTCCCACCAGGTCCCTCACCGCCTTCCAGGGGCCTGTTTTCTCTCCCCAGATCCCTCCAGCCTGCCAGTGGCTTTTTTACTCCCCCTCCTGGGCCTCACCAGCTTCCAGGATCCTGTTTTCTGCCCTCAAGCCCCCTGCAGCCACCAGAGGCCTTTTTCTCTTCCATCCCCCACCCCCACAGTGTGACCAAGGGCAGTGAGTGGGGAAAGGGTTTGGGGCAGGGAGGCTACTTAGGGTACGTTTAGACTACTTTTTTTTCAAATTGAGATATGGAAATTCTGCGCTAATTTGCATATCTTCTTCTGATCACTTTTTCGAAAGCAGGTTTTTCGAAAGTGAAAGTAGTCTGGATGCGGTTTTTTTGGAAAATAAACCCCTTTTCGAAAAACTGCGTAAACCTCCTTTTTTTAAGAAAGAGCAGTTTTTTGTGGTTTTTTTTTCTTTCGAAAAAGGGGTTTATTTCCAGGGGAAATGCATCCAGACTACTTTCACTTTAGAAAAACCTGCTTTCGAAAAAGTGATCGGAAGAAGATATGCAAATTACCACCAAATCTGCATATCTCCTTTCAAAAAACAAACAAATGTAGTGGTATGCTGGCAGATACACTATTCTATACAGGATAGCTCTCGTCTGTGGGCTCGCTGCCCCTAGTGGCTACTCTCATATGACATGCAACTGAACAGCAGCCCCTCCCTTTGCATGTTATGGAAAACTGTCCTTGTCCCAGGGCTTCTGGTTCTCCTAGTACCACCAAACCCCGACCTTGCTTTAAGTTAGGAGAAGAGAAAACTGCATACCAGATTTGGTGGCCCTAGCTCTTACCATTTAGGAGGAGTTCTTGAACAAATGGACTAGCGGACAGAGACACACTCTAAAATCTATATAAATATAGACTTTTGACATTTTTAAGTATTAGTTCATGTTTCTGACACTTAAACTGGAAAATGTTTTAACAGGGAACAGTGAATCCAAGCTGTCTCTAAGCCTGGTGGTGTGTCTTGCATTAGATATTCCTAGAAAAATTCTAACCTTAGATGCAATGTGGCATCTGAAGTCTCAGTTGGATTGTTTCAATTTTGAGTACGTGCATTGAAAAATCAGACTGCTGTTGGGAAGCTAGCTTCAGCATAAATATGGAGAGACTGGCACTTTTCTATACTGCTAGCCATGTTTTATTGTGAGATTTAATTTGTATTGTTTACAGCTCTAGGTGCTAGAATATCTCTTATTTATTGGTTCATACCGAAGGAATTCCCTATTCTTAAACAGTACACATCTACTAATGATGTATTTTGATGATATTGATATGTAGGGGCAGGTGCTGCCGTTTCTCTACAAGCAGAACTCCCATTCAATTAATTGGAAATTCAGTGCATAAGTACAGCAGAAGAAGTGAGATCAAATTTTACTACAAATTACTATTAGTTTAATTTTGTATTACACCGTAGGATTTAATTTGCCCCATACTGTAAGAAGTCAATTAAATGCTCTCATTTTTAATATTAATACCTATATTTATTGGGAATGCAATATTAAACTGCATACAAACTTTGTTTATTCATAATCCTGGAATATAAATCAACACATACTCCTATTGTTTCCATGGTAGGGTGAACTGTATTTTCCAACATGATCAAAGTCATATTCAGGGCTTCATCCAGCACTGGGCAATGGGCGGGGGGGGGGGGGTGCACTCAGTTTGAGGACCTGCCAGGAAGAATGGGGCAGTGGGCAGAAGGGGCAGGGCTAGGGGCAGCCAGCCCTCATTACCATTCAGACGGCGCTGCGCCTCCTTCCAACCAGCCCTCAGTGCTGCCTGGAGAATGCCATGCAGGGCTTTGGAAGCAATTTAAATTGCCAGGCCCTGGGGCAAATGCCCCTTCCCACTCCCCCACCCTTCCAGTTGGTGACCCTGGTCATATTAAAACATGGGTCCATTTTTTCCCTTGCTTTTCCTACTTATTACTGTACAACAGGTCATAGAGTAGGTGATGTAGGAATAAATGTATAAAAACAGGTGAAATCACGACCTCCTTGAAGTTAACAGTAGTTTTGCCATTGACTTTAATGGTGCCAGGATTTCACCCAGCATATAAAACTTATAAATGCTGAATAGCCCATAATATTAACAAATGAATTTCTGAGTAAAATACAAATGGGGACAATCCCTTTTTAGCCTATATATTCCCATGTGTATTAAATCAGTTCCTCTAAGGGAAGAACATTAACAACTTGGGTAGTAAATATTTGAAATTGTTTAAGCAGCGTGAAAGACTGAGATGCCAGATATACTTGAAAGTAGTCATGAGAAATAGAAAACCAATTCTTAGAAACAAACTACTATGATTTTTAAACATTCTGTTTACATGTCATAAGTTCAACAAATTGTAGGTGTAACAATTGTTTAAAAAAATGGAATTTTAGCTGAATCATGTTGCTAGTATGGAACACTCCGTTACATTTAACCAAACTCTTAATTTTTCTGTTTGGTGCAATACAGACCCAAGAAAATGATGAGCTAAGAGAAGCCCATGAAAAACGCAAAGAGAGGTTGCAGATGTTACAGACCAACTACAGAGCGGTAAAAGAGCAATTAAAGCAGTGGGAAGAGGGCTATAGCAAGTAAGTTACAAAGCTCATTGAAAACATTTCACCCAAGTATTAAATGTGAATGAAGCTATTGTATAGGTGTTCAAAAAGTGACTTTGATTCAAATGAAGTCATTATGTGATGATCAAATCTTTATCTTTTATTAAAATAGAACACATGACATACAGTCGTATGATTAAATTTTAAGATTAAATCGTAAGAGTAAAATGTCATGAATTGACAACTTACTTTGTTTAAGATCTCATTTTAAGCTTGACTGCTGGACAAAGATAGGGTTACTTATTATGTGTGTCTGATTCCTTAGTGGATTAATTTGTAGACTGTATATTTTTCAATTTCTATTATGGAAAAATTGCTTTTTATATTACAAACAATATTTACAAATATATTTAAATATACAAATAATAATTCCTCAGTGAAACACTGAAAAATTCAAATATTAAAAAAAAAGATGTTAGGATTGACTTCAGTTATTGAAGTGGAAAAACACCATATGCTTCAAAATACAGGAATATTCACCTTTGTATACCAGCTGTAAAGATATTATTTCTGGTCATCCTGGAAACAAATATTAATCATATTATAATGTTAAAAATTTAATAAAGAGAATATTAAAACTTTGGCAAATATGAGTTTTTAATGTTTGAAAATTACCCCCATATGTGGCAAAAATTCTCACTTCAAAATCTGGAAATCTTAATACAGGGGAATCTGGGACCATAGATAATTACAGTATTTCAATATTTGAAATTTTAAGGGGTGAAGTATTTAGGCCCTGTTATAGGAAATCTTTTAATCAAGGTGTTATGGGGACTTAACTTACTAAAGTTCATCATGTGCTTCAGTGGTTTCCTGAAAGGATGTTTTCCATAATCAGGGCCCTGGTTTTCTCCTTTTAAACTGATAATGTCTAATGAAAGATGCATGATCAGGTTCTCATTGACACTAGGGTTATGTTTGACCAACAATGTAAGCTGGATTTAGTAGCACTTGAGTTAGCAGACCTAGGTTTATTAACTGGAGCATCTACACTTATTTGTTACCCGACGTTGGGAATTATTTAAATCTAGGTCCAAAGTGGAGCTCCAGCATATTAATTGCATTATGTGAGCCCAAGTCCAACCATCCATATCTCAGACCTCCTAGTGTCCTCTGTAAATGTGACCTCTGTAGCTCCTTTTTCTTGGCATAACTTGACTTGTCGGAAATTTTGTCTATACACCAAACGTGGCTGTCCAGAATGGTTGTGGGATACTGTGGCAAACTTACAGATCATGAGTCCAGTGGGGCTGCATCTACACTGCAAAGAAGTAGAACTTGAGCCCTGGATTCTGATTTTACTCAGGCATTGACCCTCAATCCTATGGGATCCTGGGACCATTGATTAATATGATGTGTGTGTAGACAGGGGAATTTGACTTGAGCCTTAATTCAGTCCTGGCTTACATTGGTGTGGAGGCATACTCTAAAGTCCCATCATATCTTTGTAATCAAGTAAAGAGGCCTTAAAATGGATGTAAATATAATTTATTCTAAATTTAAGGCTGCTTTGCATTGCCAGAATGATAATGTAGTGCCAGTGTAAATAAGAATGAGGCCTCTGGTATATCGCCAATTCAGCTATCCCTATCCCCATTTCAGAAGATTTCCACTTCTAGGAAGACAGGGTATGTCTACACTACCCCCCTAGTTCGAACTGGGGGGGGTAATGTAGTCATACGGAGTTGCAAATGAAGCCTGGGATTTGAATTTCCCAGGCTTCATTTGCATAAAGCCGGCCGGCGCCATTTTTAACTGCCGGCTAGGTCGGACCCCGTGCCGTGTGGCTACATGCGGCACAGACTAGCTAGTTTGGATTAGCTGTTCCACGAGGCGTACAGCTAGTTCAGATAGGAAGCCTAATCCGAACTAGCTAGTCCGTGCCACCTGTAGCCGCGTGGCACGGGGTCCGACCTAGCCAGCATTAAAAAATGGCGCCAGCCAGCTTTATGCAAATGAAGCCCAGGAAATTCAAATCCCAGGCTTCATTTGCAACTCTGTATGACTACATTACCTCCCCTAGTTCGAAATAGGGGGGTAGTGTAGATATACCCACAGAGATTTAAAAGGCAAAAAACTTTTCAGTTCAAAGATATATGAAGTTTTTTTTGGGGGGGGGGGAAGAAGCTTTGAAAGATCATAATGCAAATGACATATAGTTTAAAAAAAACCACTGAGATTGAGATGGTTCAGTTTTTTAGTAATAGCATGCAGAACTTTAACCTCTATTTTCACATAATTTCAGTTTTGATGTACACTGGGGCAGTGAGAGGGATGGTCCATTCCCTGTTGTATGTATGTCCAATGGATATACTTCAGTTTCAGTAGTGGTCAGGGCATCTTTCACCAGCACTGGCTTTCCATTTAAAACATAAATGAAGCCAACTTTTGGCTGAGGTTATGTCTAGACTACAGAGTTTTGTTGGAAAAACGGCCATTTTTCTGACAAAACTTGAGTTACATCCACACTGCAAGCACGTTCTTTTGACAGTAAATCTATTTGAGCAATAGAAAATCCTCATTCTACGAGGAACAAGCCTTTTTGCGAAAGAGCTCTTTCACAAAAAGGAGTATGTAGACAGGGCAGAGGGAGTTTTTTCTGAAGAAGAGGGAAAAGGGAAAAGCACAGGTGCCTGGGTGGCCATTCTGTCCACAGCAATCACTGTTTACATGCGAGATAGCGGCCAGGCAGTCTGGACACTCTCGAAAAAGCACATTGTTTTTTCGATGCGCTTTTGCAGTGTGGACGCTCTCTTGCACAAGAAGTTTTTTCAGAAGATTTCTTCTGAATAAAGCTTCTTATGCAAGAATCCTGTAGTCTAGATGTAGCCTGATTGGCAACATCTTCAGGAAAAGCAGGTTTCAGTGCAACCTTAGAATTCATTAAATAGTAAAAGACTTACAAGTTATATTGCTTCTACAGCAACTTTAACTTATTTGTTATCACAAGGAGCCCCAAACCACTCCTGATATTTAAATTGTGTTTTAGGAACAGCTCCATATCAAGTCCTCATACAAATCATAAGAATTACGTAAGAATTTGGAACCCCGTGAGAATGAAAGAATTTCAAGTAGGAATAGTTTTATTTAATTGCTCTTTCTGTCATCATTGTTAATGCACAGTAAGGCTACGTCTACACTGGCATGATTTTGCGCAAGAACTCTTTTGCAGAAGAGTTCTTGTGCAAAAACTCTTCCAGAAGAAAGTGTCTACACTGGCATGTGCCTTTGCACAAGAGATATGCTTTTGCGCAAGAGCATCCATGTCAGTGTAGACGCTCTCTTGCACAAGAAAGCTCTGATGGCCATTTTAACCATAGGGCTTTCTTGCGCAAGAAATTCATGTTGCCTGTCTACACTGGCCTCTTGCTCAAGAACAGTTCACAAGAGGGCTTATTCCTGAGTGAGAGCATCATAGTTCTTGCACAAGAAGCACTGATTTCATTCATTAGAACGTCAGTGTTCTTGTGCAAGAACTCGGGACCAATGTAGACAGGCAGCAAGTTTTGGTGCAAAAGCAGCTGCTTTTGCGCAAGATCGCACCAATGTAGATACAGCCTAAGGGTATTAAGTGAAATAGAATTAGACCTGGTAGGTCATAACCTTTCCTGGAGACTGTGTACAAAACTGTCACCTTGTACTTTCTCTCTATTGACTGAATGAATGAGGGAGATGCTGTGATCTTCCACACATCAGTTCAGAGGCTGATGTCCTACCAGCAGGCTATTTTTCAGAACCTATTTAATTGGAAATTTAATTTTGATACAGCAGATTTTAGGAGTCTTATCCAATAAAATTGTGTACATCCACTAGATGTAGCAATTTCAAGAGTGTGAATAAGTGTGTGTGAGAGAGAGACTGAGAATGAGAGATGTGTGTGTGTGTGTTTCAAAATGCTCAAATAAATGTTATTTAAAACCAAAAACTTTTCATTTATTACTAGGACTGAAAACACGAAAAGCAAACACCAGCGTGCAGATCCCCACCAGCTTTGCCAAGAAGATTCTGATGCTGTCTGGAACGAACTGGCATATTTCAAAAGGGAGCACAAAAAGCTATTGATTGAAAAGTGAGTATCCTTTTAAAAATAATATATATGTGGAAAAACAGAGTGCTTGTTTTCTAAAGCTTTTTCTCTTTGCACCTTGAGGCCACACAAAGGAATTCCTTACAAAATTCCAAGATTATGCCATTATCTTCTACCAGAAACAAAAGGGAGAAAATACATCAGGTTTTTTTCCTAAATCAGTGACAAGTTACAAGTTTGCTAGCACTAACAAAAACTGTATTACATGATCTAGGGATTGTGTTAATTAATGTGGCTCTCATCTGTTGGAGGTGTCGCTCTTCATTAGCCTGCATTTTATACACTGCCGTGCTTCATTTTTGGAATGAGGTGGTGAGGGGATAACCTAGCCAGCCATCCTTGTTTGATCTCCTTGATACATACGCAGTGCAGAATGCCTCTGCTCTCTTGGTTCCCTGCCCTGTCCTACTAATCCCAGCTGAGCTCATTATGGTGTAGCCTTGCTGCTACTCTTGGAGCCAGAGCTGTCCAAGCTAATTACTGGTAGCAGCAGAGCTGCCTGTTAAGGGTCTGGTGTGGATCTGCTAACACAGTCCTTGGTAGTGACCTGCAAAAAGCACGAGGGAGTTGCTCTCTTTCTTGCTGTGCACTGCCTGTCCTTTGGGTTTAGTGCTGATCCCTTCACACAGCTCTTTTAGCTGTAGTAAGTGTAAAACTTGGTGAAGGAAACTCTTACTTTAGAAAATATTCGTTTGCTTCTTTGATCTCAAAATTCATAGACTATTATACTCATCCTGGCAAAGTAAGAGAACTTCCTTTTATACTAGACAAAAGTAAGTTAGTACAACATAATTAGCCTTTGCATGCTATTGAACACTTTCCTTAAGTCAAGTTGATGGTATTGTTTAACAATCAAGATACATATAGAACTTATATTCTAACTTTTGTTTGTCAGCATGACAACATTAATGAAAATTATTCTCTCATTTTGTCTCAATACATATCCACTCTATGGAGCTTACCTAAAAAGCTAAATTAATAAGTCACAGCTATTAAAATTCTCTATCTCAGGTAGATGACTCCATGTACAAGTGCATGTGCTCAGCTTACACATCCTACATACAGTATTGCCAGTAGATGTGCTTTATGCAATTTTGTATTAATTTTACTGCTCACTATGATGAAGGTATTTTTGTCACCTCAGTATTTTATCTTTTCTTCTTATTCCCTCGTTTTCTTTAGCTATTTACATCATAGCCATGATTGTGCTGTTTATTTTATTTATTTATTATGATTTTTATACACATCCACCAGAAAGGAGTATCTATCCCTTATTATAGGTGCTTTCTGACAGTTAAAGATGCAACTATATAATTAGTCTTGTAATTTTCCTTCAACTACTAATCAGCATCTCCACCACAGCCAATAACCTACTAGCAAAAACATATTACACATCTTCTACCAAAGCCCTCATGTTCTCTCAGAAGTAACAAAAAAAAAAAATGCTATTCACTTCCAGAGCATGCACAGTGCATGAAAGTTGGACTATTTCAGATCAATAGGGGAGTGAGTTCTAAAGCTGAGGGACCTTCATGGGGGGGTGGAGGGGAGCCCTACTAGCTACCTCCACTCGTTTATGTCAGTTGCATTACAGGTCAGGTGCCTTCATTGACCAAACCTGTGGCAAAATGTCATGGAACGAGAATTGGCCTCATTTTTATTTAGGATTTATAGGTCAAAACCAACAGCTTAAATTCTTCTGGGTACTTGACAGGAAGCCAGTGTGCTGTTCTGGTCTCTGTAGAGTATGTGGCCCAGAGGAGACTGCAGTCAAGTTCTCTTGAAGAGATTTATTGTGATTTACTGCTAATTGGTAGGATAGTTTTTTGTTAAGGAAGTAAACCAAAATACTCCCTGAGATCTGTGCATCATACTAAGGTTCTTATTCAGCACTGGCAGTGGGACCGACAGCCACAGCAGGTGCCAGGGCAAGGAAGGAGGGACTGGCTCAGTGCCGCAGAAGAGGTGGGGCCTTGGGTAGAAAGGGCAGGGCTGAAGGCATCCCTTAGTGCTGCCCAGCTGGCAGCACCATGCAGAGTAGTGCTCTGGTGGCAGCTCAAAGGGGCCCTGTGGTGGTGGCCCTGGGACACTCTGGGCCCCAGGACACTTGTTGTCTTTGCCCCTCCTTTCCTCCTCCTCCCATCAGCAGGCTTGAGCATTGGTTCTTATTTCATTCAATTGTATAAGCAAATTCCCATTTGGAGGCCTGAGTTTACATAAATATGACATTCAAGATAGGCTCTTATATAATTTGGTGGTACTGCCTGTGATAAAGACACCTTTGCAGATTCAGATTTCTCTTTGAGCAGGTAGTTAAAGAATGTATGTACACACAGAGTTGCACCAATTATCTAAATTGATTAAGTTAAACTTGTGTAAATGATTGTGTGGTCACACTGATTGATAGAATTTATCAAATTAGCTTAAGTTGATTTGGAACAGATCTATGGTAAACTTTATTAAGCCACTCTTAAATCCAACTAAGAGTGTCTACGTAGAGTAACTAAATTGGTTTTATAAGTGTTTAAAACTGGTGTAACTTCTGTGTGTAGAAAAGCCAAAGAGAAAATGTTGAAGAGGAAATTTTCTGTGAAGACTAGGTTCCTTCTTTTTTCCTTTCTACTTTGGGAAATCCTTCAACGGGGGAACAAATGACAGAATAGATTTCAATCTTGTATGGAATAGAGAGTATAAGGATATATGGTTAAACGGTTAACTGCAAACTCCTCCGCCCACCCCTGGGCTGCTGCAGAGCTGGCTTAGATCCCTGACATATTGGCTTCTGCAGAGCTTCCTCCCTCCTATACATAAACATGTAACTGCAGAAAATTTCAGCGGTTACATGTTTACAAAAAAACATGTTTTTTAACATTCCTCGTATGGAGGCCAAAATATTCCAAACACCACTCTGCAATAAACCCACAAAGGAGTGTGCAGGCCTAATAAATCCTTCACAGCATGATCCAGGTCCTAAAAGTAAGGCAACAGTGATATTAGGACAGGGCTGAATAATAACTTTTGATGGGGATCAATCCAAGAATTTGGAAAGTGATCCATAATATCAGTGGAGGTGTGCAGGGTATGGGGTGGAGCTTGGGATAAAGGATTGGAGTGCAGGAGGGGATGTGGAGTTGTGAAAGGGGTTTGGGCGAAGAAAGCAGTTGTGACCGGGGGCAGGAGACTGGGGTCCGGAATCTGGGTGGGGGTGCAGGGATTTGGGTTGTGACCTAGGGCAGGAGGGAGTTGTGACCTGGGGTAGGGGATTGGGAGGCATGGTCTGGAAATGGGTATGGGTTCAAGAGTGGGGCAGAGGGTTTGGGTTATGTGGGATAGGGAGGCAAGAGGTGGGGACAGAGGGTAGTGGGGAGGGAAGGGCTAAGGTGCCAGAGGCAGGCTCTGGCTAGGAGACATACCTGGGTGACTCCTGGCCAGCAGGCCAGCATGTTTCTCAGCCAGGCTTCTTGCCTGCCCCACCCCTGCACTAACTGCAGGAGCCATGTGCATCTGTGCATAGTTACAAGCCTGAGGGGAGAGGTATTTTGCACAATGCCTGTGCTTCAAACGGACAGCGCCCATTGGCCAAGAACTGAATAATGGGATTGTGCTGGGAGCTGAGGCAGCATGAGAAGCCTCTCCCCTCCTCCACCCGCGCTTGCAGTTGTTAAAAGACAAATGGTCGGGCAGCCACTTTTCTGAGCGGCATGTGGAAGGGAG